>NW_012106419.1:53375-65155 GCF_000951045.1 Mandrillus leucophaeus
AGCAGTGCACTCCTACCGCTGGTGCCCTAGCTAAGCCTGGGGGCCAGCATGCTCGATGATAGTCTGGGAGTGCTGCAGTCAGGGTCCCCACAATGGGCACCCAGTCTGTGCCCTTGTACTCTGCATGACTGTGGCCATTGTCACCTCAGAGCCCCTGGGTACAGAGCAATTCATCCTACCAGAGCTGCATGTGAGGAAGGATCACGTGAGTCCCGGGAAAGAACTGAGGCCCTGAAGCGGGAGGTGGCCAGGACCGAGACCTGATGCCTGTGTGGAGAATCGTCTGTGGGTGTGAGTGGCACTCTGGGGTCAGTGCGCGGGTTCTGCTGCTCCCCCTCCTCAAAGATCAGGGCCTGAGCAGGGGCTGGTGTGTGTGTGGCACCTGGAACTGCAAGGCCACCACCCATGTGTGAGGCCGTCATGGGGACCTGAACACGGTGTCGTCTGCAGACCCCACCCATCCATTGGCCCCAATTCCTGGCCAGCTTCTGCCAAGGTGAGAGGGTGGAATTTGGAAGGTGGGTGTAAGCTGAAGCCTGTCCCCAGGTGACTGACATACAGTGATGACACTCTCTATGTGGGGGAAAGAAAGAGAGATCAGACTGTTATTGTGTCTATGTAGAAAGACGAAGACATAAGAAAGTCCATTTTGATCTGTACTAAGAAAAATTCTTCTGTCTTGTGATGCTGTTAATCTGTAACCCTGGCCCCAACCCTGTGCTCACAGAAACATGTGCTGTATTGACTCAAGGTTTAATGGATTTAGGGCTGTGCAGGATGTGCCTTAGTGAAAATGTGTTTGCAGGCAGTATGCTTGGTAAAAGTCATCGCCATTCTCCAGTCTCGAGTACCCAGGGACACAGTGCACTGCGGAAAGCCTCAGGGACCTCTGCCCAAGAAAGCCTGGGTATTGTCCAAGGTTTCTCCCCACTGAGACAGCCTGAGATATGGCCTCGTGGGAAGGGAAAGACCTGACTGTCCCCCAGCCCGACACCCGTAAAGGGTCTGTGCTGAGGAGGATTAGTAAAAGAGGAAGGCCTTTTTGCAGTTGATGTAAGAGGAAGGCATCTGTCTCCTGCTCATCCCTGGGAATGGAATGTCTCTGTGTAAAACCTGACCATACATTCTATTTACTGAGATAGGAGAAAACCGCCTTATGGCTGGAGGTGAGACATGCTGGCGGCAATACTGCTCTTTACTGCACTGAGATGTTTGTGTAAAGTCAAACGTAAATCTGGCCGACGTGTACATCGAGGCACAGCACCTTTCCTGAAACTTATTTATGACACGGAGTCCTTTGCTCACATGTTTTCCTGCTGACCCTCTCCCCACCACTACCCTGTAGTCCTGCCACATCCCCCTCCCCCGCTTGCCGAGATAGTAGAGATAGTGATCAATGAATACTGAGGGAACTCCAGAGACCAGTGCCAGTGCGGGTCCTCTGTATGCTGAGCGCAGGTCCCCTGGGCCCACTTTCCTTCCTCTATACTTTGTCTCTGTGTCTTATTTCTTTTCTCAGTCTCCAGTTTTCGAGAAATACCCACAGGTGTGGAGGGGCAGGCCCCCTTCTCTCTGATGCCACCCTTGCCCTCACCTAGCTCTCTCATACCTGGGATTCTAAGGGGTCTGCCCCAGGGTTGCATGTCCACTGCCAATCAGAGGTGAGCACATCGATACCTCCTGGATGTGGGGGTTACTGGTGGTCAAGGTCTGGCAGTATGTGGAGGGTCTTCTCAGAGGGGCCATGGGGCCAGGGAATGGGATGGGGCGCTAACTCCACTCTGCACAGGAACCGCAGCCCCCAACCAAGCCCGCCCAAGTATTCCAGGTGCTGTCCATCCCGCATGCACACTGCCAGGCTCCAGGTGACCTGGCAGAGAGGGATGGCCTGGTGGGCAGTTGAGAAACCAGAATAAAGGGGGCGTGCACTGCCATCCACAGTCTGGCAGCCAGGAGCAGGGAGGCTGTTGCCTGGTGAGCCAGGGGGATTGGGGAAGGGCAGACAGCCCAGTCAGCCTGATTTGCCAGTGAATGAGCTGTGGGCGGAGCTGCTCCTGGCTGAGGGCTGGGGATGGGGCAGTCTGTTTGGACCTCCTGGGCTCCAGGCTGCCAGCTGCCTGCCCAGGGTCTGAATGTCCTACTGTGACCTGTTTCCTCACCTGGCCCAGAGGACAGATAGGGAAGGCTTGTGTTGAGGCTTAGGCAAGGTAATCCCAGTAAGCCCTCATTAGCTCGCCTGTCCTCCAGGTCTTTTTGATTTCTTTTTTCTCTTCTTTGTTATGAAACTCTGGAGAATTGTCCTCCAGCATGTCTTCAGCTGGGGAGGTGGGAAGCCTGGACCTTGCCCTTGGTTTCAGGGCCCCTTCTGGGTGCCCCCTCCTCCTAGGGTTTTTAAAAACATATACTTAGCAACATACCCTGTACCTGAGAGAGCTGAGAGAACCTCCTGCGTGTCCAAACCAGAACACTTTGTTCCCTGACCCCAGGCCCTCATCACACCCCAAAGCCCAAATCCTTTCAGGTGGCCAGCTTCAGACAAGAGTCTGAACTCAGTGCTTGTTTTCTGGGGTCTACACAGGCCCGTATGATGGGGCTACCTCCATTCTACCCCTGTGCCTCCCCCAATCCATTAGGGACCTGAACTCCAGTGATCCCTAACTGGGAGCAAGTTTCCCCAGGCAGGGAATGCAGCCCTCCCCAGGATGCTGGCCTGGCCATGTCCCAGTGGACATCAGTCCTGGCGCAAGAGGTCCAAGGCAGGGAGTTTCACCCCCCATTTCACCAGGTGTGGTGACCTTTCTGGGTTCCCAGCTTTCAAGATGGGATTTTTACACAGTGGGGGAAACTGAGGCACAGGGCCGGTGAGTGGTAAAGAAAGACAACCTCTGTGACTAGGAAACATGTCCCTTGCCCGGCACAGCCACTCCAGGATAGCACCCTTTGGGATGTACCGCTGAGCTGTTCTTGGCACGTGGCATGGCACTGTGGTGGAGGTCAGCAGCTGGTGGAGTTGGGGGTGCGGGTGCTGGCAGGAGCAGGTAATTTTGGACCCACCATGGGGAGAAAGGGGACATTGCCCCTTTCCCCACACCTTGGGCACAGCAGGAATTTTCTTCTCTGATGTGTGTGGGCACCAATGCCTATGTGGGTGTGGGTGCGTCCTCCCCTTTTGTTGATGAAGAACCTTCCTGCAGCCGTTGGGTTTCCCTGAATATTCGGAGAAATATCACAGGGCGGCTGTACACCCGCTACTCTCTTGCTGGGAACATCATACTTTACCTACTGGAAATTAGGAGCAATATCACAGACTGGGTGTCAAGCCACTGTCATATTGGAAGTAATATCATGCTCTCCCCCACAAGTTATGGGGAACAATATCACAGGAGGGTGTGTACCTTCTCCGTTAATGGGAGTAGTATCATCATCTCTTCCTTTAGATGACAGGAACAATATCACAGGGTGGGTGTACACCCCGTGTGTCTTTGGAAGCAAAGTCATTCTCTCTTCTTCTAGGTTTTACGATTCATATTACAGGCGTGGTGTACACCCCCTGTTATATTGGATGGAATCTCATCCTCTTTCAACCTGTGTCTTTAGAATAATATCCCATGGGGGCTGTACATCTCTTCAATATTGGTAGTAATGCCATCTTCTCCTTTCCTGGATATCAGAAACAATATCACAGGAGGGGTGTGCACCCCTTGCAGTATTGGTAGTAGTATCACCTCTCCCCTGTGGTTATTGAGGACAAAATCCCAGGGTGGCTGTACGATTCCTACTTTATTGGGAGTAATATCATCCACTCACCCCCTGGATATCAGGAACCATATCACAGAAGAGGTGTCCATCCCCTTCGATATTGTCAGCCAAGTCATCTTCTTCCTGCCTGGATATTAGGAACGATACCCCAGGGTTGGGGGCGGTGTACACCCACTGCCATATCGAAAGTAAAATTAGCCTCTTTCCGGCTGGATATTAGGAACTATATCACAGGTGTGTGTGCACCTTCCGGGATATTGGGAGTACTATCAGCCTCCACCCTGCTGCATATTAGGAACAACATACGGGGGGCAGGGTGGTTCCAACCCCTGCGATATTGACAGCAATATTCTTCTCTTTCCCCTGTACAGTAGGAACTACATCACAGGGGTCTGTACACCTTCTGCGATATTGGGATTAATGTTATCCTCTCCACCACTGAATGTCAAAAGCAATATCACAGAAGAGTGTACACCCCCTGCGATATGGCCAGTAATATTATCCTCTCTACCTTTGGATACTAGGAACATCATCACTGGGGCTTGTACACTCCCCTGCGATATTGGGCATAATGTTATCTTCTCTTCCCCTGGATATTAGGAACTATATCCCTGGTGGTGGGAGGTGGAGTACATTAAGAACAATATCACTGGGTGGGTGTACACCCCCTGTGATATTGGGTGTAGTATCGTGCTCTCTTCCCTAGGGTATTAAGAACAATATCACAGGAGGGATGTACAGCCACAGCCCCTGTGTTATTGGGAGCAATAGCATCTTCTCCCCCTCTCAATATAAGGAACAACATCCCAGGGTGGGTGTACATCCCCTGCGATATTGGGCGTATTGTCATTGTCTCCCAACGTGGATATTGGGCAGAGTGTCACAGGAGGGTGTACACCTTCTTCGATATTGGGAGTAATATCATCCTCTCCCCGCAGGATTGTAGACAAAATATCGAAGGGGTTTTACAACTCGTGCGATATGGGCAGTAATATCATCCTCTCCCCACCTAGATGTTATGAACTATATCACAGGTTGCTGCACACTTCTTGCGATATTGGGAGTCATATCATCCTCTCCCATCATGGATCTTAAGAACAATATTACAAAGGAAGTGTACACCCCCTGCGATATTGAGAGTAATATTATGCTCTCCCCTTTGGGATATTAGGAACGGTATCGCAGGAGGTGTGTACAACCCCTGCGATACTGGGATAATATCATCCTCTCCCCCTGAATATAAGAAACAATATCACAGGAGGATGTATACCCCCTGTGATATTGGGAGTAATATCATTTTCTCTCCCTCTGGATATTCAGAACAATATCACAGTGGGTGTGTATACCTCCTGCGATATTGCCACTAGTATCATCGTCTCCCTCCCAGGATATAAGGAACAATATCACAAGGGGGTGTACACCCCCTGCGATATTCGGGGTAATATCTTCCACTCCCCCGCTGGCTATTAGGAACAACGTCACAGAAGGGGTGTACACCCCCTGCTCTATTGGGAGTGATATCGTCCTCTGCGTCGCTGGATATTAGGAACAATATCACTAGGGAGTGTACACCTCCTGCAATACTGAGACTAATATCATCCTCTCACCCCCTGGATATTAGGAACCATATCACAGGGATATGTACACCCCCAGCGAAATAGGAAGAAATATCATCCTCTCCACCTTTGGATGTTAGGGACAATATCACAGGGGAGGTCTATGCCCCCTGCGATATTGGGAGTCATATCATCCTCTCCCACCCAGGATATAAGAAACAAGATGACCGAGGGGTTGTACACCCACTGCAATAGTTTCAATAATGTCATCCTCTACCCCCTGGCTATTAGGAATAACATCATACGGGGTGCACACTTTCTTCAATATTGGGAGTAATATCATCCTCTCCCCCCCCAGATATCAGGAACAAGTTATTATTATTAATATTAATAAATACAATAAAAATTAATAGTAATCATCGATATTAATCACAATAAAGACAGTAAAAATTAATACTGGTTTTGGTTTGAGATTTTTAAAATTGTATAGTAAGCGAAATTCAAAAATGACCCAAAAGTCTTCTGGTACCTGCAGATGGGTCCGCTCTTGGTGTAGGAATTTTTTGGGGGGGCGGTTGGGGGACGGAGCCTCACTCAGTTGCCCAGGCTGGAGTACAGTGGCATGATCTCTGCTCACTGCAACCTCCACCTCCCTGGTTCAAGCGACTCTCCTGCCTCAGCCTCCTGAGTAGCTGAGATTACAGGCATGTGCCACCCTGCCTGGCTAATTTTTGTATTTTTAGCAGAGACAGGGTTTCACCATCCCAGCCAGGCCGGTCTCAAACTCCTGACCTCTAGTGATCAGCCTGCCTCGGCCTCCCAAAATGCTAAGATTGCAGGCGTGAGCCACCGTGCCTGGCCGTGGTGCAGGAATATTTCTGAAGTTTCAGGGAAAACATCTCCCCTCACCAGGCCGCATGTGGATTTGTTGATGCCTGTGGCACAGGGAGTCTCTTGATACACCCTAAGGGGGTCATGGAGCCTTCTCCCCTACTGATGGAGAACTGGAAAACACATTTGTCTCAATTTTCTCTCTTCTATTTTTGTCTAGAGTCTGTTTGCAGCAGGGAAGAGGCCTCTGAATGCACTTCTGTGGGTCAATGAGAGATCTAAAGAAATAACTTCAGTCCTCCTGGGCAGACACGATGCCCACCACACCTCCCCTCCTGTTGTAAGTCACAGAGACAGGCCCAGAGCATTGGTGGGGGTGCAGAGGGGTCCCTTCCCAGGGGCTGTTGGGCACCTGGGACAGATGCCTGCACCTCCACACACTGGTTCAAGAAGCTCCCTCCCTTCCAGACAGCTGGCCTGACCAGCCAAGCTGAGAATCCTACCCTTCTCAGAAATCCCTGCCACCATTCCTCAGGGCCACTGGACCAGCTCCTTGGCCAACAGTCTCCATGCTCGGCCTTCTCTGCCATGTTTAAAAACACCCCTCCAGTATAAACAATGCTGTAATAATTCCAGGACACAATTCCAGAAGAAGGGGTATGGCAGTAGTCACTACAGTGGGGATGGTTAGTTTATCAATGATTTTTTTAGAATTTCTATTACATGTTGATAACAAGAAGCAGACAGATTTTTAGTCAGATGACTTTTTAAAAATTCTCCTCCAGGGCTGGATGCAGTGGCTCATGCCTATAGTCCCAGCTCTTTGGGAGGCCGAGGCGGGCAGATCACCTGAGGTTGGGAGGTCAAGACCAACCTGACTAACATGGAGAAACCCCGTCCTTACTAAAAATACAAAATTAGCTGGGCGTGGTGGCACATGCCTGTAATCCCAGCTACTCAGGAGGCTGAGGCAGGAGAATCGCTTGGACCCAGGAGGAGGAGATTGTGGTGAGCTGAGATCATGCCATTGCACTCCAGCCTGGGCAACAAGAGCAAAACTCTGTATCAAAGAAAAAAAAAAAATCTCAGCTAGGTATGGTGGCTCACACCTGTAATTCCAGCACTTTGGGAGGCTGAGGCAGGTGGATCACCTGATCTCAGGAATTTGAGACCGGCCTGGGCAACATGGTGAAACCCTATGTATACAAAAATTTGCCAGGCATGGTGGTGCATGTCTGTAGTTCCAGCTACTCGGGAAGCTGAGGTGTCAGATTGCCTGAGCCCAGGAGGCAGAAGTTGCAATAAGCCGAGATCACACCACTGCACTCCAGCCTGGACGACAGAGCCAGACCCGCTCTCTCAAAAAAAAAAAAAAAAGACTGTTCGCCCCACCCCAAAACTGCTTTTATATCCCTTTATATGCCTACTCTTTCCTGGTAGATACTGAGAAGAGGAATTACATTTCCCTTTTGATAAGCACTGCCATTCACTCCAAACTCCATTCCAAACTTCTTTTTGCCATCTGCCTTCAAGATTCCTTTATTTACTATTTTCTTCATCTTTCCTGGCCTGGCGTCTTCTGACTCTTTCAAAGTTTCTCTCTGTCTTCCTATACTTTGGACAGACTTGTCCACAGATTTCTGAGCTCCCCTCTCATTTCCACCAGGTCAGTGGTTCCACATACATGTGGATGAATCCAACCAATATCTCTCTGTCACCTCCAGACCCCATGTCCACACACTGGACACCTCCATATGAACTTGCATCTCCCTTTACAAACTAAACTCCCCAGAATTGAGCTGGTCACCCCTTTCTCCTCCCTGCCTTTAACTCACTTTGTTCCTGTGTCCTCACCTCAGTTAAGGGCCAGGGCACTGGCCAACTCCTATGTCAGCCACCACCACCTTAGCCAGCATCTTCACAGCCCTGCCCCACCATCCTGACTTGTCTGGGACTTACCTTTTGTACAGCCAAAAAAGAAAGACAAAAAGGACACAATTCTCCACCCTCATAGGCACCCCCTAACCCAGGTCACTTTTCCTCCTTCCTAGGTCACCCATGCAATGTCCAGGCCAACTCCCTGCCCCAGACTTACCTGAGAACTTGCTTCCATTGTCCCAGCCGCATCCAGAGCTTCCTTCCACATCGCACATCTGATGGCACCCCAGGTCCTCTTCATCAGACATGGAGGCCTCACGGTCCCCTCTGCTTTCCTCCCCAGCATAGTCTCTCTCCACCCTCTCCTCCAGCTCCAAGACTCCCAAAGTTATGGCCCCGTCCAGCCTCCTCTCCAAGATTTCACACCCTTGTGGCCTCCGACCTACAACAGCCTCCGGACTCTCTTGTCAGCTCCTACTCAAGCTTCCCGCCTCCCTTAAACACGGCTGTCTCTAGGGAGCCCTCCCAGGCCGGCCCCACCCGACCAGGGTGTTAGGTTTTGAAGCTAAGGCGAGGGTAAAAGAAACCGAGAGAGAGAGAGAGAGAGGAGGCTCTACAGAAAACACAGGCATATTGCAAAAACCTACGGAGGTAGGGGACCAGCTTAATGCCAGAGCCCACGAGGCTTACAGGTTGGGGCACTTTTGGTATGGGTGGGAGGGCTGTGTGCAATATGGCCATTTTCCGGCAGAGTGTGATAGTGATGTTCTTTGGATCTTTGCGCAGCACGGTGTATACGAATGTTCCTTCAGCTGGGCCTTTGCCGGGTAGGGTATGATAAGAATGTTCCTGTGCCTTGTGGTCAGGAGGTTAGGCGGGATGTTTCTCGTGGCCAGGACCCCGTGGAATGTTTCCCTTTGACCAGGGTCTGAGAAATGGCAGGAGGCTTACAAAATAGTGCAGTTTGGACTAACACAGGGCAGTAGGTTGAGAAACAAATGCAAGTGAATGGCCACCTTGGGGAGGTCGGTGAGGGACGTTGGAGAGAGACTGGGGATCCTTGGGGAGGATGCTGGGAGTCGTTAGGCAATGGCTGGGAGCCGTTGGGAGTTGACTGGGGACCGCTGGGGACTGGCCAGGTACAATTGGGGGCACAGGTGGTCACTGTGCTCACTGAGGGGAAGCCACAAGCACTTACAAGGTGGGACACTCGGGACAACTGGGACCAGAAGGTGGGGGCCAAAGAATAGGGGGCCAGACTTAGTCCCCATCAGGCACCCAAGGGATGAGGAGGAATCCGACTGGAGACTCCCAACCACTCGCCCTTCTGCGGATTCAGCCAGTGGGTGGCAGTGGCCCAGGCTGAGTGAGAGCCGCATCGCCCGGGTGCAGCCTCCTGCTTCAGCCTCTCTGCGATCCGTGGGGTGAGAGCGCCACGCAGGCTGGTCCTGCTGCGCTGTATAGAACACGTAGAGTCCTTGGGAGAGTCTGGCCCGCGCGGGGCTCAGCTTGTCCCCGAGTCCCGGGCCGTGACTGCTCAGAACAAGGAGGCCCTCGCCGGCAGGCTGCTGCATCTGCAGGAGGATCCTGGGATGCTGGACTGGATACAGTTTCCTGTCTTTCTGTGGCTGTTTCCGGACCTGTTTGAGCACAGGTTACAAATTTAGAGGTCGCAGAGGACCTGGGCAGGGAGGGTCTTTGACTTCCCACAGCTCTGCTTTCTCCACTCGCTCACTGGTGGGGAACTGCAGTCCACGTGGCCTCTCTCCACACTCTGCTTTCTTCCTGAAGTCCAGACCTCCATCACCTGTGCCATTCAATATCAGGAAATCCCCTTTATGATTGCCTTTTGTCTTTTCCCATTCCCGGCATGGAGCAGATTGTTGCCCATTATTTGCTTAGGCTTTCCTTTATCCACACTCTTGGATAAACCCTCCCATCCTGATGCTGGGCTTGAACAGATGACTTGCTTTGGTCAAGGCAAAGGTAACAAGAGGAAACTTGACGATTGCATGCTGCTCCTGGAAGCCTGACTCCATATGAGCATGCCGTGACTATGCTGATAGATGACATGGCCCAGCACCCCTAAAGACCACTGAGAGAGAGGCCATGGGGATCAGCCAGCTCCCAGCCAACCTGACCCCAGGTATATGAGTAAGTCCAGATCAGCCAAACCTGGTAGAATCTTTAACTAAATAAGTGCTGTTGATTTGAGGGAGACTGTTATATAGCAGATCATTTACGTGCTACCCAAAACTTAAGATCAAATCTCTTTTCTTTGTTCTCCCTCTACCCCTACCCCTATCTCTCTTTTTGCTTTTCTTTAATGTTTTACTATTATTATTATAGAGATAGGGTCTCCCTATGTTGCCCAGGCTGGTCTTGAACTCCTGGGCTCAAGTGACCTGCCTGCCTTGGCTTCCCAAAGTGCTGGAATTACAAGTATGAGCCATTGCACCCAGCCAGTACCTCTGTCTCTGTCTTGACCCTGTTACTCTGAACACCAAGCCTGGAGGAGGCCCAGTAAGGTTTCTAAAGAAGTATTTCCCAACATTTTTCACATAGACTCCCTGCATCAGAATTGCCTGGAGAACTTTTTGGAAATACTGAATCCTGGGAATTCAGGGAATCTTTGGAAACGTAGTATGAGAAACTTCGATTTGACCAGTCCCATTGTCTGGAGAACACGTTTTAACAGTTCTCCTTCCTCATTTAAAGTTGTTGCAGTTGTTGCCCCAGTCCCTTGGCACCATCCAGACAGTGACCTAAGAAGATAACCCTGGGGAATCTGGAGGCCGTCATCAACACAGCATGCTCTGATGAGAGCTGGGAAAGTCCGTCTTCCCATCCCCTCCCGTTCTCAGGTTTAAGCCACTCCAGGGCTGACTCACAGAACCAACCTTCTCTCCAGTTGATCCTCATGACACAGGAACTTCTGAAGCCTGAAAATGATGCTAGAGGAACAATCAAGGTAAGGTCTTGAGAAATGCTCTTTCCATGCTTGTCTTTGCATTCAGATATTAACTAAAGGGAAATGAATTTTACAATAGTTCCCCCTCTGCAGTGCTCCAGAGCTTGTTCTTCTAAGAAAAAAGGCTCAGGACTCAGGCCCTGAAAAGAATAAAATCGACTTTCTCACCACCTTATATTTCTCACCACCGCACCTCCCTCCTCTACAAAGTGAGCTCCTTCGAGAGAATTTAGCCTAGGACTTTCTGTCCCTGCTTTACCTCACATGGACTCTTTCCAGTACTGGTTAAGGATGAGTGCTAAAAAGACCTTGCAGCTCCACAGCCAAGACCCCACAGGCTATGTGCTTATGGTTGGAACACCAAGGACAAAGGGCTGACTTCAATGACTTCTAACAAAGATTATATGAGCCTGTGAAGGTCCTGTGATGTCCTGACCCTCAAAATCCAACTCCTGTGTAGGGTTTCTCTACATCAAACTTAGATTAGTCAGTCGTGTTCACTTTAAGCGAGAGCTTTTCTGCCAAAGGCCTTGACAGACACCACTGGGCTGTGTCCTTAACCACTAAGATTTAGCCACAACTAAGGTGGCACAAGGCAGCTTCTTAAACCCCCACAAGTTGCATACAAAGACATAAAAACAAGCAAGGAAAATAGAATTATGATGAAGGCCTGGTTGTGGTGATGGCCACAGGTCATGGAGGACCAGGGACCACCCTTTTTGGTTTTTAGTTTACTGAGACAGCATCTCACTGTTACCCAGACTGGTGTGCAATGGCACGATCTT
>NW_012106419.1:65205-68161 GCF_000951045.1 Mandrillus leucophaeus
GTCCAGACCTCCATCACCTGTGCCATTCAATATCAGGAAATCCCCTTTATGATTGCCTTTTGTCTTTTCCCATTCCCGGCATGGAGCAGATTGTTGCCCATTATTTGCTTAGGCTTTCCTTTATCCACACTCTTGGATAAACCCTCCCATCCTGATGCTGGGCTTGAACAGATGACTTGCTTTGGTCAAGGCAAAGGTAACAAGAGGAAACTTGACGATTGCATGCTGCTCCTGGAAGCCTGACTCCATATGAGCATGCCGTGACTATGCTGATAGATGACATGGCCCAGCACCCCTAAAGACCACTGAGAGAGAGGCCATGGGGATCAGCCAGCTCCCAGCCAACCTGACCCCAGGTATATGAGTAAGTCCAGATCAGCCAAACCTGGTAGAATCTTTAACTAAATAAGTGCTGTTGATTTGAGGGAGACTGTTATATAGCAGATCATTTACGTGCTACCCAAAACTTAAGATCAAATCTCTTTTCTTTGTTCTCCCTCTACCCCTACCCCTATCTCTCTTTTTGCTTTTCTTTAATGTTTTACTATTATTATTATAGAGATAGGGTCTCCCTATGTTGCCCAGGCTGGTCTTGAACTCCTGGGCTCAAGTGACCTGCCTGCCTTGGCTTCCCAAAGTGCTGGAATTACAAGTATGAGCCATTGCACCCAGCCAGTACCTCTGTCTCTGTCTTGACCCTGTTACTCTGAACACCAAGCCTGGAGGAGGCCCAGTAAGGTTTCTAAAGAAGTATTTCCCAACATTTTTCACATAGACTCCCTGCATCAGAATTGCCTGGAGAACTTTTTGGAAATACTGAATCCTGGGAATTCAGGGAATCTTTGGAAACGTAGTATGAGAAACTTCGATTTGACCAGTCCCATTGTCTGGAGAACACGTTTTAACAGTTCTCCTTCCTCATTTAAAGTTGTTGCAGTTGTTGCCCCAGTCCCTTGGCACCATCCAGACAGTGACCTAAGAAGATAACCCTGGGGAATCTGGAGGCCGTCATCAACACAGCATGCTCTGATGAGAGCTGGGAAAGTCCGTCTTCCCATCCCCTCCCGTTCTCAGGTTTAAGCCACTCCAGGGCTGACTCACAGAACCAACCTTCTCTCCAGTTGATCCTCATGACACAGGAACTTCTGAAGCCTGAAAATGATGCTAGAGGAACAATCAAGGTAAGGTCTTGAGAAATGCTCTTTCCATGCTTGTCTTTGCATTCAGATATTAACTAAAGGGAAATGAATTTTACAATAGTTCCCCCTCTGCAGTGCTCCAGAGCTTGTTCTTCTAAGAAAAAAGGCTCAGGACTCAGGCCCTGAAAAGAATAAAATCGACTTTCTCACCACCTTATATTTCTCACCACCGCACCTCCCTCCTCTACAAAGTGAGCTCCTTCGAGAGAATTTAGCCTAGGACTTTCTGTCCCTGCTTTACCTCACATGGACTCTTTCCAGTACTGGTTAAGGATGAGTGCTAAAAAGACCTTGCAGCTCCACAGCCAAGACCCCACAGGCTATGTGCTTATGGTTGGAACACCAAGGACAAAGGGCTGACCTCAATGACTTCTAACAAAGATTATATGAGCCTGTGAAGGTCCTGTGATGTCCTGACTCTCAAAATCCAACTCCTGTGTAGGGTTTCTCTACATCAAACTTAGATTAGTCAGTCGTGTTCACTTTAAGCGAGAGCTTTTCTGCCAAAGGCCTTGACAGACACCACTGGGCTGTGTCCTTAACCACTAAGATTTAGCCACAACTAAGGTGGCACAAGGCAGCTTCTTAAACCCCCACAAGTTGCATACAAAGACATAAAAACAAGCAAGGAAAATAGAATTATGATGAAGGCCTGGTTGTGGTGATGGCCACAGGTCATGGAGGACCAGGGACCACCCTTTTTGGTTTTTAGTTTACTGAGACAGCATCTCACTGTTACCCAGACTGGTGTGCAATGGCACGATCTTGGCTCACTGGAACCTCCATCTCCTGGGCTCAAGTGATCCTCCCGGCCTAAACTCCAGAGTTGCTGAGACTACAGGCACACACCACCACACTGAGCTAAGTTAAAAATTTTTTTTTTGTAGAGACGAAGTCTCATTATATCACCCAAGCTGGTCTTGCACTCATGGCCTCAAGCTATCTTCGTGCCTCAGTCTCCCAAAGTGCTGGGATTACAGGTATGAGCCATCCTGCCCAGCCTAGGGATAGGCCCATTTTTAAATCATCCATGGATGTCCCAAGGCTAAATGTCTTAAGCCTGCCGGTCCCAGTCCTGTGTCTGCATGAAAGGAGAAGCCTTTGCTGTCTATTTCTTCAAGCAGTTACAAGTTCCTTTTTCCTTTGAATATTAAGTATTCCCCAAAGCTATTCTGTTCTGCTAAATTCCTCCACACTTGCTTTTTTTTTTTTTTTTTTCCCTAGCAACGACTTGGACCTTGAGATTTCATCGTGTTTGAAGGCTCTCTGCTTGGTAATATTTATGAGACCATTATTTCACAGACAGACAACCTTCTTTTAGGTTTTATTAGACAATATTAAGTCCAGGTAAGAGACCAACAGAGGATTTGAGAACGAAATCTGAATTCTGAGAGTATTACTACTGTTTCTTGAGAAGGAAGAGGAGAAAGGAAGGAAACATTCATTACGTGCCTGCCACATGCTACACCTTGTGCTCAGTCATTTCAGAAAGATGCCCTTTATCCTTGAACAAGATCAGGTACACATTATCATCTCTGTACATGTGTGAACATGGACAAGAAATGTATTTGTTTCCTTGTTTGAGATGATTACCAGTGGGTGCCAGAGGGCCTATAGGTGATTTTAATTAAATTGCTTCAAAGTACTTCTCGTTCTTCAAGCAAGAAGACCACTGGATTCTATCCAGGTTTTAGCTACCCAGCTTGGGGTGGACTGAGGTTGACCAAAGGATAAAAGCTGCAAAATATAGCAAACTC
>NW_012106419.1:68576-76281 GCF_000951045.1 Mandrillus leucophaeus
GCCTGTAATCCCAGCACTCTGGGAGGCCAAGGTGGGCAGATCACCTGAGGTCAGGAGTTCAAGACCAGCCTGACCAACATGGTGAAACCCCATCTCTACTAAAAATTAGCCAGGCATGGTGGCACACACCTGTAATCCCAGCTACTTGGGAGGCTAAGGCAGGAGAATTGCTCCAATCCGGGAGGGAGAGGTTGCAGTAAGCCAAGATCACACCACTACACTCCAGCATGGGCGACAGAGTAAGACACTGTCTTAGGAAAAAAAAAAAAAAAAAGGGTGTACTTGAACAGTAATGTTGCCCTTTAGGTGATCAACTCAGGAAGGTATACATGAATTCTAGGAATGCTGCCATTGCTCAAAACATGTTTGGAACTCCTTGCTGGAAACTACCTTTGGAGTCAGCAGCCTCATTTCTATAGAGTCAGTTTCCATTTTCCACTTCAAATGGTAAATGGTGTTAATGCAGTTTGGCTGTGCCTTTATTCATCTTCATGAAACAACAAATGCATTTCTGTTTGTCTTCTCTTCAAATTACAGAGTAAGTTCCTGGAGGATGGGGAAAGTTTCTAGTTATCTGTCAAATCCCACATTCTTGGCCTAACGCAAGGCACATGGTCAGTTTTCAGCAAATATTTGTTGAATAGTAAAATTACAAGGCATAAGAGTTTACTGTATTTTTGTTTTTGTGGCAAATATGTCAGGCAGTAGCTTTTTTATTTGATTATTGCATGCATAGACTATTGCTAGCAGAAGGGACCTTAATAACTCCTAGAATAACTTTCCAGTTTATGGAGAAAAGCTTTCTGGCAAGTCAAACCTTGAAGCTTCTTCCTGAATATACAAATCAAAGCAGGTTAGCAATTGTTCTTTACCTAACTGAAATGAACATAAAGGACATTGTACTGCAATTTTTCACTGATCAGATTGTCAAAGAATGATAATTATTATGAGTGACAATAAATCCAAATCTGCAGTCTCTTTTATTGCTACTAAAAATTCAATTTAGGGAAATTTAATGTTTTTATTTTAACACCATAAAATGTTCCCTGCCATGTGATTCAGTTAGCCACAAGGATGTTCATGACAGCCATGTTTATAACAGTAGAAATTTTATAAAATATTAAAACTAGGAAAATAGATATATAAACTATTTTACAGCCACTTAATACCTTACTGTGTAGCTAATGTACACAATTGTTATAAAAGCTTATTGTAAATTCTAAGAGAATTTTTATAAATGCTTATTGTAAATTCTAAGAGAATTTAGAGAAATGCTTATTGTAAATTCTAAGAGAATTTAGAGAAATGCTTATTGTAAATTCTAAGGAGAAAGCTAGTTGGCTATATATTGTGTATATAATTAGTTACTTTTGCCTAATTACATTACCTGATAAGTTCAGTGCTATGATATAGAGGAGTGGTGATAGTGGGTATCCATGTCTTGTTTCTGACTTTAGTGAAAATGCCTCTAGAATTTTTCCATCGTATCTGTTATCTATTGCTCAGTAACAAACTCCCCGAAAGCTAAGTTGATTAAAACAAAAACAATTATTTCTTTTGCTCACAAATAAGCACAGAGTTTGACAGGAATGACATGCATCTGTTCCAGATGGCAACAGCTGAGATGGCTCCAGCTGGGGTGAACAATCCACTTTCAATACGGGTTATCCTCTTGGCTGGCAAGTTAGTGCTGGGTGTTGGCTGGGAGTTCAGCTGGTCTGGGGCTGGGGACTGGGGACTTTGGTTCTTCTCCATACGGGCCTCTCCCCAGCTGCTCGGGCTTCCTCACTGGAAGATGGCTGAGTTTCAAGAGCAAATGTCCCAAGGGACCCAGACAAAAGGGAATGGCATGTTTATGGCATATCTTTGAAAAACACATAGCATCACTTCCATTGCATCTTATTACTTGAGAAACTTCTACCAAGGCTGAAAGGGAGGGAACATATATTCCCCCCATGGGATAGTGACAATGTCATGTTAAGATAAACATGTAGAATGAGAGACATTTGTGGTCCTAAAGTTGACATTTTAAACTCTCTCATTAACAAAGACCTCAAAACACTTTATCTTTCACATAACCTCCATACCCATTTTAAAATTATTATTATTATTATTAGAGGCAGGGTTTTGCTACACTGCCCAGGCTGGTCTTGAACTCCTGGGCTCAAGAGATTTTCCTGCTCTGGTCTCCCAAAGTGCTGGAGTTATAGGCATGAGCCACCATACTCAGCCTACACTCTTTGTAAATATTTTGTTGATTGCTTTTATCTTGCTTTTTACCCCATACATTAGAAATCTTGTTACTGATTTATACAGTCTAATGTTTGCCACCACCAAGGAATATATCTCTAAAGAATATAGCTAGGCTGGGTGCAGTGGCTCACTCACACCTATAATCCCAACACTTTGGGAGGCTGAGGCAGGTGAATCACCTGATGTAAGGAGTTTGAGACTAGCCTGGCCATCATGGCGAAATCCTGTCTCTACTAAAAATACAAAACTCAGCCAGGCATGGTGGTGCACACCTGTAGTTCTAGTCATTCGGGAGGCTGAGGCAGAAGAACTGCTTGAACCTGGGAGGCGAAGGTTGCAGTAAGCTGAGATTGCACCACTGCACTCCAGCCTGGGCAACAGAACAAGATTCTATCTCAAAAAATAGATATAGATATAGATATAGAGATATAGCTTACCTTTGCTTGTTTTTGAACTTTTTACAAATGGAATCACATATTAGAAATAATATTCTATTACACTTATTTTGCCCAAATTTGTAAGATTCATACATGTCATTGCATGTAGCCATGATATGTTTAATTTTATCACTGCTTGGCACTTTGTGGTATAAATACACAACAGTTCATCAACTGTACTGTAGATGGACCCAGAGTCACTTCCAAGTTAGCCAATTAGAATTCTTGTCCACATATCCTAGTGCAAATGTGCATGATTTTCTTTAGTGTATACCTTCAAGAGCAATAATGCAGATGCTTATGTTACTAAATAATGTCAAACTGTACCAATTTATACTCCCACCACCTAGTATAAGAGTTCCTGTTCCAAATCCTTGTTACCATAATCTGACTTTGCCAGACTTTTTTCTTTTTTTTTTTTTTTGAGATGATGTCTTGCTCTGTTGCCCAGGCTGGAGTGCAGTGGTGCGATGTCAGCTCATTGCAACCTCTGTCTCCCAGGTTCAAGTGATTCTCCTGCCTTAGTCTCCTGAGTAGATGGGATTACAGGTGCCTGCCACCACACTCAGGTAATTTTGGTATGCTTATGTAGAGATGGAGTTTTGTCATGTTGGCCAGGCTGGGACTTTTTTCTTGTTTATGGTAGGTTTGGAATGGAAAACAACTCCTTTAACCCTACCTTAATCTCACCTTAATGCATGCTACCTTTCCAAAGGGCAAGCGTGTTATCTCCTTTGGAGTCTGCCCCTTCAGATACACTGCTTGAGGTGGGTAAACAGTGTTTGGTTCTGTATATGGCAGACCAAGACAGAAAATCCCTGCATTAGCACAATTCTAGGTCCTTTCACTTCTGCTTGTAGGCTGGCCAGATCTAGCCAGAGTTCTTGTCTCTCATAGGACTGTGCTTAAAGCAGCCAAGAGTCACACAGACCATCAGTCTGGATCTCTCCTACCATTTTCCGAATGCCACAGATTTGATCAAATTTTGGTCTACCCTCCAAAGCAACGCAATCTCCAAAACCTGACCAATATTTTACCACCATGTAATGTGAGGCACCAGCTTTTCAGCCTGTGCCCGGTGAAAAATCACAGGCTCTCTTAGTATGGAAGAAGGGAGGATGAACATTGGTGTTCAATAGATAAGACTGAGAAATCCTCATAAACATTGGTGTTCATTCTGGCCACAGCTTTCTTTTGCCTTCACTTTCTTTTTACCTTACTAACTTTTGTTTTTTGGAAAAGTCATTATTTTGTCCTAATTCTTGAATGACAGAGCCAGTTAGCCATTCATTTTTCTCATTCTACTGTCCCCTAGCTGTCACTGTTGATGGGGAACAGTTAGGTGTCCTTTTTCTCCTTGGCTTCTTTCAATAACACTTTTGGTTTTGGCATTTTCAGGATTCTTTAACAATGTAAATAAGAATGGGTTTTTAAAAACAGTTTCCACTTGGTACACATTGGAATTTCTGAATTTGTAGATTCATGAGAATTTCAGATCACATTTGCAGATTCATGAGAATTTCTCAGTCATATCTATTTGATACTGACTTCTTTATTCTCTCTTCTCTCTCTCTGGAACTCCAATTAGACAGTTTGACTCTCTAATTTTACTCTCTCCGTATCTCCTCTTTTGTATTTTCTTTCCTCTTCTCTTTGTTCTCCTTATGAATAATTTTTTTTCATATATTTTTTCTAATTCATCAAACCTTTCTACAACAGTGTCTTATTATTTTGTCTGCTCATTGGGTTTTAAATTGCAATGATCATGTTCTTTATTTCTAAATGGCAAAAGCACAGTGTCAATAACTAGACATTGTCTTAAAAAGACAACTTATTTAAAAGAAATATATCTATATGAAATGATATATGGTAATACCAAAAAAAAAAAATTCCCTATAAGGAATTTTGAAACAAATGTCAAACTAGCCCATTCATTTCTTCAGGCTTGATGACCTGTGCAGGGTCTTGTATGCCACCATGATGGTCTAAGGGACTACTTTCTGAAGCTAAAGACTGTACCTTTCTTTTGCAAATCATAAATGGAAGACACCCCTTGGGTTGAGATAAGAGTATTGGATGGAAGAAAATGCAGAGCTGAGTCGCTGAGGAGAGGTGGTAAGCGGGGACATGATGATGCACACTTCTGGCAATGTCGAGTGCTCTTTGCACCAGTGTGAACCGAGCTAGCCAGTCGTGGAGAGGGGAGAGTGCTTCTTGGACCATTGTCTCTCAGTGAGAGTGCAGCAGGAGGTAGAATTGGGGTAGATGTATGTGCAGTTATAGCTTTCTCCTTGTCCCCAACTCATTTCCAAAAAT
The DNA here is from genome assembly GCF_000951045.1 of Mandrillus leucophaeus. NCBI lineage: Eukaryota > Metazoa > Chordata > Mammalia > Primates > Cercopithecidae > Mandrillus > Mandrillus leucophaeus. The sequence goes on from NW_012106419.1 coordinate 73,583, forward strand.
ATCTATAGGAGAGAAGAGAGAAAACTTAGGTGAGTTTTCAATGGGTTGGGCAATGGAGATGTGCACCACTCACATAGCATGGACTCCAAGAGACTTCATGGCCTCTGGTACAGGCCTCCAACTCCCCATGAGAATGGAACGTTTTGATGAGGCTCTACTTGGTGTGAGGCTGGACTGAGACCTCTTCTCTCTGGAGGGGTTTCTTTGCTGTCATTCTCTCCAGTGATCTTCTCCATTTGTCTTCTATTTCTATTGGCTGATGCCTGTGATTCTTGCTTTAGACAAAAGCTTTCCTCATGTTTCCATCATCCTCACTTCTGTTTCCATAGTAAATAAATGGTTCACTTGTTATCTGCCTCTCCAGATAACTGCCACAAGGTCACAGGCTTTGTCTTCATTTACTGCTCTATCCCCATTGCTCGTAATAATGCCTGGTCCACAGTAAGTGCTTAATAAATATTTGCTGAATGTTGAGTTATTATTATTTTACTTGAGATTCTTTGCAAAGTAGAATTGGCTAATTCTGGCACTATTCCTAAGAGAAGCCTGCTGAACTTAGTATCTTCAGAAGTGCAGCGTTTCCTGCCCTATTAAACAAATAGAATGTTTTACCTGTAGGTTTAAAGCAGGTTTTTCATGGATGGAGTTTAGCAGTCTCATCCCTGCCTTGCAGAAAAGCTCTGGATTGCTCAGGCTGGGTCAGAAACCCCATGGAGACAGTGACATTTATCACTGGTTATCGTGTTATTTAGAATATGAATGAGGTTGAGCTTTTCCAACAGGATCCTTAATAATAGTTTCCCAAAAGGGAACAATTTAAAATGTCTCAATTACCTACAAATAAATTTACCAAAGAATGTGCAAAACTTCTACAGGAAAAATTATAAAACCTTATTGAGGGACATAAAAATGAGAAAATGGAGGAACATACAGACTGCTCACGTGTTGAAAAACTCAGTAGTGTAAATCAGTCAGTATTACTCTATAGAATCAATGTAATCTCAACAGGCTTTATAATGGAACTGGACTAACTGACTGGAGTTGGCTTGAAAATATATATGACAATGCAAAAGCATCAATAATAGCCAAGACTCTCTTGGAGGAAAGGATGAAGATAGGTGGATTGCCTTACTTGATACCACAATAGATTATAGAGTTCTAGTAAATAGGCTAGTGTGGCATTGACTCAGGGACACTCATAGAGCAGGGAGAAAAATGGACAGGTCAGGATCAGACTGCATAGATGGACCTGATTTTTGAGAAGCAGCAGTTCTGAACAGTGAAGACAATGTTTTCAACAGAAAGTCCTAAGGGCTATGGCTATGTTTTTGTAGGATTTTGTATGCGATTGTGAAACCATTTGACGTTATCTGGTGAAATTAGAGTTTAAAACCGACAGGGGAAAACTTTGCACAAGGATCTATCAAAAATGTTCCAAATGGTGGGCCACAGTGGCTCATGCCTATAATCCCAAACTGAAACAGAAAGGTCACTTGAGCTCAGGAGTTCAAAACCAGCCTGGGCAATATAGTGAGCCCTCCTCCTCTCCACAAAAAAATTTTAAAAATTGGCTGAGCATGGTGACACGCACCTGTAATCCCAGCTACTTGAAAGACTGAGGTAGGAGGATCGTTTGAGCCCAGTAGGTAAAGGTTGCAGTGAGCCATGATCGCACCACTGCACTCCAGCCTGGGCGACAGAGACTCTGTCTCAAAAAAGAAAGAAAAAGCAGAGACAACATTGAAGGAAAGAAGCTGTGCTAAGATTCCATTTATGGGAAGTTCAAAAATAGGAAAATTAAATAATTCATGATTAAAAGCGCATACATAAGTGGGGAAACAATAAAGTCAACCAGGGTATCATGGGAGCAGGAGCTCTCTGACCTCAGAGAGGAGCAGGGAGGGACATACAGATGCTTTCTCTGGTCCTGGCACTTTTCCCTTTCATAACTTGCATCACAGTTGCAGAGGCTTTAACTCGATTCTTACTCTTCAAGAATGCATGGATATGTCTCTTAAACTATCTGCATGTATGATCCATTTTACATAAAAATTATTTTTAAAGTAAGTACTAAGGAAAGACAATGCGATGCATACAACAGTATTCGCTACATGCCAAACCCAGACTAATTGCTGTGTAGGACCTCAGTGAATCACAGCAGCCCACAATCATCCCATTTGATGGTGAGGCCACTTGGGCTAGGGACATAGTCCCTTGCCCAGAACCACACACGAGGAGTGGCCCAAGCAGGACTGTTATCACCCAAGTATGTCCAATTCTAAAGCCCACACTATCCACCTCACTATGCAGCCCATCATGTCAATGACAGTGGGCCAGTCCCTTCACAGAACTGGTTATGCGAAGGTCTCCTTGGTGTTGGGCCATGGCACAGACCCGACCCGTCCCACCCACTAACACACCAGGAGACCACACCCAAGCTGACCTCAGGGATTGCAGTGCATTCTCAAAACACTATATGAAGCTGGTGTCTTTGACCAAGCAGGGAACTTGATCAAACACCCAAGTTGAGAGCAGGTGATGTGGCCACCTGTTAATTGTGCTGATGTGCTCCTGAACAACAAGCAAGAGTAGGTACCTTGAATCCTGTTGGGAGCTTCAGGTTTGCCAAATGAAACTTACCTCTCCCACTTTTTTTGAATATTCATTAAATCTCTTATCTTTTTTTTTTTTTTTTTTTT
>NW_012106419.1:80451-81368 GCF_000951045.1 Mandrillus leucophaeus
GACCTCCCACGGGTGTTCACGGGAAATGGTGCCACGCATGCGCAGAACTTCCCGAGCCAGCATCCACCACATCAAACCCACTGAGTGAGCTCCCTGCCAAAAGCGGCAATTATTAAAAAGTGACACTTGATCAAACCCAAACAGCAAGCATCTTCCTGGCTCCTACATCTAGGTACCAAAAGTACAGACATCTCTTAGTTTAAAAGCAATTGTAACAGGGAACATTATAATCAGGGATTTTCAACCAACCTTGTCTGCACATTGGAATCATAGGGATTGAAACAAACAAACAAACAAAAAAACCAAAAAAAACCCCACACACACAGAGTTTTCAGGACTTCACCACACACTACTATATGAGATCTCTGGGAGAAATGCCTGGACACTAGCATTTAAAAAAAAAAAAAATCTCTGGGCAATTCTTATGCACAACTAGGGTTACAAATCAACCAATTTGAACCACACACAACCCACCTTTTTAGAATCTTATAGTAGAACCCATCAAGTTGGTGTAAAACCAGAAAGGCCAAATGCCTGAGGCCTGAGCAAGAAACATGGACAAAGGCAGAAGAAAACACACTATTTTCCAAATGTTTTCATCTCTCCACAAAGCTGTCATGCAGTAATGTTATACTTGTAGCAAGAATTACTATCAAACTCCACTCATTGGGCCAAAGACCCTTGTGGTGTTAGCGAAAAACTTGCCCCTCATGTAGCACACTACCTACACTTGCGAGTTCATCGGCCAGTCAGTAGCCTCAACTCCAAGCTCTAACAATGTGCACAGGAATGTTTTTTCTAGAGCATGCATTCGTCAATTCTAGATCATAAGATCATTACCTTGTTGTTGCATGGGATGGCAATGTCCACATAGCGCAGAGGAGAATCTGTGTTACACAGAGCAATGGTAGGTAGGT
>NW_012106419.1:82013-85506 GCF_000951045.1 Mandrillus leucophaeus
TTTTTTTTTTTTTTTTTGGTCAGAGTTTTGCTCTGTTGCCTAGGCTGGAGTGTGGTGACACTCACAACTCACTGCTGCCTCCAACTCCTGGGCCCCAGTGATCCTCCTGCCTCAGGCCCCCAAGTAGCTGGGACTACAGGTGCACTACCTGTAAATTTAAATTTTTTTGTAGACATGGGGTCTCGTTATGTTGCCCAATCTGGTCTTAAACACCAGGCCTCAAGTGATCCTCTTACCTCAGCCTCCCAAAGTGCTGGGATTACAAGCATGAGCCACTGCACTCAGCCTCAGATTTATTTTATTTTATTTATTTATTTATTTTTGAGACAAGAGTTTTGCTCTGTTGCCCAGACTGGGGTGCAATGACAGGATTTCGGCTCAGTGCAAACTCCGCCACCCAGGTTCAAGCGATTCTCCTGCCTCAGCTTCCCGAGTAGTTGGGAATACAGGAACCCGCAGCCGCCACCACACCTGGCTAATTTTTTTTTTTTAGTAGAGATGGGGTTTCTCCATTTTGGCCAGCCTGGTCTCGAACTCCGGACCTCAGGTGACCCGCCTGCCTCAGTCTCCCAAAGTGCTGAGATTACAGGTGTGAGCCACCTGGCCCTCAGATTTATTAACTTTTTCTATTCACTCAGTACTTACTAGTATTTACCAAGTGCCAGCTTTTGTGATAGGCTGATTCCAATGAGGATGCTCAGATTTGCCCTTATTATTAGGAATGTACAAGAAAAAATGTGTTTATTGCAGTCCTACAAAAGGAGTCCCTACGCTACTTAGGAAAGTAGAGAGGAGAAAGTAGAGGAAGAGGAGAAACTACAGTTCTATGTGAGATTCAGTTTCTATTAAGCATAGAAGACAAACTGCCCAAAAGTGTATCAAGAGCTTGAAGTTGTGAACAAGTAAAACCTTAAGACATGTAATATTTAGAGCAAGCTGCATTTCTAAGATCAGGCTGAACAAGGGAATTGAATAACTTAATGAGGGAAAACCAATTCCTATGTAGAAGGAAACAGAGAAGTGCCAGGGAAAGAAGGGAGGTGGCTCACAGGGCCAAAGCAAAAGCAGTGCCTAGGAGTGAAGGAGGGAAAGGCTTCCCCCTCACCTTAAAAATAGCCTCATGCTAGTCATGGGCCCACAGCAGTCAGGAAGACTCAATTCTGCAAACACCACTGGGGTAAGTTGCCAGTAGCAGGCTGCTGAACACCCAGGGGGCACAGATTGTCACCTTGATTCAGCAGCGCTTATGAGCTGCCCTACATCTGGCAGGCACCACCAGGCAAGAGAAAACTCAGTTTGAACTGGCTAGTTTAAGATGGCTATTCCAGATGGTGAGAGCTTGGGGGCACTGACTCTGTGGCCATGGGCAGCTGCTCAGTCCCATGAGAGCATGGTGATCCCAGACTTGAGCCAGGACCCACTAGCAGTTGGTGATGTGCGGCAGGGCCAGGGGAGAGGATCCTATTTTCAGGTACCCCAGCTGAGTGGGTCTGAGATCCCCTCTAGTATTTTCTGGCTTCCACTTAGCTGAACATGAATGAACCCTGCCAAGGAAGACTACCTCCTTCCTACCCTTAGAATCTAGAAAAAAAACTTTCTGGAACTGCTATGAGAATGCTACCAAGGTCTCCCAATCGGAGGTGCTCGGCACTAGGACACAAGTCTATGGAGAGGCTGGGTTTGTGTGGGACCCCACTAGGATGGGGTCTTCCTGGAGGTTGCTGGATAGTGACATGTCTGATGTAACGGATGTTTTCCACGTCTTCAAGTGTCAGGAAATGCCAAGGTTCTCTGTTCACTGAAGACTCCACCCAGAACCTGCTGACAACTGAGCTTAGTATACCTTACTCCAGGATCACACCACCTCCCAATGCTTCTCCAGCTCCTGTTGACCAGTAGCCTTCTGTTTAACTGTCCCTGCTTCCCACCATCCTGATGCCAGCGATCTCTGCCAGTGTTGCTAACCACTTGCAACTCCAGGAACCATAAATCTCACTGAACACCATTCCACTTGGAGACATTATGGGGCAGATTTTCCCAACCTTGCTTACAGCCATAAGCAGGCTTACTATGAAGAAAATGCTTGAGACTGCAGTGTCCCCACTGCCTCAGCACCACTGGAAGGAGCCCTGGGAATGTGGTCACATGTACATCTATTTTGTAAATTTTCAAAAAGAACCTATGAATCCATGTAAATCAGTTCAGGCATCTCAAAATCTGCAATCCAATTTATGGAAATGTCTCTATTAATCTTTTTGAGACAGGGCCTCACTTCCTCACCCAGGCTGGAGTACACAGGGGCTCAATCACAGCTCACTGCAGCCTCCAACTCCTGGGCTCAGGTGGTTCTCCCACCTCAGCCTCGTACCGTAAGAGTATGCCATCATGCCCTGCCAATTTTCTGTATCTTTCGAAGAGATGGAGTTTTACCATGATGCCCAGGCTGGTGCTGCACTCCTGAGCTCAAGCAATTGTTTTGCCTCTGCCTCCCAAAGTGCTGGGATTATGGGTGAGCCAACATGACAGCCAAGAGTATTTTTCAATATGCAATGAGAATCATTAAATCAGTTTAGGATGAAGTCAGCAGCATTAACATATAAAAAACAAATGTGGCCAGGCACAGCGGCTCAGGCCTGTAATCCCAGCATTTTGGGGTGGGTCACATAAGGCCAGGAGTTCGAGACCAGCCTGGCAAAACCGTCTCTACTACAAATGCAAAAATTAGCCAGGTGTGGCGGTGCACACCTGAAATGCCAGCTACGCGGGAGGCTGAGGCACAAGAATTGCCTGAACCCAGGAGGCAGAGGTTGCAGTGAACTGAGATCACACCACTGTACTCCAGCCTGGACAACAGGGAAAGACTCTCTCCCCCGCCCCACCCCCAGCAAAGACAAATACGGAGAGCATTTATTTTTTTTATACATACATACAACCCTCTCCTCTCCCAGAACCTGTAGGCAAGCTCACAAGAGGGGCAATTAATGTCTCTCGATGTGGGGAAGGGCCATCGCCTGTCCAGGGCTTCCAGGAATAGTTAACCTAAGTGACAGGAACATTCTCAAAAATAAAAACCTAAGCTCTATAAAACTTACCTACACAAATGGTAATTAAAGTCAAGATTATCAGGGCCTCAGAAAAATATTCCTGAGGTTACCACCTAAGTATGTGCAACCACTTATATCTATTTTCAGGGAACAGATGTTCTCTACACAGAAAGTAAGCTCAAGTGAAAAGCAACGTACATTATCTACAGTGGGCTTTAGAAGTACAATTCATTTCGAGACATGTATTTATTATTACACTTTGGTATGCAATCTCAGGTATTCTGATCTGGAGTAAAAAACCAAACTAAATGAACACAACTTTTAGAAACTGATGTTTATTTTCTATCAACCATTTTTCCATGTTGCTTAAGAGCCCGTGCAAGAACAGCTTAAGACCATTCAGTGGTTGCTCCTACCCATTCAGTGGCCTGAGCAGTGGGAGCTGCAGA
>NW_012106419.1:87081-89405 GCF_000951045.1 Mandrillus leucophaeus
GTTCCAGGAGTGAAGCGGCCAGCAATTGGAGTGGCTCCAGTGGCAGCAGCAAACTTCAGCACGGCCCTCTTTGAAGAATTTAAAAGTTAATGGTACTCCAGAGATATTTCATAGCAACTCCCCATATGCTGACACCAGTTCTGTAATCATATGAAAAAGCCTATCTGGCCGAAACCCTCAAATACCTCTTCCTCAAAAATGAAAGCAAAAAGCATTAATTTCTCTAAGTTCTCTAGGTTAACTGACTTACAATGCCCTCACCTCTAGGCCCTCTGCTTGGAATGCACTTCCCATCCCCAATTCTCTCAGGTGTCTGGTTCACTGGCTTCCTTACGTCTGGAGGCTCCAGAACCACACTTGCCAGGCTCTAAGAACCAAGTAGGTGATTTTTTGAGTAAACTGAGGACATTCACATGCCTCCAAGTTCCTCACATGGTTGTGAGAACACATCTAACACAGAACAATCTTGGCACCAGCAGGAAGCACTTCTGGGCACTGGCCAACTTAATCACTACTACTCCATATAAAGCAGGCACATACCCAGCTTTCCTTAACCTCTCTTACTTCTCCAGAGATTTCCCGCATACATTCAAAAAGAGGCTTGTTTTTCTACTATATCCCAAGCACCCAGCAACACTACCTGGCCCAATCTAGATGCTCAGTATATTTTTCTCAAGCAAGCAAGAACTGTCACTCAGTTCATTCCACAGCAATAACTAAAACTGCCTTTTTTCTACTGTCTACCAAACTATGCGGTCCCAGTAACAAGTCAGTTTCAGGAATAACCCTCTGCAAAAACACGCGTCGGAACCTGTCCTGTCAACATTGAAATAAAGTCTTCACTACATGATTTTCAAATCTGTCAAAATAGTTGAGTTGAATAAAATCCTGTTAGAATTCTTAGAATTCAAAAAATCTACTAGTTTTCTCAACAGAAAAAATGTTAAAATAGAGCTGTGGCAAAAAAAAAAAAAAAAAAAGATTCAAGTTGTACTAACTAGTCATTTCTTACAAATTAAGGTATTTTTCATTCAAGTTGGCAAAGACGGCCTCACTCTTGTCACTCAGGTTGGAATGCAGTAGACAGTCTTGGCTCCCTGTTGCCTCAACCTCCTGGGTTCAAGCAATCTTCCCACCTCAGCCTCAGCTGAGACTACAGGCATGCAACACCACACCCAGCTGGTTTTTATTTTTGGTAGAGACGCAGTCGTGCCACATTGCTCACCCTGGTCTCGAACTTCTGGGCTCAAGCAAGCCACCAGTCTCGGCCTCACAAAGCACCCATATTACAAAAGCATGAGCCACCCACGACTAGCCTTTTTTCTTTTTTTTTTTTTAAAGAGACAAGATCTCACTCTGCGCCCCAGGCTTGGAGTGCAGTGACAAAATCATAACTTACTGCACGCAGCCCCCAACTCCTGGACTTGAGGGATCTCCCACCTCAGACTCCCAATTAACGGGAACTATAAGTGAATGCCACCACGACCGGCTAAGATTCCTAAAAATTTTTTGCTTATGAAACTTGGATAAGACAAAGACTACTGTCCTAATCTAATAAAATCTTACTGAAAAATGCTGCAGTTGACACCAAATTTCTGTCCCAGTATTTCGTCGTCTTAAGGTAAAAACTCTGACTACGGGAAAAAGTGGTAAGCCACTTTAATAGGATAATTTCTAGATATTTAGTGACAGAAGTCTACACAGAATGAAATTATAAAGTTCAACATACTGCCAGATGCCCAGCATGTATGTTGAAAAGGTCTTACAGGCCAGGCACAGTGGCTCACGCCTGTAATCCCAACACTTTGGGAGGCTGAGGTGGGAGGATCACTTGAGGTCAGGAGTTCAAGACCAGCCTGGCCAAATGGTGAAACCATGTCTCTACTAAAAATACAAACACCAGTTGCGCATGGTGGCACATGCCTGTAATCCCAGCTACTCGGGAGGCTGAGGCAGGAGAATCCCTTTAACTCAGGAGGCAAAGGTTGCAATGAGCCGAGATCACACCACTGCACTCCAGGCTGGGCAAGGGGCAACAGAGCAAGAGACTATCTTAAAAACAAAAAAACAAAAAAAAGAGGAAAGGCCGACTTCTATGGCTCAGTCCAACTTAAGATCTCTGAACAGTGGAATTTGAGTTATTTCTATTTTCTTTTACCTTTCTGTATTTCTCACAATGTCTGTAAGCTTCATTTCTATAATATAAAATCTAATCACTGTCCCACAAACCTGGCCAGTATTCCTGGAGGATATAACACTGACATCAGCAGGGTTTTCAATGGCAACAATGGCACGAGCCGCCAGCAGAAGCTTCTCCCAGGTCC
>NW_012106419.1:91630-92025 GCF_000951045.1 Mandrillus leucophaeus
TAAGACCATTCAGTGGTTGCTCCTACCCATTCAGTGGCCTGAGCAGTGGGAGCTGCAGACCAGTCTTCCGTGGCAGGCTGAGCACTCCAGTCTTCTGTTAAGAAAATACCAAAAAAAGCCATCAGCTCTGTCCTCAAAGTAGTATTTTTCCTTACCCAACTCCCTACAGCAGTCTATCAGATGCTGTAGCACACTAGGACGAAAACCTCTTAAAGCTACTATAAAAGCCACAGAGATCATTAGAATAAAACTGAGAAGTTGCAATATATCAGCTTGATGCTCTTCTATCCTGATACATACCAGTAGGGAACTGCTGAATAGGCACAGAGGGCACCTGCACACCTTCAGACCAGTCTGCAACCTCAGGCTGAGTAGCAGTGAACTCAGGAGCTGGA
>NW_012106419.1:92075-93401 GCF_000951045.1 Mandrillus leucophaeus
CTTATATACTCCGTTGTCAGCCAATGGCAAAGAAAGTCGAGCGGAAGGAGGGCGGAGCCGGAGAAGAGCGCTGCCGGGACTGGGCTCCTTCTTCAGGAAGGCGGGCTTGCGGCGCAGGCGCGGACTTCTGGGCTGTAGCTGGTAGCCGTGGCGTGGTAGGATCTGGGGAGCTTGTGACTTTGCGGTTTCTAGTGCCACAACAGCGCCCTGTGCATAATTCCTGTCCAGAGCGCGGAACTGAAGCTAGCCAGCCAGGCGGGGCGTTCTTACCCAGCTCCTTGTACCTGCGAATTTGAGCGGCTTTCTCGCCTAAGCTGCTGTTTCCTTACCTGAAACGTAGGAAGGTTTGTTCGACACAACAAACTGTTAAGTAAACAAAAACGTGAAGATTTATTTGATTTTCCTGGAGAACAGTTTAACAGGAAATAATTCAGATTTAAATGTTCACTTAGGGGAAGTTTCCCTGAAAAAGTTAAAAAGGACAAGATTGAACAGATGGTATGGATTATATCTGTCACCTACCTATCATTTTTTTTTTTTGGTCGAAGAAAAATTTTTGCAATATCTATCAGTAGGAGATAAGTTTGCTGGGCGCGGTGGCTTGTGCCTGTAATCCCAGCACTTTGGGAGGCCGAAGTGGATTGCCTGAGCTCAGAAGTTCAACACTAGCCTGGGAAACATGAGGAGACCGCGTCTCCACAAAAAATACAAAAATGAACCAAGCATGGTGGTGCGTGCCTGTAGTCCCAGCTACTCAGGAGGCTGAGGCGGGAGGATAGCTTGAGCCCAGAGGTCAAGGCTGCAGTGAATATGATTGCAGCGCTGCACTCCAGCCTGGGCAACAGAGTGAAATCCTGTCTCCAAAAAACAAACAAAAATTAGGAGTTAATTGAAGGGGCGCGTAATCCCAGCACTTTGGGAGGCTGATCTCTTGAGGCCAGGAGTTCAGGAGACCAGCCTGGCCAACATGGCGAAACCCGGTATCTAGTAAAAATTCAAAACTTAGCCAGGCATGGTGGTGCATGCCTGTAATCCCAGCTACCGGGGGCGGGGTTGGCGGAGGGGCGCTGAGGCGGGAGAATTGCTTGAACCCAGGAGGCAGAGGTCGCGGTGAGCAGAGATTGCGCCATTCGCACTCCAGCCTGGGCGACAGAGCAAGATTCCGTCAAAAATAAATAAATAAATAAAATAAAATCGCCGGGCACGGTGGCTCAAGCCTGTAATCCCAGCACTTGGGGAGGCCGAGGCGGGCGGATCATGAGGTCAGGAGATCGAGACCATCCTGGCTAACACGGTGAAACCCCGTCTCAACTAAAAATACAAAAC
>NW_012106419.1:94211-95179 GCF_000951045.1 Mandrillus leucophaeus
AACCTCTGCCTCTCAGGTTCAAGTGATTCTCCTGCCTCAGCCTTCCGAGTAGCTGGGATTATAGGCATGTGCCACCATACCTGGCTAATTTCGTATTTTTAGTAGAGATGGGGTTTCTCCATGTTGGTCAGGCTGGTCTTGAACTCCAGACCTCAGGTTATCTGCCCATCTCAGCCTCCCAAAGTGCTGGGATTGCAGGCATGAGCCACCGTGCCAGGCCAAATATACACATTTATTAATGTGCTTATGCACAGGAGCCATACAAAATATAAGACTCAAGGGCCAGATGGCTGAAGCTCAAATAGCATCTACTTCACAGGGAAGGAAGATGGGATGGTAAACAATTTAGAGGGCTAGTAAGTGATTTTGGGAAGGATAGGAATGAGTTCAAAGAACAGAAAATTTGCCTGAGACAGAGTTCCTCTGAGCTCTGGGGGAACAGCAGCAAATTACGGTGGGGTAAGGGGAGGAACTTCACTGTGACCAAAGATTGCCTTATTAGGCAGATAATGTTTCCTGGAAAATCTCTCAGAGCTGCGCTCAGAAAAATAGATGAAGAGTCTGTGTGGGCATGGTGATGACTTTTAGTCTTTTCTCTTCCCAGTGGTTAATATTTCCTGGTTACCTGATGAGATTCCTAGGGAGGAAGTTTTAAGACTATTGTATTTATTCTGGAGGAACTTACCTTATTCAGATAAGGGAACTTCAGACAAAGCCCCTCCCTATGCTTTGGGAAAAGAGGGGATTGAGAGATGGGGTTAGGGGAAGGTCAGAAAGAAACCTTGGTTCTGACGCTATTTCAGAAGCCTTTGTTTTCTTTAATTCAAAGCACTCAGCATGCCAAAGTGCCCTATTCAGTCAGGGGTATCATTTTCTGAGCCCCAACATTTTCCAAATGATTCCAGTGTGCAGCCATATTGAGTTTAAAAACCACGATCCTAGACTCTAGAGTATTTCTTCTTTATTGT
>NW_012106419.1:95229-96056 GCF_000951045.1 Mandrillus leucophaeus
CTGAGGCAGGAGAATGCCGTGAACCCGGGAGGCAGAGCTTGCAATGAGCCGAGATTGCGCCACTGCACTCCAGCCTGGGCAACAGAGCATGACTCCGTCTCAAAAAAAAAAAAAAAAAATGCAGATTCCTCTCTGTGGCCTGCTGAGTCAATCTGATTTCTGAGCCCACCCCAAAATGAATTCGTAGACCCTTATGGCCACTCTTCCATAGGACAGCACATCCAGGTTCTCCTGCAAGTGGCTCTGCAGCTCCACTGAGGCCAGTATGATTTTCTGAGGAGCTTGGAAACCCTTGGACCCTAGCACCGGTCACCCCCAGGCTGCTCTGCTTCATCACCCACCAAGGCTGAAGCACCTGGGGCTTGAGGGACAAATTCAGAGAAGTCACAGCCCCTTGCTGCAAATGCCTCCCACTTCTACTCTCTTTGTTTTGGAAAGAGGATGCATTGAGTTTGTTGGCACAAACTCAGGCCACAGCCCTCCTCAGAGCAAGGCCCCTGACTCCCAGAACAATGCCCTGCCCCCTGCGCCCAAATATACTCCTGCTTAACCCTTCAAGTGTAGATTGGGATTGTTGAGTAGCGAATGCAGCTCTGCAGGGTTCCTCCAGGGGTCTCAGCCTTGGCATTAGAATCACCTAGGGAGCTTTTAAAGTCTTGTATCTAGGCTGAACATATCAGAATTTCTGAGTGAGACCCAAGCATCAGTAGCTTTTAAAGCTCTTGTAGGGGCTTCCCCACCACCCTCTGAACGTTCACTGCTAAAATGAACTGACAATAGGCAAATTAACAGGAGAAGAAACATATGCTTTTTTTTTTTTTTTTTTT
>NW_012106419.1:98931-99952 GCF_000951045.1 Mandrillus leucophaeus
ACACTGACATCAGCAGGGTTTTCAATGGCAACAATGGCACGAGCCGCCAGCAGAAGCTTCTCCCAGGTCCTCTTCAGATTTATGATGTAGATGCCTAAGTGAGGGCAGAAGGATTTGTAACACTTGACCTGGCTGTGCAATCATTCTTTGCAAGTTCAGTGTATGTGGCAGCGAGTACTACCAAACTCCAGTCACAGAGGCAAGCTCTACTGGTGTTAGCGAAAATCCTGCCATTAATGTAGCACACTTCCGACACTCAGAAGTTCATGAGCCAAGACTGGCCTCCACCCTGAGCTTTAATAGTGTGCAGACGAGATTCAGTTGGCTAAATCCATCTCTCCTTTCTCCTTCCCTGTACTTCCTGTCCATCAGTGGTTCTTAAGAATCCACTTCCTGACTTTCTGCCATTCTTTCCCTTTTATCATCTTCACTGATGCAAGATTCATCCTAAATCTCCTTTACAGCATGTCACTCCCAAGTCCTTGGTAGCTTTATCTCTAAAATAAGTGCCTTAGCCAACTTAATGCCTTCCCTCCTCTGGTTCTTCCAAGCTATATTGTTTATCCCCACCTCTTACCCCACTTTCCACTCAAAATTCAGTTCAATAGCCTGTATAATTACCTATGAAGTTGAAGGCACTATGGGAGCTATTAGAAACTTATTAGAAACTCGGCTCATGAACTTTCTCAAGTTCACCACCCAACCCAAGTCCCATAACGCGGCCAACTGATGTATTCTTCCCCTGGAGCAGGAACCTTTTCTCCCAATAACAACCAGAACATTTAAAGTATGTTTTCAACCTAGGAGTCTGGTTAAATTTGAGGAAGAGATGATACCAAGAAATTACCCAGAACTAACCACGAGAATAAGCAAGCTCAAAATCTGTACTTACAGCTGGAGTAACAAAAAAATAAAACAATGACTAACCATCACTTTTCCTTTTATAGATGTACTGCTCCATCTGGAAGTCAAGATTGGTGCCACCTAAGTGGGTTCCTGCTGCAAGGAACTTAAGGACATC
>NW_012106419.1:106332-107008 GCF_000951045.1 Mandrillus leucophaeus
CCAGGCTGGTCTTGAACTCCTAGCCTCAAGTGATCAGCCCGCCTTGGCCTCCCAAAGTGCTAGGATTAGAGGCATGAGCCACTGCGCCCGGCCTAGGGTATTTCTTGACTACCTAAGCTAATGGCTCCCGGGAGCAGAGAAGGAGAACTTAGAAGTTAGTTCTATCTAGAGGCTGTTGCATTGAGGCAGCTTTTTTTGGAGGGAGTGGTGACAAAAGCTGAAATTTAAGACACAGTGGATTGTTAATTTTTTTTTTTTTTTTTTTTTTTGAGACAGAGTTGCTATCTCCCAGGCTGGAGTGCAGTGGTGCAATTGCGATTCACTGCAGCCTGTAACTTCCAGATTCAAGCAATTCTTGTGCCTCAGCTACCCAAATACCTGGGACTACAGGTGCACACCACTATATCTGGGTAAGTTTTTGTAATTTTAGTAAAGACAGGGCTTTGCCATGTTGGCCAGGCTGGTGTTGAACTCCTGACCTCAAGTATCTCATCTGCCTTGGCCTCCCCAAGTGCTGGGATTATAGGTGTGAGCCACCGTGCCCTGCTGGTTGTTAAATTTATTTATTTGTTTTTTGAAGACAGTTCCCTCTGGAGTGCAATGGCGCCATCTCAGCTCACTGCAACCTCCACCTCCCAGGTTCAAGTGATTCCCCTGGATTCTCCTGCCTCAACCT
>NW_012106419.1:107058-107750 GCF_000951045.1 Mandrillus leucophaeus
TCCATCTGGAAGTCAAGATTGGTGCCACCTAAGTGGGTTCCTGCTGCAAGGAACTTAAGGACATCCTCCTCCTTCATTTGCAGGACATCAAGGGCTCCGGACATTGTGAAAGTTTCCCTTTAAGTTACGACGGGAATCTGAAATGAGAGCAATCTATTTCTTTTCATTCCAGTGAGTTAAGTGGGGTACACCCTTAAAAGCAACCAAAGACTCCATCTCCTACAGTGTCAGGCATTGAACTTACAGTGCAATGAAGGAGCAAAGTTAACCAATACATGTCGTGTATTACGGAATAGCGCACATCTTACTGAGGAAATGTGGACGGCAGAATAAGCGAATAATAAAACTAAACGAAATTAGCGAATGGAAATTCGACACTTTTCAAGATAGGAATTAAGGAAAAGTTCTGGATGCGCCAAGTTAACAACTAGATATATAAGAGCAGCCATATTTGGAATATGGAAACTAAAAGCAAAAAAATGTATGAATTGGTTTCAGATATTTTCAAGCAGATAGTAGGCGGATGCTTTGGAATTACTTCGCTGTGCCGTCACCACTTGTTTGTCTCAAAACCCAAGAACCTTAACTCCTGACCCACACGGCGCAAATGGGAAAACCCAACCAGCCCAAGTCGACGGTGTAAATCAGGGCCTGGGTCTCCACTCTCCGCCGTGTGGGGGTCCGAAGGGATA
>NW_012106419.1:107800-142142 GCF_000951045.1 Mandrillus leucophaeus
GAGATGGGTTTTCACCATGTTGGTCAAGCTGGTCTCGAACTGCTGACCTCAGGTGATCCACCTGCCTCGGCCTCCCAGAGTGTTGGGATTACAGGCGTGAGCTACCACGCCCAGCCTGGTTATTACATTTAATATCAACAATAAGTTAGAAGGCCCAGCGTGGTGGTACACACCTGTAATCCCAGCACTTTGGGAGGCTGAGGTGGGCAGATCCCTTGAGCCCAGGCGTTCGAGACTAGCCTGGGCAACATGGTAAAACCCTGTCTCTACTAAAAATACAAAAATATTAGCTGGGTGTGGTAATGCATGCCTGTAGTCCCAGCTGCTTGGGAGGCTGAGGTGGGAGGACTGCTTGAGCCTGGGAGGTAGAGGCTTCAATGGGCTGAGATTGTGCCACTGTACTCCAGCCTGTGGAATAGAGTGAGACCCTGTCTCAAAAAAAACAAAAAAACCAACAAGTTATAAATGCACACTGCTCAGCCAGAAGTATATGGAAGAGGCATAAGGCATAACCTTGGTGAGCAGGTTTCAGTTTTGCAACCTCCCAGAGTCACTGCTGGGTTCCCTGTCTTGATTGGGCCCTCAGAACTGACTCACTCTAACCTCAGTTTGCCTCAAAATTATGTATCCTTTCAAACTGCTGGTTAAAGAAATTTCAGCCTCTCCTCATTTCTCTTGGGAGGAAGCAACTGAATGAAGTGAATCGAACGTTTCATTTGCACTCACATTTGCTAAGTGAGAAACCCTTATATGTCTTTTTAGACTTTCCATCGCTTAGAATCTATAGCTCTGGTCTTTCCTTTGTCTCAGAAATTGGATAGACCTAAATGTAATGAAGCCATCCAAGGTAACATCCAGTTTACAGAACATGTGTGAAACGGAGAAATGAGCTAAAATCATCAGAAAACAAACTCAGAAAATAGGACATTTTACAGGATACTGGGGCTGAGAAAGCATTACCTCAAAGACTGGCCCTTTGATACGCCTAGAGAGAGGCCTTAGACGCTGCTTCAGAATCAAGGTTCCTCTAACTTTGTCTTGTTCTCCCATCCCCTCAGTCCCTACAAAGACAATGTAGAACAACAAAAGTGGGGAGAATGGTGGTGTCCTGGAATAGTTTTTGGTTTTTTTTGTTTTCTTTTTTTTGAGACAGGGCCTTGCTCTGTCACCTGGGCTGGAGTGAGCCTGATCACGGCTCACTGCAGACTTCACTTTCAGGGCTTAAGTGATTCTCCTGCCTCAGCCTTCTGAGTAGCTGGGACTGCAGATGTGTCTCACCACACCTGGCTGATTTTTTTATTTTTCCGTAGAGACAGAGTTTGACTATGTTGCCTAGGCTGGTCTCAAACTACTGGGCTCAAGCGATCTATCAGCCTTGGCTTTTCAAAGGGCTGGGCCTACAGGCATGAGCCATTGTGCCCAGCGTAGAGATTTTTAAAACCAACTGCCAGCAAAGTGTGGTGGCTCATACCTGTAATACCAACCCTTTGGGAGGCTGAGGCAGGAGGATCACTTGAGGCTAGGAGTTTGAGACCAGTCTGGGCAAATTGCGAGATCTTGTCTCTGCAAAAAAAATTTTAAAAAATTGGCTGGGTGTGGTGGCATGCACCTGTAGTCCCAGCTACTTGGGAGGCTGAGGTGGGAGGATTGCTTGAGCCTAGAAGTTCAAGGTTGCAGTGAACCATGATCATACCACTGCACTGCATCCTGGGTGACAGAGCAAGACCCTGTCTCTAAAACAAATAAATAAAAAACCAAATGCCTTGTATGGACCTTGTTTGAATTCTAATTGAAATAAACCAACTGTAATTTTTGAGACAGTCTGGGAAATGTGAATATGGATGATATGCAAAAAATGTGTTAAACTTTTCCAGGTGGGGTAGTGACATAGTACTTATGCTAAAAAAAGTCCATAATTTTTAGAGATGCATACTGAAGTATGCAAGGGTGAAATGATGTGATGTCTGGGATCTGTCTCTAAAAGCTTCATAAAAGAAAAAGGAGGCCAGGCGTGGTGGCTCACGTCTATAATCCCAGCACTTTGGGAAGCCAAGGCAGGTGGATCATGAGGTCAGGAGATCAAGACCATCCTGGTTAACATGGTGAAACGCCATCTCTACTGAAAATACAAAAAATTAGCCAGGCATGATGGCGGGCGCCTGTAGTCCCAGCTACTCGGGAGGCTGAGGAAGAGAATGGCGTGAACTCAGGAGATGGAGCTTGCAGTGAGCCAAGATCGCGCCACCGCACTCCAGCAGCCTGCGCAACACAGCGAGACTCCGTCTCAAAAAAGAAAAAAAAAACGAAAAAGGAGTGGCAGGTGCAGGGGACAGAGTTTGGGGAGAGAAGCAAGTGTGACAAAATCTTGGCAATTGCTCCATCTGAGCGATATGAATGAAGGGCCAGTAGACCATTGGCTCTCCTATTGTGATGGCTTGAAAGATTTCATAATCATGTATTCTTAGAAAGCGAGTGTAATATAGCTTGAAACCTTTGCTTCTGTGTCTTCTTTTGGCTCTAGCCCTACACTGCCTTATCTTTAGTCACCATATGACTATTTTCCTCCCACAGAGCCCCACCTCTAATGTGCTTTAAGTCTAAGGCAGCCAAGAAGGAACCATTAAAACAAAAAAAAAAAGGCAATGGGCAATGTTTCCAAAGCCAGCTAATGGTCACTAGCCAATTCCCTTCCGAACTTTAATAGTGAGACTGTGAGAGAGGAAACAACAGGCTACTTGCCACAGGACTTGGGATTCACAAAGACAAATTTTCTACCTCATGTTTAGAGAAAACTAGATGATTTCTCCTGATTTTATCATATTTATTTGCTCCCCTAAAAAACAAATGAAGAAAATATGAGGGGAATCTGGTGGCGGAAATTCACCTGCCAATGTAAGGCCAGGAAATTCATATTGGTAAGAAGCCCATCTCTCTCGGCCTTATCTCTGTCCCTCCTCCCTAAGAGGCCTCACTGGCATTAGGTTCCCTGCACTCAGGATGAGAGTCAAACGAGGCTGAGGAGGCAAGGGACATGGAACACCTGCTCTAGAGTCTAAGTTCTTAAGAAGCAGCCACTCCATCCAACTGTCCTCCCTTCTCTCCTTTCCCATCCTGACCTCCCCTGCTTCCCACAGCACGAGGCCTCACAACACACAGGTCACAGCATTGGAGGCTTGTGTGCCACTATAAGCTTAGGACCCTGCTTCATCCTTTCCCATACCTCTACCCAAATTACTATTTTAAATATGGTGTTTTAACCTAAAACCTAAAGTATAAACATTTTAACTTATACATCAACTTAATCTGTGTTATGGGTTGAATTGTGTCCCCCCAAAAAATATATTGGTGTTCTAACCCCTAATACCTGCAAATGTGACCCTATTTGGAAATAGGGTCTAACAGATGTAATCAAATTAAAATGAAATCATACTGGATTAGGATGAGTCCTAAGCCAATACCTAGTGTCCTTAAGAGAGAAATTTGGACATAGAAACATACACAAGGGAAAAGGCATGTGAAGACAGAGGCAGAGATTGGAGTGATATATTTACAAGCCAAGGAATGCCAGCCACCACTAGAAGGTGCAACAGGCAAAGCATGACTCCCCTTGAGCCTTCAGAGGTGCAATGCTGCTGACACGTTGATTTCAGACTTCTGGCCTCCAGATTGAGAGTTATAAACCATTCAGACTGTGGCAATTTGTTGTGGCTGTCCTATGAAGCTAATACCACATTTCAGAAACATTTATTCATTAACCCTCACCACCACCTGAGGCAGTAAACATTACTAACCCTATTTCTGGCTGGGGGCACTGGCTCCCACCTGTAATCCCAGCACTTTGGGAGGCTGAGGTGGGTGGATCACTTGAGGTCAGGAGTTCAAGACCAGCCTGGCCAGCATGGTGAAACCCCGTCTCTACAAAAAATACAAAAAATTAACCCAGCGTGGTGGCGCATACCTGTAGTTCCAGCTACTCAGAAGGCTGAGGTGAGAGAATTGCTTGAACCCAGGAGCGGAGGTTGCAGTCAGCTGAGATTGCACCATTGCACTCCAGCCTGGGCAACAGAACCACACTTTGTTCCCCGCCCCCTAAAAAACCCTCAAAACAAACTAACCCCATTTCCTAGGCAGTTTCAGTACCATGCCTAAATAGTGGAGAGCGAAGAGCTTTCAACCTGGGCTGCATGGATTAGAGCTCATGTTTTTAACCACAAGACTAAATATCCCCCCAACTTCTGCTTCTTGTATAAAGTAATGGCTGTTTCCTGGGTTTTTTTTCCCCCTGATACAGAGTCTCATGCTGTCATCCAGACTGGAGGGCAGTGGCGTGATCTGCAACCTGCGTCTCCTGGGTTCAAGTGATTCTCCTGCCTCAGCCTCCTGAGTAGCTGGGATTACAGGTGTGCCCCATGATGCCCAGCTAATTTTTGTATTTTTAGTAGAGATGGGGTTTCGCTGTTTTGGCCAGGCTGATGTTGAACTCCTGGCCTCAAGTAATCTGCCTGCCTCAGCCTCCCAAAATGTTGGAATTACAGGCAGGAGCCACCGTGCCTGGCCATCTTTCCTGAATTTTAAAGAAAAGATTTGAGTACACAGTAAGAATAGCTATAAAAGAGATAATAACAAGTGTTGATAAGGATGTGGAGAAACTGGAACTCTCATATACTGTGGCTAAGAATGGAAAATGGTATAGTCACTTTGTCATCCAGGTGACAGGGTCTCACTCTGTCATCCAGGCTGGAGTGCAGTGGCATGATTTCAGCTCACTGCAACCTCTGCCTCCTGGGTTCAAGTGATTCTCATGCCTCAGCCTCCTAAGTAGCTGGGATTACAGGCACGTGCCACCACATCCAGCTAATTTTTGTATTTTTAGTAGAGACGAGGTTTCACCATGTTGGCCAGGCTGGTCTTGAATTCCTCACCTCATGTGATCCACCCGCTTTCGCCTCCCAGAGTGCTGGGGTTACAGGCTTGAGCCACCACGCGTGGCCTACAGACTGCATTTATATGAAGTATCCAGAAAAGGCAAATTTATGAAGACAGAAAGCCTATTAGTGGCGGCCTGAGGCTGGGAATGAGGATTAATTACAAATGGCATGAGAGATCTGTTTGGGGAATAAAAATGTTCTTAAAGTGATTTATAGTAGTGGTCGTATAATTCAGTAAAGCTGTTTTTTTCTTAAAAGAAATTAGGTTTCAGGGACCTACATAGGTCAAGAACCAGCCACCCTAGAACTATTTTATTTTAGAAAAGGGTTCAGTCCATTTTTACAAGGCACAGGTAAAGAAAAAAGAACTGTGACAACACCTTTTAGGTTTTCCAAACAGCTTTCAATGATAAAGTTCAATAAATAAAGTAAAACACTTTAATTGCAGGGAAAAAAAAATGCCAGAATTTAGAGGTAAAACAGTACAGGGGCCAAGACCAAAAAATTTTATCTGGACATTCAGAGGCTAGAAAGCCACTGTCCCATTCTCCAGAGCCTCTGAGAAGTTGATTGAGAACCAATTAAAGAAGGGCATCTGTTCCTCTCATCCTACCATCACCTCAGTCATTCTGTGACCTGGTGACAGTGACTCGTCTCCTCACATCCAGTCTTCCCTGGCTGGAGCTCCTCAGGCCCGGCAGGCAGCTTACAGCTTCTCTGGCTTTGAGATTCCTTGCCCAAGAACATACCCAAGGAGACACTGTGGTGTAGGTGCAGGGCTGAAGTGCAGCCACCTAACAGAGCTCTCCTGGGAAAATGCCTTTCCAAGTAGCCTCTCAGGGTATGCAGAGGTCTCTCCTAACACCCCAGTGTGCTCTATGTATTGGTGACATCTCTTTTGGAGATTCTGAAGGCTCAAATCAGGTCCATATATTTTCTCCTTAAAGGGATTACCGAAGGCAAAGGCAACACAATTTCTGCCTCGCTTTCCAGGTAGGACGTCATCTTACTGCAGAATAGTAAGCAGCAGCAGCAGCCCTTGGCAGAAACCAAGCAGGGCAATAGATTTCACCCTTTCCCAGTCCTCTGTTGGTCAGGACTTCAGGCCCATCTTGGCCATCATCTCTTCATACACTGTCCACGCCATTGCTGCCATTAGAGTTCTGCGGAGGGCTCGGGGGATGCCACCTTGGAAGAAGCCACGTAGTCCATAGTCCTGTGGTGAAAATAAATGTCAAAACTCTGGAAGCGAAGTAGCAATACAATTAATTATCCACTTGGTATCAGAGTGAGGGTCTCTGTTACCCCATGTTTAAGACTTAGTTTCTAAACTTTATGCCCAAAGTAAGAATAATGGGTCCAAGAACACAACCAAAGAACTTAAGAGTGTTTTTTCTTTTTTTTTTTTTGAGACAGAGTCTTGCTCTGTCACCCAGGCTGGAGTGCAGTGGCGTGAACTCAGCTCACTGCAACCTCTGTCTCCTGGGTTCAAGCAATTCTCCTACCTCAGCCTTCCGAGTAGCTGGGACTACAGGCGCCTACCACCACGCCCGGCTAATTTTTGTATTTTTAGTTGAGATGGGGTTTTCACCATATTGGCCAGGCTGGTCTCAAACTACTGACCTTGTAATCTGCCCACCTAAACCTCCCAAAGTGCTAGGATTACAGGCGTGCGCTACCGCACCTGGCCAGAAGCCTTTTTTTTTTTTTTTTTTTTGTAGTTGCTGGGCTTACCTTTTTAGGCCTGCTCTAGGGGAATTTCTTAGCTGAAAATCTTTATGCAGGGTTGCTGTGTACTTATGCAGTTTGTATACTGTACAGAAGCACTAAGCCCCAAGTAGAAAATGAAATCCAGGCAGAAACCTGCTTGCCAAGCCCGCGATCCTGGATCCAGGCTGAAGGAAAAGGTGCCTTCTTGTCATTTGTCTATCAGAAGGGAGTATCCTTTTGTAATTCACTGTGTGCTCTTGGTGGCCCTGTCTTCATATGAATTAAAGAAAAAATGCCCCTTCCTCCTCCCTCATAATCTGGGTTGATTTGAAATTTCACATAGAAAATATTATTTTAAAACTTTATGATTTTAGATATAGAGATAAGAACACACACTTTGGGAGGCCGAGACGGGCGGATCACGAGGTCAGGAGATTGAGACCATCCTGGTGAACACGGTGAAACCCCGTCTCTACTAAAAAATACAAAAAAGAAACTAGCCGGGTGAGGTGGCGGGCACCTGTAGTCCCAGCTACTCGGGAGGCTGAGGCAGGAGAATGGCGTAAACCCAGGAGGCGGAGCTTGAGCTGAGATCCGGCCACTGCACTCCAGCCTGGGCGACAGAGCCAGACTCCATCTCAAAAAAAAAAAAAACAAAAAAAAAAAAAACACACAAATTCACATTTACCTTTAGCAAGAATATCTGCTTTGTGATAACAACACATGTACACATGTTCTAAAAGAGCCAACCCAGTGGCTTATGGATAGTATACAGCTACTGTAATTTTTTTAAAAAATTTAAATAGGGTTTCCTTACATTGCCCATGCTGGTTTTGAACTCCTAGGCTCGAGGGATCCTTCTGCTTCAGCCTCCCAAAATGCTGGGATTACCAGCATGAGCCACCGTACCCAGCCTCTACCATACTTTTTATCTTCAATAATACCATTTGTCCATTTATATTAGAGCAAGCTTGTTCAACCCGCAGCCCACAGGTCGCATGTGGCCCAGGACAGCTTGGAATGCAGCCCAACACAAATTCGTAAACTTTCTTAAAACATTCTAAGATTTTTTTGGTGACATTTTTTCTTTAGCTCATTAGTTATCATTAGTGTTAGTGTATTTTATGTGTGGCCCAAGACAATTCTTCTTCCAATGTGGCCCCGGGAAGTCAAAGGGCTGGACACCTGTATATTAGAGCAAACTGCTAGAATAAAACAATGTGTTTGTGTGGTTTTTTTTACCCTCTGACTAAATAGTACTTTACCCTAGGTACTCTAGGTCCTCAATTAGAGTACTAATTTCACCCCGATTTCCTGATTCAGTAAGTCTGGGGTAGAGTTCAGCAATCTGCAATGTTTAACAAATATCACAGGTGTTCCTAATGTAAATGTCTCTGCCCCTCAAAAAAACATCAGTTTTGTGGTTCTCAACCTTAAAACATACATATTAAAATCACTGGGAAACATTAAAAAAAGAAGAAAAAATATGCTGGGGTTTTATGCCCCTAGACATTCTGATATAGTTGGCCTAGATTTTAACCTGGGCATGGGGACTTTTTAAAGCTCTCTAGGCAATTTTAATGTGAGTGAAGGGTAAGAACTACTGCTCTAGAAAGAGATCCTTAACCACCACAAGAACCAGTACTTATTCTGTAGTCTTACTTTGAAAATAAGTGTCACTGCTTGACCAATCCATTGAAACTTCAGTGGGTAAAGCTGCATATGAGTTTTGATAACATCTGCAGGTTGAGTTACCAGTGAGGCCAGAATACCAGCAAATATCCCACAGCTGAAATTTGTAATAGGAATAAGGGTTGCAGCCACCTGGTCTGAAATAGAACAAAGGTAACATGTGGTTATGGATCTTACATTAATCAGATAAAGGTCAGTGCAAGTTGCCCATTAATTCTTCCCCAAACCAAGAAAGGTCTGGATTCAAATAAGGCTACAGATTGAAAATTTAAAGGTGCAACTAGTAAATTTATGTAGATGGAATGATGGAGTTAGAAAAGCACTTTTTTCAAACCACCATCACAATAATTGACTCAGGCAAGAATCATTGACTGATTTTAAAACGTGGGAAAAAGGATGTTTATACAGATTCAAAGTTATCTTCCCACAAAGATACTTAGACATTACAATGGGAAAAACAGGTGACTTTTCCGGGAAGATACCTGTCAGTATCTTATCCAAGTGATAAAGTGTTACTATCACTCATAATAGGTCAAATTGATGTTACGACTCTCCCGATACAAGGCAATGAGGATACAACATCGCTTATGTGGTCCTCTTGCTAAAAATCTAATCAAGAAGAAATTGCAGATAAACCCACAATGAGGTATGCAACTGGCCTATACTCTTGAAAATAAAACACAGGATTACTACGAAGTACATTATTGGGACAATTAAAGAGAAATGAGAATACGGACTGTAGGTTAAAGAATTGGGCCACATGCCTGTAATCCCAACACTTTGGGAGGCCGAGGCGGGTGGATCACTTGAGCCTGGGAGTTCAAGACCAGCCTGGGCAATATGGTGCAACCCTGTCTCTACTAAAAATACAAAATTAGCCAGGCATGGTGGCATGCACCTGTAATCCCAGCTACTCCAGAGGTTGAGGCACAGGAATCACTTGCACCAGGGAGGAGGAGATTGCAGTGAACCAAGATCACATTGCTGCACTCCAGCCTGAGTGACAGGGCAAGACTCTGTCTCAAAAAAAAAAAAAAAGTTATCTAGGTTAAACTTCCTGAGTTTCCTAAGATGGTTATATGACAGGATGTCCTTATTCGTAGGAAATAGACACTGCAGTACTCAAAAGTAAAAGGGCATCACGTTTCCAACTTACCCTCAAAGGGCAGGAAAAAAATATGTACATTGTACTATTCTTGTGGCTATTTTTGCAAGTTTATTTCCAAATACCAGATCGATTTTTTTTTTTTTTTGAAACGGAGTCTCGCTTTGTCACCCAGGCTGCGGTGCTGGAGTGCAGTGGTGTGATCTCAGCTCACCGCAACCTCCACCTCCCAGGCTCAAGTGATTCTCGTGCCTCAGCCTCCCAAGCAGCTGGCATTACAGGCATGTGCCACCCATGCCCAGCTAATTTTTGTATTTTTAGTAGAGACCAGGTTTCGCCACGTTGGCCAGGCTGGTCTCGAACTCCTGACCTCAAGAGATCTGCCCACCTCGGCCTCCCAAAGTGCTGGGATTTACAGGCATGTGGCCCAATTCTTTAACCTACAGTCCGTATTCTGATATTCTGATTTTGAGTGATGGGCCTCAGAAATTTTTAAAGATGGATTGAGAAGTTAAAAATTGCCCATCTATGCTTCCTTATCGCCTTAATTTTCTGTCACAAAATAAGGCTCTGACCTGCAGGGTTACACCTTCTGGTGCCTGGGTAGAAGCAGCAAATCTCCCAAGGCACTCCAGCTGTAACTGGTTACCACGTCATGATGGCGGGCATTCTGGCATTCCTAATTAAAGGACCTTGGTTGCAATTCCTTGCTCAAATTATCCATAGACACTTTATTGTATGCAGGTTCATTCTATGGATGTGTTTCTAGCAATACCTTGTTCTACTTGGGTCGATGTTTACTGTCCACCAATTTTGTTCATGTCTAGCCCAACCTGACCTAACTGGTGGAGTGGGGTGGGGTGGGCCTCCCCCAGTGACTGAAGTTTGGCACCTTCCTCTCTACCTAAATGGAGGGCTCAAAACTATGTTAACTGGGAACACAGCAAGGGAGATGAAAATATTATTTTTCTTCAAACTCCTAACTTACTACTGTTTCCCAGACTTTAAGAAGAATCACATCAAGTGCTTCTTGAAAAATACAGATTCCTAGGTTGTACCCCAAGGTTTCTCATCTAAGAGGCCTTGGATGGGACCCAGCAATCTTAAGATCAAATATGGGAAATATTGTTGCAGAAACTCTGCAAAGCATGCTTTATTTCCTTCCCACCCACCCTATCTTCACCCCCCAAATTATAGTGGTGTAAATACTGTGTGCCTTAATAGGATGTAAACTCCAAACGGCAGGGATCAAGTTTGTCATATCCACCTTTGCATCCCAGTTCCTGACACAATCATGATACGGCTCAGTTCCTAACACTCTGCTAAGAGAAACACATAGTCCCATATCCCAGAGAAAACGGTGAGGATCTGATAGCTCAAGGATAGCTCTTTCCCACACCTTGCTTTATCCCTACCATGGGGCACTATGTTTTTGGTCTGGTTGTAAAACATCAGGTAGATTCCTGAAAAGGGCGCATCTCGAAGGAGAGTTGCTGTCAGGCCACTGAAGAGGCCCCGGTGCCCCTCGCTGCGATAGATGCTCCTCAGGGCAGCGTAGATACTCTCATAGCCATATTTCCCACTCTGCAAAGAGAGCACAGAACCAGTGACTCACATGGAGGCGCTCCATTTGAGCACTGAACAAGCAGACTGCAGGTTATGGGGCATTACTGTGGGCTCTAATTCACATATGGCTTGGCTGACCACATCAGAGTGTATGTTAGATTACAAATCAGGAGTTGACATTGGTGGTCACTCCCCAGGAGCCCAATGGCTAAGCTGAACTATCCTGAGGCCCTAAAGCAGTCTGAACTTACCTCATAGCGCGTCTTGATTACCGTGATAGGTGACATACAGACCCCTGCAACAGAGCGAGAGCCCACCCCCAGCATGATCGACTCCAGGGCGGTTGGGGGATGGCCTCGCAAGAAATACTGCTTCAAAGAGTAGAGAGTGCCAAAGTAGATTCCAACGCCAGGGACACATCTCACAATGGACTGCAGAGAAGGTCAGAAAGAAAAGAAAATCAAAGACCAAACACTTTAAGTATTGTCTTAGCTGGGTTTTCCCAAAAGACCCCAAGATGATTCGCATGTAAGTACTTTGTTTAAGGTGTGGAAGGAACACCAATAGGGAAGTGGGGGACATAAGACAGGAGAGAAGGCAGTCAATAAAGGATGTTATAAAGCCAGTTGCTTCTATGGGCAACTAAATCCCACTGAGGAACTCTGGGAATCAGTGTAGAACACACCTCAGAGTTACTCCTCCAACTGAGCGGGGAGGGACATGGGATTTTAAACACCAACTCTCGTCTTTCAGTGGTTGAGGACTCTGTGGGTTTGGAAATACACACTGCTTTGGGTTAGGAAATCAATATCACTTCTGTGATCTCCTTGCTAAAAATGTAGAACTAAATCTAATCACAAAGAAACTGCAAAGAAACCCACAGTGAGTTATATAACTGGCCTATACTCTTGAAAACAAAACACAAAATTATTCTGAAGTACACTACTGGGATAATAGAGAAATCAGTATATAGATTTCTGATTTGGGTTTGGGCTGGGCACTAATTCCTTGATGTGGGTCCCTAAGGCCAGAAAAAGCCTTTGAGCAAATAAATGCTGGTGTGGAGGTACCATCCCACTTTTACTGAAGCGATTAGGGCAAGGGCATTCTGACAGGTGGGACATTAGGTACCTCTGCTGTAGAGACTATGCTGCCCTAATAAATCACATCTAAGCATAATGTGCAGATGCAACATATCCCTGAGCCTTCAAACTGAAGTTAGTGGTAGTATGAGAGATGGGCAGGAAGATCACGTAGGTACTCCCACCACTTCTGACTCTCATATATTCTTAAGAGCTGGTAAGGTGGATGAGAAATGGCTGGTTATCAAGGAGTGGGTGCAAGAGAACCTAGATCCAGATGGCAGCTTACAGGGGACATTCCTTTCCAAAGGCCCAAAAGACTCTCCGTGCGAACCACCTTCAAGAGTACAGCCAACATCCCAACACGTCTAGACCTGAAAGCAGACAAAATGGAGACAGGAAGGAAAAAATCACTCAGATCACTTCCTCATAAAACAATTTCCCACTCAAAGACTTCCTTTATAGATTCATTTTTAGGACACTTAACAATCTCTACAGTGCACCTTGGAGATACTCTATGTGTTCATAGGTTGGCACACACATATTTGCTTATCCATTTATACTGCAAGGAGTGGGATTACCTCCTTTTTTTATGTACATTTTGCATACTTCCCACAGCACAGAGCTCAATATCCAGGCACAAAACAGACAATACAGGCTGGGTGCAGTGGCTCATGCCTATAATCTCAGCACTTTGGAAGGCTGAAGTGGGCAGATCACTCGAGGCCAGAAGTTTGAGACCAGCCTGGCCAACATGGCAAAACCCCATCTCTACCAAAAATATAAAAATTAGCTGGGTATGGTGGTGAGCACCTCAATCCCAGCTACTTGGGAGACTGAGGCAGGAGAATCACTTGAACCTGTGAGGCAGAGGTTGCAGTGAGCCGAGATTGCACCACTGTACTCCAACCTGGGCAACAGAGCGAGACTCTGCCTCAGAAACCAAACAAAAACAAACAAAAAAACCCAGATAATACTGATGTTATTTCCAGAAAATCCCCTGCTACTCTAATGCCAGGCAATCTAGTTATAACACAATAACACAAGCTAACACAATGAAGTGTAAATGTCACTGAGGCAGATTCCAGGAAGCTGCTCAGGAAAGGACCCCATTTAATTAAAAAGAAATGTCAAATATAAAAACAATTCAGAGAACATATGATTGGGCATGGCCTGTGTTTCTCTCTGAACATCCAACAAAATGGAAGTTGACTTAACACAGTAGAGATATTCCTGTGTCTGAGAAGTTGCTGAAATCAGCTCCCCCAATGAAATGCAGGGCCTACCCATGATCTGAGGGCTGGAGGGTTTGCAGGCGTGTTTTAAGGAGATCCAGAGGTTGGAAAAGGAGGGTAGAACAGGTCCCACTGATGGAGCCACACAGGAAAGCCTTGATCACTGGATGTAACTGCAGGACAAGACAATATTGTGTCAGTAGCTCTGCCTGTGTGAGCCTCACCTTTCTCCACACCTGATCAGCGAATTCCTTTATAATGGTCTCTTTGAAACTTACCTGGTGGTGCTTCATGTTTTCTTCATACCTCGGAGAAGGGAAAAGTATAGCCAGAAATTTAAAATACTGGAACGTTGTTGAGGACACTGTAGGCTGCAAGAGGTATCTCTGGTCTTAGTATTGCTGATACACATATTGCTCAGTGGGAGTAAAACTATTTCCATGCCACTGACCGCTCTTCCCTATTTCTTCTGACTCAAAAAGTTACTGGTCATCTCCCTATGTTTGCAAAAGCAAAGTCAATTGAATGTAGTGCTTTCACTTTGAACTGATGATGTGCAGGCTCCCTTCGCTGTAAGACCTATAGGTATTTATAGGACCAAAACAATTTATAGGACCAAGCCAAAGCAAATGAAACCTTAAGCTCAACCACTGTGTAAAATTAAGTGCCACTTCCTGTAGAACCTAGTATTTCCTTCATTTAAAACTTTCCCCTTCTCTTAAACCATCCAGCTCACTGGGCCCTACACAGATCACACAGTCCTACAGACCAGTAGCCTCTCCTGGCTTTGCTGCCTCTCCTTCAACCCATGAATCATCATACACACTGGCTAATCTACAGACACCACCTGGAAGGGTGGAACTCCTTCAAAGACTAAATGCATCTCCCTTAAGCGGGTTCCAGGAGCTGCATGTTCCAGGAGACGCAGCTTCCAGCACCGGCGTTACCATTACAGGACAGCATCCTCTTTGTAGACCCCTAGAACCCAGTAGTATCACAAATGACTGTGAAAAAGTACTTAAAATCCAACCAGTGACCTTCTTCCCCTTACTTCCCCTTCCCTAAAATAAATAAATAAATAAATAAATAGCTATCTTCTCCGAAAATGCTTGGCAAATTCATCCCCAAAGACTTCCTTTATTAAGTGGCATCTGCACTATTATTTTTAAATAAATGATACTTTGTGGCCCTAAAACATTAAGATGAATATATATAAAGTTTCCATTATACACATCACATAACTATTTACCTGAAACTGAAATGTGTGTAATCTGCGGTATTTGCTTAACAGAGAAGAGAGTGCATCTCAAATTCCACCAAAGGCGCCAGTTATAACTGGAATTCCTCATAAGACTGTTGGAGGCAGAGGGTGGGGGGAACTAAGTCAGGTCATTAAAAACTGGAGTTTACAACCACGATCCAATAACTTCTGAAGTACCAAAGGGTAGTCTGATAAGACAACAGGTAAAACCAAGTAAGGTGTGCATATTTCAGCAAGTCTGTATCCACATCGACTCCCTCTCCCCAAGAGGTGTCCTGCTGTTCTGCCAACCAATATTCCTATGAGTTCTGTGTTTCTAGTCTCTCCCAAGACTTTGTGGCATTAATAAGCCCCGTTTCTTCACACACTGGGCCTCTCGCTCCCACTGGCATCTCCTCTTCTGCCAGGCAACAGGCTCCAAAGCGTCCATCTTTCCAGCCTGATGCTACACCATCTCCACTTGCTCTGTGCCAGTCCCTCCGCAGCCCCCCCCCGGTTTGCTATCCAGCTAAATCTCCTCCACTAACACAGCCTCTGAGGGCTCACCAAGCACCTGCTGCACCCCAGGACCCCATTCCTGTCCCTGTCCTTATCTTACTTGGCCTCTCTGGTACATGCCATATGGCTGAGTGCCTCTCCTCGCAGTTTCTGGTTTCTCTCTCCTTCTCCTCCTTGGCCTGCCCTTCACATAGGACTGCTCCTCTTATCTCCTTTCAGAGTAACCTCACCCATACCCAGGCTTCACACACATGCTAGTTACGCCCACATCACCAGCCCAGGTCAGCCTCTCCCCGGACTCTGCTAATGTCTCCTTGTTTTCCCTCAAATGGCCCACAGGCATCTCAAATTCAACATGTCCAAAATGGAAACCTGGTCAACAGTTCTTCTGCACTTGCCTCTTCTCCAGTCCACACGGGGATACTCCAGGAATCCAGGTTGGAAACCTCAGAGACACATAAAACTCACCAGCCTGCTGCTTCATGACCAAGTCCCACTGACCAAGCCCTCAGTCTTCCCAGTCTGGCCTCCACTGATCCATCCTAATGACCTCTGCAGCAGTCTCCAACCTCAACTATGCCAACCCACCCTCAACTCTACTCCCAGAGTAGCACTGGGCAAGGCATCTATAGACACTACCTCAAAATCTCATAGCATCTTATGAGCTAGGTATTTTAAACTCGTTTTACAGATTAAACTGGAGCTCACAGAAGTTACAAATGTGTCCTATGTCACAGGGATTGAAGCCACTGGCCAGGACTTAAAGTTCATACTCTTTTCACCATACCACCCAGTCTAAAGTGAAAATCCAGGACACTTAGGCCACTCAGGGCATTCCACTATTCACCATCACTCCCTCCTTGCAATGCTCTCTTCCTTTGGCTTCAGAGATTAATACTGTCCTGGTTTTCCTCCCACTTCTCTGGCCTCTCCCTTAAATGAACCATACTTCCATGGCTCTTTATCCACTTCCAGGGGTTCCATTTCCACCCCCCTCCACACTCTCAACCTCTCACTGGAGCTCAGTCTGACACAGTCACTTACTCAGATGTCCCACGGCCACCTCAGATGACACTTCCAAACCTGAACTTTTCTCCCACACCTCCAACCAGCTCCTCCTTCAAGGTGCCCTGTCCCAGTGAATGCCCTGCCATTTCTCGAGCCACCCAGCCAGAAACCTGAGCACTATCCTTGGACTTGGCCTCTCCACACTTGCTCACTCTACCTCCAAAACAGCTCTCAAATCCACCAATCCATTCCAGCTGAGAACCCTGTTATCTCCTGCCTTGGTGACTGCCATTACTTTTTTACTCATTTGTCATCTATATGACCCCTCTAATCCACTCTTTACCCTGCAGCCAGAGTCATCTTTTGTTTAATTATTTATTTACTTATTTAGAGACAAAGTATTGCTCTGATGCTTAGGCTGGAGTGTAGTGGCACAATCATGGCTCACTGCCAACCATGACCTCTCAGGCTCAGGTGATCCTCCCACCTCAGCCTCACGAACAGCTGGGACTATGGGTGTGTGTCACCATGCCCAGCTAATTTTTTGTAGAGATGGGGTTTCGCTATGTTGCACAGGCTGGTCTCAAACTCCTGGACTCAAGCAATCTGCCCACCTCTGCCTCCCAAAGTGTTAGCATTACAGGTGTGAGTCACTGTGCCCAGCCTGAGTCAGCTTTTAATACTGCAAATTTGATCACACTGCTTTCAGGAATAAAACCCTTCAATGAAAGATAATGTTTTGTGAAATCTGAAGTTACTAGCTTAAAAACAAGACCAAAAAAAAAAAAAAAAAACAAAAGATGGAATAAAAATACAAGTAATGACAAACGTATTAGGAGCTACAGAGTATCCCACAAATTTGTCATTAATACTCATTGAATTATAATTTTAAAAAGCCCAACCAAACCAACACCCTTTAATTGGTTCATATTCCTCTCAGGATAAAGTCCAAACTGCTGGTTGCAAGGCCTTTCATGTATCACAGGGCTCCTGCTTACTGTTTTGTTTTGGCCTATGTTCTCACCTTCCCACTAACACACTCTGCAGCCATACTGGAGGACTCCACCTTACTTTCACCTCTGAAAACTGACATGTAGTTATGCCCTAGCTCCCCTCTAGCTCCCCAACTCCCCCACGTCCAAGTTCAGTGCCTCTCCTTCCAGCTTCTGCAGCAGCACCTGTCCCCAGCTCCCTTATGACTGTGTGTCCAAGACAGAATGGTCACAACTCCTGCCTGTCTTGTTCATGGTGATATCTCAAGAACTGACCTTGGAGCCTGGTGCACAGTAGGTGTTCAGCAGTGACAACAGAATGAATCTTGCCACCTAACAGGAAACCTAAAGCTCTCCCTTTGAGCGCAATCCCACAGGATAGGGCTCGGTGGGTCCTGCATGGCTCATCCCAGGATAGGTTAATCTCCTCCACCTCTCTCCAGGCCTCTTGCTCCAACAAGGCCATAGGAATGACCTGCAGTTACAGTTTCTGGGCAGTTCTTCTAGGGGCTGCTGCCCCAGTGCTCACACAGGTGTTGTGTGGAATTTGTTTTAAAACAAATTTGCTGCTGTCCTTCACCTTCCCACCCTTGATTGCAGGAAATATCTTCCTAACATCTTTTATTTCACAGCACAGTGATTAGACATGTTACTTTGTACTTTTCCAAGTCCATTAGCACAGAGCAGATGTTATTTATACTAGCAGTACAGATCAACCTCTAATAGGCAAAAACAAGACAAGACAACAACAACAACAAAAACCATTCCAACAGGTAATATTGAATGGTCTTAAGATTTTTGTCAATGGTGAATGGCACACATCCTTTGCAAGTAAACTTAATTTTCAAAAAGTAGCTCAAGGCCGGGCGCGGTGGCTCACACTTGTAATCCTAGCACTTTGAGAGACCGAGGCGGGAGGATCACTCGAGGTAAGCAGTTCAAGACCAGCCTGGCCAACATCACCCCCTCTACTAAAAATACAAAAATTAGCGAGGCGTGGTGGCTCACGCCTCTAATCCCAGCAACTTGGGAGACTGAGACAGGAGAAATGCTTGAACCCGGGAGTCAGAGGTTGCAGTTGAGCCGAGATGGCGCCACTGCACTCCAGCCTGGGCGACAGGGCAGGACTCCGTCTCAAAAAAACAAAAAAACCCCACAACACCTCAAGGATATTCAAGGCAAATAAAAAAGTAGTTTCTTTTTAAGGGGAGAAAGAAGAGGGCAAAAACAATAATACGCACACAAAGGAAATAAGTAGCACATAAGAGTGCGAACTGGATCCACAAGCAATTCCTACTGCCCTGATAAAAGTATCCTAAGTCCAGTTCACTTCTGGAGGCGAGGGCTGGAGAGCCCTGAAAAAGATAAGCAGGTTTTCAAAGACGTCAACGTTAAGTCGCCACTGCCGCCGTCTCCGCCTTTAAGGATAAAAAAAAATAAAAAAAATAAAAAAAATAAAAAAGTCGCATTTTGCCCCTACCTCGGGCGCAAGACCTCAGAGGGAGAGCCGCGGCTTCTGCCTGGGCCCCAGGCCTTCAGCGTCTAAGGCCGGGCTGCACCCCGACTCCACCCACCAGGCAACCACTCCGCCAGCCCCGCCTCCGCCTCCACCAATAGCGGCCCGGCGGCCCGGCCACGGCGACCAATCGAACGCCGGAGGAACCGTGGGGTCGCCAGGTGACCACGCGCCGTCCCAACGGACCGGAAAGTTGGCCCTCAGAGGTGCCGCCACGCCTGGCCGGCAGGTATTAGCGCTGCGGCCTGCGGGAGCACAGCCATACCGGGCAGCTTGCGGCGGCATCAACGGCTTCTCAGCTTCAGCGCTATTACCAGGCCTTGTGACGGTCCCAAATCTGCCCGGGTGCCCTCCCACCTCCGCCACTCCTGGCAGCCTACTCGCACCTTGTGGGGGCCGCGCGGACACACTCCCCGGCACGCGCCCCGCCTAGGCCTCGGCAATTCCTCCCTCTACCGGGACATCGGCCCTGCAGCGCCTGGCTGGCCCGCAGCTCCTGGCCTCTCCTCACTCCCCGCCCCCTTCTCAATCCCATTAGTCAAAACTCCTCTCCTGCCCCATCCTCAACCCTGAGCGCACCTTGGGGCGCGGAAAAGGGTCGCCGAGGCTTAGTAAAGCCCCGAATTCTCCTGCCAGAGCTCGTGGTTCGGACCCCTGCCCTTCCCCGCAGTGCCCTCACCATAAGCGTTTCCACCGTGTCTCCGACATCTTGGGGTTGCAGCAGCGACTGACGTGAGTTCTGAATCATTGGCGATGGGGCCCGCGAGTGCTCTGGGCCCAGGGTGCCGTCGACGGGAGCTTGGGCCCAGCCCTGGAGGCCTTGAAGAAGGCGAGGGGATGGCGCTAGCCCGGCGAAGCGCTTTAAGCCGAGGGCTCTCTTACGTCTGCGCCTGTAAGCACGCAGCCGCCGGGGTTCAGAGCTTGCTAGTCCAGGAGCTGCGGGCGCGGAACAATCCCGCCGCGGGAATTACGCGCCGCTCTTCACCGGCGCCGCACACTCCCCGGCTCTGCTCTCCTGCCCATCCTGCCCCGCCGCAGGCTTCAGCACCGGAGGAGATGAGGTTCTGTGTATCCGCGGATGGAGGAAGCGCGGGAGGAACTCTGTAGAAGAGGAGATTTCGCTTCCGGGTGGGACGCTCGTCACGTGAGGGCGTTCTGAGCGCTACCTGGTGAAAACGCCCAGAACTGCAGGGTCCGCGCTTCCCTGAACCCAGAGCTTAATGGGGCGTCCGCGGGGAACTTTGCTTTTGCTTGGAACATCTGAATGTATTTACAATCCAGACTTGGTCTACCCAGTAAGGCAGCCACTAGCCAACGGGGGCTATTGATTTATTAATTGATACATTAATTTTAATTATTTTATGTTAAAAACCGAAGTAGTGTGGAATGCTTTCTCCTTAAACAGGCTTTTGTTTTCTTTTCAGGACCATATTTCCCTTTAAATGCTGAAAATTTAGTGTAGGAATTGATATGTACTGTATGCATAAACCACACGCTGGATATCTAAGACTGGTGAGGTAAAATCTCAATTTTTATATGTTGAAATTATATTTTGGATATATCGGGTTATATGAAATATATTATTAAAATTAACTTCAGGCAGGGGGCAGTGGCCCAGGCCTGTATCTCAGCACTTTGTGAGGCCTAGTCTGGAGGATTGCTTGAGGGAGCCAAGGAGTTCGAGACCAGCATGGGCAACAAAGCAAGGCCCCCGTCTGTAAAACAAATAATAATAACTTCACGTGTTCTTTTTAAATGTGGCTAGTAAAACATTTAAACTTTAACACATGGCTCCCATTACATTTCCGTAGTGTGGGGAAAAGAAAGATATCAGCCTGTTACTGTGTCTATATAGAAAGAAGTAGACATAAGAGACTCCATTTTGTTCTGTATTTGAGATGCTGTTAATCTGTGACCCTACCCCCAACCTTGTCCTTGCAAGAGACATGTGCTGTGGTAACTCAAGGTTTAATGGATTTTGGGTGTGCAGGGTGTGTCTTTGTTCCTAGAAAAGCTAGGTTTTGTCCAAAGTTTATCCCCATGTGATAGGATGAAACAATGCTGTTAAAAGGTTTATCTCAAGGCACAGGATTTTCCTTCAAACTTATTGATGTCACAGAGATCCTTGTTCTTATGTCTTACTGCTGATTTCCTCCCTAAGAACGATCCTATTGTCCTGCCACTCCCTTATCTTTAAGATGGTAAAGATAATTATCTATAAATACTAAGGGAACTCAGAGACCGGTGCCAGCGTGGGTCCTCTGTAAGCTGAGCGCCGGTCCCCTTGGTTGGCGCTTTTTTTTCTCTATACTTTGTCTCTGTGTCTTATTTCTTTTCTCAAGTCTCTCCTTCCACCTAACGAGAAACACCCACAGGTGTGGAGGGGCAGGCCACCCCTTCACCGTAGGACAGCGCTGGTCTAGTTGGTTAAAATTCTGGTTTATTGCTCACCTGGAATCTGTCAATGGCTTTTTTGGTCTCCCAACTTTCCATTATGCCTGTCTGGCTGATCCATGGAAAAGCATTACTGCTGGGATCCTGACACTCCTGTTGAAAATGCAGGCATACACTTTCAGTGACCCTGGTAATCTGCAGAATAAAGTCCAAGCTTTTCATGGCAACCTTCACTACTTTCCACATTCATTCATTACCCAAGAACTAGATCAGAAAAGAAACTGATGACTTAGGGAGCAAGATAATATTTTTTGAGGCTTCATTCCTGTGCTGCTGAGGTACATAGAACAGGCAAGAAAGGGGTCCCAGAGGAGATTATTCCCAGAGAGTATTAAGGAAAGTATAAACATTAAAAAAAAAAAAAAAAAATTCACACGGCATGAGCACGGTGGCTCATGCCTGTAATCCCAGCACTTTGGGAGCCCGAGGCAAGGCGGGCGGATCATGAGGTCAGGAGAGTGAGACTATCCTGGCTAACACGGTGAAACCCTGTCTCTACTAAAAATACAAAAAATTAGCCAGATGTGGTGGCGGGCGCCTGTAGTCCCAGCTACTGAGGAGGCTGAGGCAGGAGAATGGCGTGAACCTGGGAGGTGGAGCTTTCAGTGAGCTGAGGTCCACCACTGCACTCCAGCCTGGACGACAGAGCGAGACTCCATCTCAAAAAACAAAACAAAACAAAACAAAATTATAAACCTGCCTGGTGATTGAATACTTTGCTACCCTTTGTTCTAAACTGCAAGGCTCATTTTCTTTGTACAATGTTGATGTTGATAACTGTGCACTGAAACTTCTTTTTAAAGGAAGACTTAATTCCACCCCGACACCAGTCCCTGCTTCACTGATTCCATAAGACAAGAATTCCTACTTTTGAGATATCATGGGTTGGCGTATTTTAGAGACTGCTCTTGGCCACTCTGGGTGTGGGAACACAGGTGGGATCTAGAGTGAAAGCCGGCCCTCCACTCCCTCACCCTTCCAGGTATGCCTGCTTGGCTGTGGGCTCAGAAGAAATGGGCTAGCTTTCAAGGGTGGCAGCTGGCAGATTTCCCTCCTCTGTATCTGCTCCTGCCATGCTTACTCATAACTCTAAAGCCCACAGGCCCTTCTTTTCCCACATCTCCTCCCCTGGATGTTTGTGGGGATGCAGAGATATATAATGATCATGGGGAAAAAGCATCACCCATTGGCAGATGAGTGGGGATTTTGGAGTAGTACTTACTTAATGGTAAGGTTGGAGTGAATTTTTTTAAAAAAGAAAACATTGTGTGTGACTTTAATTCAAAACAAGGTCATTAGCATAAGGCAAGCCTTAGTGGATTTATCTACAGTCAAGGGAAGGTGATTTGGCTCTTATGACCTAACTTCCCCCAGTTACACACTGGTCCCTGAAAGACCCAAAGTGGCCCTTGTTTTCTGGATTGTATGATCAGGTTACATGATATTGTAGACACCCTCTACCCAGGAAGAAATACACATGTATCAGTTTGGATACATGACCTCCTCTTAAAACTTTATTCACAGCAAGTCTTGACATCTGGAGGAGTTTCCACCATCCAAGAAGGAAAAGACTAAGGTCCACATGGGAAGCTGGAGGTGAATGGGAGGGACAGAGGCTGCCCAGATAGCAGCTTTGGTTTCCTGTCTGCCTGTCAGAGCAGGAGGAGGTGGGCCTTGCAGCACCTTGCATCTGTGTTGCTTCATTTGTAAGAAGATGACTGAAATAGTGAAGAGCACACAGGTAAATCGCTGCCCCCACCCCCATGTTTCCAGCAGACCAGCTCAGCAAGATCTTTCTACCTGCCTAGAGCCAGAGCTGCTTCTGGAAATATCTAAATTTTCTCTTCTACTGATGCCAAAACAATGAGTCCAGTCTTTGCCTTTTGGAAACCAATAGGGGATTGAGAGGGGAGATACCATGCATTCTCTCTACCACAACCTCCCTCACCACCCATCTTCATCAGTCTCTATGCGTACTGGCCTCTCAGGTCTAATGGGCATCTTATGATGGTCTTTGTCCTATAACTAATGGAGGCTCCTCTCTATCTGAACATCTGCTCCCATCCTAAACACATACAACCTGAAAGAGAAGCCTTAAGAGTCTCCAAGGGCACTGTCTTCACCAGTGGGGGAAGCCACTCTCTGCCTGATCACAAGGATGGGTGAATACTGCAGAAAAAAGGGAATTCTAATGGCTTTACCCAGAAGCTTCTGCAAAGAGGATGATCCTGTCACTGCTTTGGGCTTCACAAGAAGGAAACGCTTTTCTTCCTTCTGTGCCAGTGAATGTTGCCTGTAACCTTACCCCTGAGCCAAGGGTGATGGTCTGCGAGAGAACAGTAAGTTAGGGCGGCTTACAAGGCTGGTATCCGAGGGATGGGCAGGTGGCTCTGTGGGGTGGACTGTGTTCCTGCAGGAGTGGGGTCTTCACATTCTACTCCAAGGACCAAGTAGTCAGGGCCGGTGGAAGGGAGAGGAGCCATTGTGCGTGCCCAGGTGGTGTGGTGTTTTGTGTTTTGTCATATGGAAGCCACAAGTCACTCCGTCAATATTTTGACAAACCAGTTCCCCATCTTCTGGAAAAAATCAAACTCTTCTTGTTTTCTTCCTTTCTTCACAATGAGGAAATGGGCAACATTTTGGCTAAAAGTTTATAAACATAAGCACATATTTTCTGGTCACAAATCTTCTAGGTCCTGATTGATCTGAATTTCCCACAGGGGTGAGCAGGACCCACTTGTGGTTTGCTTATAGCTCTATCCATATGTGGAAGGTTTTCTTTTCTTTTTTATTGAGATGGAGTTTCACTCTCGTTGCCCAGGCTGGAGTGCAATGCTGTGATCCCGGCTCACCACGACCTCTGCCTGCCAGATTCATGCAATTCTCCTGCCTCGGCCTCCTGAGTAGCTGGGATTACAGGCATGTGCCACCACGCCCAGCTAATTTTGTATTTTTAGTAGAGACAAGGTTTCTCCATGTTGGTCAGGCTGGTGTCAAACTCCCGACCTCAGGTGATCCGCCCGCCTTAGCCTCCCAAAGTGCTGGGATTCCAGGCATGAGCCGCCGCGCCCGGCCAGGTTTTCTTTACCTTTGGCAGAATGATGTTATTTATAAGCAAGCATCTTGTGTAACAGTCAGTTTTATGTGTCAACTTGGCTAGGCTATAATGCCCAGTTTTCAATTAAACAATAATCCAGGTGTTGCTGTGAAGGTATTTTGTAGATGTGGTTAACCTCTATAATCAGTTGACTTTAAGTAAAGGAGATTATCTTTCATAATCCAGATGAAAGATAATCAGGACACATATTTCCCTGACAGATACACCTTGTTTTCCCTCCTTAAAGAGTAGAGGCTATCTCCTGCTCTTTTCTGTGTGTCCTTGAGAGACCACTGAGGCAGAGTAATGCTGTAAAAAGAAAGTGGACTTTGGAATCAGGCACTGATTCTGTATTTGATCCTGGCTTTGTCACCTGCTAGCTGTGTATTCACCTCAACTTTCTTGTTTGTTTGTTTTGAGATAAGTCTTGTGCTATTGCCCAGGCTGGAGTACAATGGTGTAATCTCAGCTCACTGCAACCACCGCCTCCTGGGCTCAAGCGATTCTCATGCCTCAGCCTCCTGAGTAGCTGGGATTACAGGTGCACGCCACCACGCCCAGCTAATTTTTGTATTTTTAGTTAGAGATGGGGTTTCACCATGTTCTCCAGGCTGGTCTCGAACTCCTGACCTCAGGTGATTGCCTGCCTTGGCCTCCCAAAGTGCTGGGATTACAGATGTGAGCCACTGTGCCTGGCCAGTTTATGGGCCTTCATTAGAGGTCAAGAGTGAAGCCTCCCATATATAAAATTAAATATTTAGGGTAGATTCAGTGGCTCAGGCTTGTAATCCCAGCATTTTGGGAGGATGAGGCAGGAGGATCTCTTGAGCCCAGGAGTTCAAGACCAGCTTGGGCAACATAACAAGACCTTATCTCTACAAAAATAAAAACAGTAGCCGGGTATGGTGGAATGAGCCTGTAGTCCCAGCTACTCAGAAGGTGGAGGCAGGACAGTCTCTTGAACCCAGGAGTTCCAGGCTGCAGCAAACTCTTGACTGCACTCCAGGCTGGGTGACACAGCAAGACCCTGTGTCTGTTTTTTTTTTTTTTTAATTCCACATACTTACCAAACATCTGCATTTTTACGAAAAATCTCAAAGCAGGATTTCTAATGACAGATTAGGTATGTAAATTAGAAGTCTTCCCGCTAGCCCCTTTGTCTCTTAATGCGTGGCACTCCATCATCTGCCATTCTTTCCCATCCACTCTCTTTCACCCAGTCAGAAGCTTCGCTCAAACTGACCACTAGAGGGAACATGTGTCCTGTCCCCAACAGGGTTCTGGGTCCTGGCCTCAGGTGTCTATAAATTACCTGATAGTCCACTGGCATTGTCACTGAGCTACTGGCCTTGGGCGTACCAGGGTGAAGGCACTGTTCCTTAGTCCCAGATGCTGCCCCTTTCCAGTTTCTCAGTTATGCTTTATCTGTCTGGTCTATACAGGAGACCAGCTGTGGTGGGAAAGTATAAGGAGATGCCAGGAGTGGCTTCAGATAGAAGTGGAGAGAACACTGAACTAAAAGTCAGGAGTTTCTGATGCTTGTCCAATATCTTGACAAAAAATCATTGTCACCTCTCTAGGCCTCAGCTTTCTCATGTGTAAGATGAGGGCCTTGAACTAAGTGACTCCAAGTTCCTTTTCTGGGCTAATATCATATGAATCTGAGATCATGATCTCCAGACTCCCTTGGTCCTGACTTTCAGGCTAATGCAAGCCACAGAGGAGATATAGGAGATAGACTGGGGCACAGATTGCATTGAGGAAAATGCATATGCATAAACAAAGTTTTGCCAACAGTTCTGTATTCTTTAGAGCACCCCTGCAAGCCCAGTTAAACACTACTGATGTAGGGGGTTTCAACATACCAGGGACAGCTTTAGCAACCTTAGCAAGGTCTGCTTCTTTAAGGAATTGCATAGAGCACCAACAACCTGGAAGTCTTGTCCATGACCCATCCACAGTCTTCTCCATAAACTCATTATATAGCCTCACCATGATGGGGCTCTAGCTGGCATTGAGGAGGGAGTAATCCTTTGTATCAGACTGGAGGTGGCTACTGCTTGAGACCTGATAAGTCCAAAAGAGGTGGTGGACTGTCCCCGGTATTCCAATTTGACTCATTCATTCAAGCATTTACCTAATAGATGAGTCTGTTTTCATCTCTCAGAGCAGGTACAAATGCCCAGAGGTAAGAGAGAGCATGTCAGATTCCTAGAACTGTAAATGTGGAAATGTCTAGTAGGAGGGAAGGAATGGAAGAGAGGAGGCCAGAGGGAGAGCCTGGGGCCCTCCATCAACCATGTAGGAATATGTAGGCTTTATGCGAAGAGGTTTAAGCAGGAGAATGAAAGGGTCAGTTTGGCATGTTAGAAGGATTTCTGCACACGGGAAGTTACAAACTGGTCAAGTCTCGCTGACACTGAGGAGCCTTGCTAATATACAATTCAAAGTCACATTCTTTCCCCTGCCTGTTTCCTTTCAGCTTCCAGCTCCTCTACGCCTCCCTCTCCTGCTCCCCAGGTCCTTCAGGTTCTGCTTCTAAGATGGTTCACCTTGTTTGACTATGTGGTTTATTTTATCTACTTACTTTCCTATTACAATCAGAAGGCTCAACCAGAGACTCCCTTTTCTGGGAGACAGAGTAGATGATTGAGTCCAGATAGCTAGCCCTCCCCACTGGGAATTTTGGATAATCCATTATATGACAACACCTTGTTTTTTATCTTCTACCTGGTTATTGTTTGAATTCACTGGTGCCAATCCGTCCTTCCTGTTCCTGGTACAGTTTCTACTTTTTCTGGTGCATTAATCTGGCTTACTCACAATTCCCTCTATATGCTCTTCTCTACCTAAACAGATGGAAAGAAACATAGCTTCTTAAATTACTTATAAACAGACAAGCTCTTAAAGGCAAGGGGTCAGGGGTGAAGGAATGATCAATGATTGTTACTGCCATTCTGCAGGAAGTTCTTTTGTGAGCTAGTGGATGGTAGGGTGGCATTTGAATTCAGTCTCCAAAACGTACTGCTTATTATATTAAGCAGTAATATGCCATACTTACTGCTGCTTGTCACTTAACTGCTCTGAGTATCAATGTTCAAATGTGTAAAATTGAGAATAACACCACCCTCCCTGCAGATTGCTGTGCAAACTGCAGGAGGTAATGATAATGTGAATGGACCTGGCTCAGTACCTGCCAGAGCAAGCATTCCAAGATGCTAGTTTCATCTGAATTCAACAGAAAAAAAAAAAAAAAAAATCTCTCCTTCTCCAGTTTGAGCCCAAAGAATTTTTTTAGCAATGATTATATTAACGAAGCCTGGACTGAAATCTTTTTTGGGATGAAGTTACTCATGAAAATATGGCTGGGCGCGGTGGCTCACGCCTGTAATCCCAGCACTTTGGGAGGCCGAGGCAGGCGGATCACGAGGTCAGGAGATCAAGACCATCCTGGCTAACATGGTGAAACCCCGTCTCTACTAAAAATACAAAAAATTAGCCGGGCGAGGTGGCAGGCGCCTGTAGTCCCAGCTACTCGGAGGCTGAGGCAGGAGAATGGCGTGAACCCAGGAGGCAGAGCTTGCAGTGAGCCGAGATGGTGCCACTGCACTCCAGCCTGGTGACAGAGCAAGACTCCGTCTCAAAAAAAAAAAAAAAAAAAGAAAATATGAAAAGGATGACATCCAGTTGATGCTACTTCTTAGCACTTAAATTGCACACAATTCACTTTTAATTCTGCCTACTTTTTTTTTCATCCAGAAAGTATCCTTTTTTTTTTTTTCTTTTTCTTTTTTCTTTTTTATGGGATGGAGTCTCGCTCTTGTTCCCCACACTGGAACGCAGTGGCGTGATCTTGGCTCACTGCAACCTCCACCTCCTGAGTTCAAGCAATTCTCCAGCTTCAGCCTCCCGAGTAGCTGGGATTACAGACACCCGCCATCATGCCCGGCTAATTTTTGTATTTTTGTAGAGATGGGGTTTCACCGTGTTAACCAGGCTGGTCTTGAACTCCTGACCTCAGGTCATCTGCCTGCCTCAGCCTCCCAAAGTACTGGGATTACAGGCGTGAGCCACTGTGCCCGGCCTAGAAAATATCTTATTAAAATGTAACTGCTGCTTTCCCCCCAGGTGCTACTGCTCAGATTTGCTTTCCCCAATTCTACCCACACTAGGGTTTGGCAATTCAACTTTCCCATATCAGAAATGTTCAAGAGAAACTAGAGGATGGCTACAGAGTCAGTAAGAGTGAAGGGACCTCTAGGTACTGTCTCTTAGCCCTTGGTGGCCTCACTTTGAGAGCCTTACTCCTCAAAATAGGCTAACAGAGCCAAGTGTAATGAGCATCTTCTAAGAATCAGGAGCCCTGGCCCTAAGTCTTCATTTTGCCAATATCTGCTGTGGCCTTGGGCAGGCCAACTTGCATTTCCAGGCCTTAGTTTCCTCATCTGTCAAAGGAGAGCAGCAGATCGAATACTATCTAAGGTATCAGCTGTCTCATTCTGGGCTCTATGACCAGCCTCAGCTGCCCAGCATCTGGCGATGAGGATACTCACAGTGATGAGCTGGACCAGCATCCAGGCTGATCTAGGTGGCAGGTGCTAGCCAGCCAGAGCTTGGAGAAGCAGTGCTGCATGTCGGCGCCCCACCAGCCATCTGAGACCGCTCTGCAGCACAACGTCCAGCTGAGATCTGCCTACTGAACCTCCTCACAAAGGCTAGCTTCCCTCCTGTTAGATGAGCATTGGCCTGACGTTCTTCCTCAGCCAAGCAGAGCCTGTCTTTGTCTCCTGAGAAGCAGGGGACAGCAGCAAAATCCACCCCACTTCCCT
The DNA here is from genome assembly GCF_000951045.1 of Mandrillus leucophaeus. NCBI lineage: Eukaryota > Metazoa > Chordata > Mammalia > Primates > Cercopithecidae > Mandrillus > Mandrillus leucophaeus. Next base: position 136,774 of record NW_012106419.1, read on the forward strand.
TGCCAGGCAAAACACTAAGCAATCGTAAGTTAGTAAATTACAAATGCATTCGATGTGTAGAGCTGCCAGGAATTTTGGTTGTGTTAACCAGGTACTTGGAATAATTGGATCAATCTTAGAATGTTTTCCATGCCAAGGGTCACTAAGGTAACCAACAATGTCTAGGAACCAACAAGGACAATCAGTCCCTGTGTGTAAGGACAGTTGGCCCTGGGCACCTCACCCTAGTTCTTAGCTCTGTCTTGTAGGAGCCCAGTTTCTTCATTCATTCAAAAAATATTAGTTAAGCACATATTATGTGCTCTAGGTTCTGAGGATATGGTAGTGAACAAAACAGGGCTTACATCCTATAGGTAATGACTAATTGTTGTGGTTTCTACACCCCAGGTACTGTTATAAATGTTTCTGCTTTATTTCTTTTAATACTTATAAGATCTCATATACAGTCCAAATTTGAATTTCACCAATTGTCCTCAAACTGTCCTTCATAGCATTTTCTCCCCAATCCAGAATCCAATTTAGAATTATATATTAATATTTCAGTGAGATATCATGTCTTTTTAGTTTCCTTTAATCTGGACCAGTGCTTTTAGCCTTTCTTTGACAGACATATTCATAACATACCATGTATATATACACACAGATACACACAGGAATGAACTCCAATTCTTTCTGTTCTACTGTAGGCAAGTAGTGGTACTGCTAGCCAGTGAGTAGTAGGTAATGTTAGAACACCACTTCATAACCCTGAACACATAGACCAGAGGAATACATTATTACTATCCCAATTTTACATGTAAGGAAACTGAAGCCCAGAAAAGTTTAAATAAGTTTCCCAAAGTTATACTACCAGTAGAAGGCTACATGCTGTTTATTTTATTAATAACCTTTGTATGTGTGCAAAGGGTTTTGCGGGTTACCGATTGGATATCAGGCCATTCTATAGAATAGACAGGAGAGATGGCATATCATCACCATCCTCATCATCCCTATCTTACCAATGACTAACCTCAATGAGGTTAGTTCAGGCTGGCTTGTAAGTAAAGGAGCAGGGTCCAGGACAGGTCTTCCAATATATCCCTTGCAGTGTCCCCTAAGGAAAACTTGGAATGATTCAAGATCCAGCAATATGTTCCACTTCACAAGTGTTGGCTATTCCAAATAGTCTTTGCTAGGGTCAGAGAGAGGAGAGTCCTGACAGGCAGCAGTCTGGCAAAAGGTGGAGGAGACCTCTCTTCAAATCTCACCCCAACCACAGAGCTGATCCAATCCTGTTGTGCCCAGTATGGTGGGCCCTCTCACAGGGCTGGCTGCCCTCAGAATTGAATCTTCCAGGGCATGGACTGCTGTAGGCCAGGCAGTGGATCAGCAAAGCTGAGAAAGCAGAGGACATGTGTAAGCATGGACTAGCTGGCTGATGCAGGAGGCAGGGTAGAGATGATTTGAAAGACATTCTACTCTGAGACTCTGTTATCAAGCTAAAGGGAGCTTGCTGCCCAATGCACTACAAGTCAATACTATGATACCAGATTTTGAGAGAAGAAAGCCTTCTTATTGGAAGTTAACTCGCAAGGTGACAGGAGTGTGAGGCTCAAATCTGTCTCTCTGTGCTGGCTTCAAAGCAGTATTTTTATTAGAAAAGGTTCAGGGGGTGGATTTTGAGATTAGGTGATTGGTGGAAGAAAAGTGGAGGTCTGAAAAGTCTCTGGGCATGCTCAGTTGTCTCTTCATGATACCTCATGGATCACATGTGAAAATTCGAGGGGAGTTAGTATGAAACATGTCATGGAAATTCAGGCTGGTGATGTTAGCAAGCTGGTTCTGCATAGACTTGCACTGGCCATATTGATTCCAACTGATGTTAGTCAGTTACTTTATCTCATAAGCAGAGAGAGTTTCAGTGTTAACAACAAATTATTTCTTTTCTTATCTGCCATCCTGCAAACTCAATTATTTCTATAAGTTACTGGTTTTGTTAACTTTTGAGGCGCAGATTCATTTCTAATTTGACAGCCTCCTGGGTTAACAATAATAATCTGGAAAGATTCTTTCAAGATTAAGTGAGAAAATGCTGAATAGGTGCCTAGCTCACAGTAGGTGTCTAAAAATGTGAGTGTTCCTTTCTTCCTTTCCACATATTCCTCCTACTCTCATCATTTCAACTCAGTATTTGTTTTATTGATACATAATAGATGTACATATTTTTGGAGTATGTGCGATAATTTGATACATTCACAGAATCGAATCAAGGCTGATGGGATATCTATAATCTTTTTTTTTCTTCAACTTTATTTTTAAGTTCGGGGTACATGTGCAGGATGTGCAGGTTTGTTACATAGGTAAACGTGTGCCATGGTGGTTTGCTGCACAGATCATCTCATCACCTAGGTGTTAAGCCCAGCGTCCATTAGCTATTCTTCCTGATCTTCTCCCTCCCCCACCTCCCACCCCCAATGGGCCCTAGTAGGTGTTGTTCCCCCCGTGTGTCCTGGTCTTCTTATCATTCAGCTCCCACTTATAAGTGAGGACATGTGGTATTTGGTTTTCTGTTCCTGTGTTAGTTTGCTGAAGATAACAGCTTCCAGCTCCATCCATGTTCTTGCAAAAGACATGATCTTGTTCCTTTTTATGGCTGCATAGTATTCCATGGTGTGTTTGTACTAAATTTTCCTTAGTCTATCATTGATGGGCATTTGGGCTGATTCCATGTCTTTGCTATTGGGAATAGTGCTGGAGTGAACATATGCATGCATGTATCTTTATTATAGAATGATTTACATTCCTTTTGGGTACATACCCAGTAAAGGGATTGCTGGGTCAAATGGTATTTCTACCTCTAGATCTTTGAGGAGTTGCCACACGGTCTTCAACAATGGTTGAACTAATTTATACTCCCACTGACAGTACAAATGCGTTTCTGTTTCTCTACAGCCTCACCAGCATCTGTTCTTTTTGGCTTTTTAATAATTGCCATTCTGACTGTCATAGGATGGTATCTCAATGTGGTTTTGATTTGCATTTCTCTAATGATCAGTGATGTTGAGCTTTTTTTTTTTTCATATGTTTATTGACTGTATAAATGTCTGGATTTGGTTTGCCAGTATTTTATTGAGGATTTTTGCATCAATGTTCTTCAGGGATATTGGCCTGAAGTTTTCTTTTTTTGTGGTATCTCTGCCAGGTTTTGATATCAGGATGACACTAGCCTCATAAAATGAGGAAGGAGTGCCTCCTTTTTAATTGTTTAAAATAGTTTCAGTAGAAATGGTACCAGCTCTTCTTTGTACCTCTGGTAGAATTCAGCTGTGAATTCATCTGGTCCTGGGCTTTTTTTGGTTGGTAGACTATTTATTATTGCCTCAATTTCAGAACTCATTATTGATCTATTCAGGGATTCAATTTCTTCCTGATTCAGTCTTGGGAGGGTGTTTATCAGTTTCTTCTAGATTTTCTAGTTTATGTGCATAGAGGTGATTATAGTATTCTCCCATGTTTGTTTATATTTCTGTGGGGTCAGTGGTAATATCCCCCTTATTGTTTCTGATTGTGTTTATTTGATTATTTTCTCTTTTCTTCTTTATAAGTCTAGGTAACAGCCTATCTATTTGATTATTTTTTTTAAAAAACACCTCCTGGATTCATTGATTTTTTTGAAGAGTTTTTCGTGTCTCTATTTCCTTCAGTTCAGCTCTGATCTTAGTTATTTCTTGTCTTCTGCTAGCTTTAGGGTTTGTTTGCTCTTGGTTCTCTAGCTCTTTAGTTGTGATGTTAGGTTGTTAATTAGATATCTTTCTAGTTTTTTGATGTGGGCATTTAGTGCTATAAATTTCCCTCTTAACACTGCTTTAGCTGCATCCCTGAGATTCTGGTATTGTTTCTTGGTTCTCATTAGTTTCAAAGAACTTCTTGATTTCTACCTTAATTTTATTATTTACCCAGTAGTCATTCAGGAACAGGTTGTTCAATGTAGTTGTGTGGTTCCAAGTGAATTTCTTGATCTTAAGTTCTAATTTGATTTCGCTGTGGTCTGAGAGACTGTTATGATTTCAGTCATTTTGCATTTGCTGAATGTTTTACTTCTGATTATGTGATAAATTTTAGAGTGAGTGCCACGTGGCAATGAGAAGAATGTATATTCTGTTGTTTTGGGGTGGAGAGTTCTGTAGATATTTATCAGGTTCACTTGATCCAGAGCTGAGTTCGGGTCCTGAATATCTTTGTTAGTTTTCTGTCTTGATTATCTGCCTAATATTGACAGTGAGGTGTTAAAATTTGCCACTATTACTGTGTGGGAGTCAAGATCTCTTTGTAGGACTCTAAGAACTTGCTTTGTGAATTGAATCTGGATGCTCCTGTATTGGGTGCATATATATTTAGGATAGTTATCTCTTCTTGTTGAATCAAACCCTTTACCATTGTGTGATGCCCTTCTTTGTCTTTTTTGATCTTTGGTTTAATGTCTGTTTTGTCAGAAACTAAGATTACAGCCCCAGATTTTTTCCGTTTTCCATTTGCTTGGTAAATTTTCCTCCACCCCTTTCTTTTGAGCCTATGTGCGTCTGCATGTGAGATGGGTCCCTTGAAGACAGCATACCAATGGGTCTCCTCTTTAGCCAGCTTGTCACTCGGTGTCTTTTAAATGGAGCATTTATTTAGCCCATTTACATTTAAGGTTAATATTGTTATGTGTGAATTTGATCCTGTCATCATGATGTCTGCTGGTTATTTTACAGACTTGTTTATTATTTATAGTGCTATAAATTTCCCTCTTAACACTGCTTTAGCTGCATCCCTGTGATTCTGGTACATTGTTTCTTGGTTCTCATTAGTTTCAAAGAACTTCTGGATTTCTGCCTTAATTTTATTATTTACCCAGTAGTCATTCAGGAACAGGTTGTTCAATGTAGTTGTGTGGTTTCGAGTGAATTTCTTCATCTTGAGTTCTAATTTGATTTCACTGTGGTCTGAGAGACTGTTATGATTTCAGTTATTTTGCATATTTCAGTTATGTAGTTGCTTCACAGTGTCACTAGTCTGTGTCCTTTAGTGTGTTTTTGTAGTGGCTGGTAACAGTTTTTCCTTTTCATGTTTAGTGCTTCCTTCAGGAGGAGCTCTTGCAAGGCAGGCCCAGTGGTGACAAATTCCCTTAGCATTTGCTTGTCTGAAAAGGATCTCATTTTTCCTTCTCTTATGAAGCTTAGTATGGCCAGATATTAAATTCTGGGTTGGTAATTCTTTTCTTTAAGAATGTTAAATATTAGGCCGGGCATGGTGGCTCATGCCTGTAATCCCAGCACTTTGGGAGGCCGAGGTGGGTGGATCACAAGGTCAAGAGATTGAGACGATCGTGGCTAACACAGTGAAACCCC
>NW_012106419.1:142302-177001 GCF_000951045.1 Mandrillus leucophaeus
AAAAAAAAAAAAAAAGAATGTTAAATATTGGCCTCCAATCTCTTCTGGCTTATAGGGTTTCCACTGAGAGGCCCACTGTTACTCTGATGGGCTTCCATTTTTAGGTGACATGGCCTTTTTCTCTGACTGCCCTTAACATTTTTTCCTTTATTTTGACCTTGAAGAATTTGATGATTATATATCTTAGGGTTGATCTTCTCATGGAGTATCTTACTGGGTTCTCTGGGTTTCCTGTATTTGAATGTTGGCCTGTCTTGCTAGGTTGGGGAAGTTTTTCTGGATGATGTCCTGAAGTATGTTTTCCAACTTGGTTCTGTTCTCCCTGTCTCTTTCAGGTACCACAATCAGTCCTAGATTCAGTCTTTTTACATAATCCCATATTTCTCAAATCGTTTGTTAATCCTTTGTTATTATTTTTTCTTCATTCTTGTTGGTCTGTCTTATTTCAGAAAGATAGTGTTCAACCTCTGAGATTCTTTTCTCTGCTTGGTCTATCCTGCTATTGATACTTGTGATTGCATTGTGAAGTTCTCATGTTGTGTTTTTCAGCTCCATCAGGTCAGTTATCTTCCTCTCTAAACTGGCTATTCTAGTTAGTAGCTCCTGTATTTTTTATTGTGATTCTTAGCTTCTTTGCGTTTGGTTACAACATGCTCCTTTAGCTCAGTAAAATTTGTTATTACCCATCTTCTGAAGCCTACTTCTGTCAATTCAGCCATCTCAGACTCTGCCCAGTTCTGTCCCCTTGCTGTAGAGTTATTGCGGTCATTTGGAGAAGAGGCACTCCACCTTTTTGAGTTTTCAGAATTGTTTTATTGATTCAGTGTCATCTTTGTGGGCTTATCTACCTGCAACCTTTGAGGTTGCTGACCTTTGAGTGGGCTTTTTGTGAGGTATTTTTGGTTGATGTTGTAGTTTTCCGTTAGTTTGTTTTTCTCTTAACAGGGCACTGACTTAGCAACCGTAGGGCTGCTGTGGTTTTCTGGGGGTCCACTCCAGACCCTAGTTGCCTCAGCTTTTCCTGTACCTGGAAGTATCATCAGTGAAGTCTGTGAAACAGCAAAGATGCCAGCCTGCTGTTTCCTCTGAAAGCTCTATCCCAGAGCAGTACTGACCTTTCCCTGGCCTGAACACTCTTGTAGGAGGTGTTTGGAGACCCCTTTTGGGAGGTCTCACTCAGTAAGGGGAATATAATTCAGGACACACTTACAGAAGCAGTCTGGCTGCTTTTTGGTAGAGCAGGTTTGCTGTGTTGGCAGGAGTACTCTTTGTCCAGATGCCTAGACTCTCCAGAGCTGGCAGGCTTGAACAGCTGAGTCGACTGAACTGCAGATATGGAAGCCATCCCTGCCCCTTACCTTGCCCCAGTCAAGCTCCCTTCCAGGGAGAGATCAGGTCTTTATAAGCCTGGCTGGAGTAACTGCAGAGTCCCCATAGGAAGGCCCCACCCAGTGAGGAGGACTTGATTGGTGTCTGCTTAAAGAGGCAGTCTGGGCACAATCTGGCTAGGCAAATGTGCTGCATTAGGGGGTCCCCTCCTTGCCCTGACCACCTGCACTCTCCAGAGGTGGCAGGCTGGAATTCTGAGTAGACTGCACTACAGAAATAGTGCCCAACCTTCCCGGGGAAACTCCTTCCTATCTCAGGCAGGCTCAGCCTGTTGCCCCTGGCTGGCTTGAATTTCAAGTCAGTGTGTCTTAACTTGTGAGGTGCTGTGGAAGAGAGGCCTGCAGAATGATACTTCTTGGCTCCCTGGATTCAGCCCCCTTCCTAGGGGAATGTATGAACAGATCTGCTGCCTCACCAGGGATTTGGGGGCTAGAGTATGTAAAAGTCTTGGGTCTCTGTGAGTGCCTGAGTGGCTACTCTGCCAAGACTCCACACAGCTCTCTGTATAGGACCCAAGGCCCTAGAGATATGGGCTCATGAGGGGATCTCCTGATCTGTGGGTTGCAAAGATCTGTGGGAGAAGCATGGTTTCCTGGGCAGGGTTGCATGATCATTCACCACTTCCTTTGGCTGGGGGTGGGGGTTTCTTTGGCTTTGTGCTCCCCACCGGGTGGGCCATTTCCCCAACCTGCTTTTCTTCATTCTCCTTAAGAATTCTCCTCTTTAAGCAGACCGCGATCAAGTCCTCCTCACTGGGTGGGGCCTTCCTGTAGGGAGCCTTCAGTTACTCCAGCCAGGCTTATAAAGACCTGATCTCTCCCTGGGAGGGAGCTTGGTGGAGGCAGGGCAGGGGGCAGGGACAGCTTCCATATCTACAGTTCAGTCGACACAGCTGTTCAAGTTGATTGTCTAGTCAGTCCCATTGTGAGAACCTGGATATTTCAGTTGAAGGTGCTGTATCCACTTGCAGCTTTCCTTACTCTCTGTGAGTGCTGTGGGCCACAGCTGCTTCTATTTGGCCATCACCACTGCAGGACAAGCCACTGAGTAAGGGACAGGGCTGCTCACAGTGGAAACCACAAAGTAGCTCATTCTGCTCAGCACCTCACTTACTACTTTGCCAGAGAGACAGGGTGAGGAGCAGATCCTGAGTGAGCTTCCCTCAATGTCTGTGGTCTCTTTCCAGCTACCTGTGGAATCCTTGGATATCTATCATCTTAAATATTTATCTTTTCTTTTTACTATGAACATTCAAATTATTGTTTTCCAGCTATTTTGAAATGTTCAATTGATTAATGTTAACTATAGTCGCCCTACTGATCTATTGACTACCATCTTACTTCTATCTAACTGTATATTTGTATCCATTAATTAACCTGTCTTCATTCCCCCTGTAACCATACCTTTCCCAGCCTCTGGTAACCACCAGCCAACTTTCTATCTGCGTAAAATCCACTTTTATAGCTCCCACATGTGAGTGAGAATATGTGATATATGTCTTTCTGTGCTTGGCTTATTTTACTTAACATGTTGATGCAAATGACAGGATTTCATTTTTTTAATAGCTGAATAATGATTCATTTGTGTGTGTGTGTGTATATATATATATATATATATACACACACATATATATATATACACACCTGTTTTCCACTAAGGAGCACTTAGATCAATTCCATATTTTGACTGTTGTGAAAGGTGCTGCAATAAACATGGGAATGCAGATACCTCTTTGATGTGTTGATTTCCTTTCTTTTGGCTATATACCCAATAGTGAAATTGCTGGATCATATGGTAGTTCTATGTTTTTGTTTTTGTTTTACTTTTTCTTTTTTGAGATGGAGTCTTGCTCTGTCACCCAGGATGGAGTGCAATGGTGCCATCTTGACTCACTGCAATATCCACATGCTGGGTTCAAGTGATTCTCATGCCTCAGCCTCCCAAGTAGCTGGGATTACAGGCACCTGCCACAATGCCCAGCCAATTTTTTGTAGTTTTTGTAGAGACAGGGTTTCACCATGCTGGCCAGGCTGGTCTCGAACTCCTGACCTCAGATGATCCACCTGCCTCGGCCTCCCAAAGTTCTGGGATTACAGGCATGAGCCACCATGCCTGGTCTATTTTTTAGTTTTTTTGAGGAAACTCCACAAAGTTTTCCATAATGCTCTACTAATTTATCTTCCCATCAACAGTGTATGAGGGTTCCTCTTTCTCCACATCCATGCCAATATCTGTTACTTCCTTCCTTTTTTTTTTTTTTTTTTAAATGGAGTCTCGCTCTTGTTGCCCAGGCTGGAGTGTAGTGGCACAATCTCGGCTTTTTTTTTTTTTTTTTTCCTCATTAAACCTTTTAATGAGTCTCAAAATTCTGTGACGGATTTTTGGTCAAGTTGTTTCCATTAAAAAGTACTGATTTTAAAAACTAATAATTTAAAACTGCCACACACAAAAAAGAAAATCAAAGTGGTCCACACAACATTCTCCTTTCTGTCTGAAGGTTTTATGATGCATTATTGTCATTAACCAGTCTCTTAGTGCTAAACTTAAATGGCCAATTGAAACAAACAGTTCTGAGACCATTCTTCCACCACTGATTAAGACCGGGTGGCAGGTATTAGGGATAATATTCACTTAGCCTTCTGAGCTTTCTGGGCAACTTGGTGACCTTGCCAGTTCCAGCAGCCTTCTTGTCCACTGCTTTGATGACACCCACGGCAACTGTCTGTCTCATATCACGAACAGCAAAGCGACCCAGAGGTGTTTCGTCTGAGAAGCTCTTGACACACATGGGCTTGCCAGGAGCCATATCAATGATGGCAGCATCATCAGACTTCAAGAATTTAGGGCCATCTTCTGGCTTTTTACCAGAACAGCGATCAATCTTTTCCTTCAGCTCAGCAATCTTGCATGCAATGTGGGCCATGTGGCAATCCAGCACAGGGGTATAGCCAGCGCTGACTTGGCCTGGATGGTTCAGGATAATCACCTCAGCAGTGAAGCCAGCTGCTTCCATTGGTGGGTCGTTTTTGCTGTCACCAGCAACGTTGCCATGATGAACATCCTTGACAGACACATTCTTGGCATTGAAGCCCACGTTGTGCCCAGGAAGAGCTTCACTCAAAGCTTCATGGTGCATTTTGACAGATTTTATTTCTGTTGTAACGTTGACTGGAGCAAAGGTGATCACCATACCAGGTTTGAGAACACCAGTCTCCACTCGGCCAACAGGAACAGTACCAATACCACCAATTTTGTGGACATCCTGGAGGGGCAGGCACGAGGGCTTGTCAGTTGGATGAGTTGGTGGTAGGATGCAGTCCAGAACCTCAAGCAGCGTGGTTCCACTGGCATTGCCATCCTTCTGGGTGACTTTCCATCTCTTGAACTAAGGCATGTTATCACTTGGCTCCAGCATGTTGTCACTATTCCAATTAGAAATTGGCACAAATGCTACTGTGTCAGGGGTGTAGCCAATTTTCTTAATGTAAGTGCTGACTTCCTTAATGATTTCTCATATCTCTTCTGGCTGTAGGGTGGCTCGGTGGAATCCATTTTGTTAACACCAACAATTGTTTCACACCCAGTGTGTAAGACAGAAGGGCATGCTCTTGGGTCTGCCAGTTCTTGGAGATACCAGTTTCAAATTCACCAACATCAGCAGTAACAATCAGGACAGCACAATCAGCCTGAGACATCCCTGTAATCATGTTTTTGATGAAGTCTCTGTGTCCTGGGGCATCAATGATAGTCACATATTACTTGCTTGTATCAAATTTCCACAAGGAGATATCAATAGTGATACCACGTTCACGCTCAGCTTTCAGCTTATCCAAGAACCGAGCATACTTGACGGAGCCCTTTTCCATCTCAGCAGCCTCCTTCTCAAATTTTTCAATGGTTCATTTGTCGATGCCACCACATTTGTAGATCAGATGACCAGTAGTGGTGGACTTGCCCAAATCTACGTGTCCAATGACAACAATGTTGATATGAGTCTTTTCCTTTTCCATTTTTGCTTTTAGGGGTAGTTTTCATGACACCTGTGTTCTGGTGGCAGATCCGGTGTGAAAAAGCTTTTTGATAAAAGCCATTTTAACTGTGGTGAGATGGTATCTCACTGTACGGTTTTTTTTGTCTTTTTTTTTTTTTTTTTGAGCCGAAGTCTTGCTCTGCTGCTGAGGCTGGAGTACAGTGGTGTGATCTCAACTCACTGCAACTTCTGCCTCCTGAATTCAAGTGATTCTCCTGCCTCAGCCTCCCTAGTAGCTGGGATTACAGGTGAATGCCACCATGCCCGGGTATTTTCTGTATTTTTAGTAGAGACCGGCTTTCGCCATGTTGGCCAGGCTGGTCTTAAACTCATAACCTCAAGTGGTCCGCCTGCCTTGGCCTCCTAAACTGCTGGGATTACAGACATGAGCCACTGGGCCCAGCCTCATTGCAGTTTTGATTTGCAAATCTCTCATGATTAGTGATGCTCAGCATTTTAAAACTATACCTCTTGGCCATTTGTATGTCTTCTTTTGAGAAATGTCTATTCAGATCTTTTGCCTTCCTCCCCTTTTTTTTAGAGATGGGGTCTCACTCTGTTGCCCAGGCTTGAGGGCAGTGGCATGATCATAGTTCACCATAACCTTGAAATCCTGGGCACAAATGATCCCTCTGCTTCAGAATCCCAAAGTGCTAGGATTATTGCCCATTTTAAAATGTAATTATTTGCTTTTTTCCTATTAAGTTGTTTGAGCTCGTTATATATTTTGGTTATTAATTCCTTGTCTGAGGGATAGTTCACATATATTTTCTCCCATTCTGTGGGTTGTCCCTTCCGTTTGTTGATTGTTTCCTTTGCTGCGCAGAAACTTTTTAGTTTAATATAGTTCCATTTATCTGTTTTTGTTTTTGTTGGCGGTGCTTTTGAGGTCTTAACTATAAAACCTCTGCCTACACAACTGTCCTCAAGTGTTTCTCTTATATTTCCCTGTAGTGGGTTTATAATTTCAGGTCTTACATTTAAGTTTTCAATCCATCTGGAGTTGATTTCAGTATATGGTAAGAGATAAGGGTCCAGTTTCATTCTTCTGCACATTCAGTTTTCCCAGCACCATTTATTGAAGAGACTGTCCTTTTCCCATTGTATGTTTTTGGTGCCTTTGTCAAAAATGAGTTGGCTGTAAGTGTGTGGCTTTATATCTGGATTCTCCATTCTTTTCCATTGGCCTATGCATCTGTTTTTAGCCAGCATCTTGCTGCTACAGTGTTGTTGTGTATTTTAAAGTCAGATAGTGTGATGCTTCCAGCTTTGTTCTTTTTGTTCAGGATTGCTTTGGCTATTTGACATCTTTTGTGGTTCCATATAAATTTTAGCATTGTTTTTTCTCTTTCTGTGAAGAAAATCACTGGTATTTTGATATGGGTAGCATTGAATCTGTAAATCATTTGGGGTAGAATTGTCATTTTAACAATATGAATTCTTCTTCCAATTCATGAACATGGAATATCCTTTCATTTTTTGTGTCTTCTTCAATTTCTTTCATCAGCATTTTATAATTGTTTATATAGAAGAAAATTCACACATTCAATGCTATCCCTATCAAATTACCAGTGATATTCTTCACAGAAATAGAAAAAACAGTGCTAAAATTTGTATGGAACCACAAAAGATGCCAAATCACCAAAGCAATCCTGAGCAAAAAATTTTCTTTCATTTTTTTGGTTAAATTGATTTATAAGTATGCTTTACTCTTTTTTTTTTTTTTTTTTTTGAGACGGAGTCTTGCTCTGTCACCCAGGCTGGAGTGCAGTGGCATGATCTCTGCTCACTGCAAGCTCCGCCTCCCGGGTTCACGCCATTCTCCTGCCTCAGCCTCCCCAGTAGCTGGGACTACAGGCGCCCGCCGCCACGCCCAGCTAATTTTTTTGTATTTTTAATAGAGACGGGGTTTCACCGTGTTAGCCAGGATGGTCTCGATCTCCTGACCTTGTGATCCGCCCGCCTCGGCCTCCCAAAGTGCTGGGATTACAGCTTAAGCCACCGCGCCCGGCCGTAGTATGCTTTATTCTTTATAGCTATTATAAATGGGATTGCTTTCTTGATTTTTTTTTCAGATTGCTGTTGCCATATATAAATGCTATAATGATAATGAGGTAAATTCAGCAAGAGAATGTAACAATTATAAATATGTATGCACCCAAAACTGGAGTACCTATGTATATAAAGCAAATATTAATAGATCTAAAGGGAGAGATAGGCTGCAATACAGTAATTGTAGGAACTTCAGCACCCCACCTCATACTGCATTTTATGATTTTGTATTTTGCAACTTTACTGAATTCATGTATTAGTTCTAAAAAATTTTGGAGTCTTTATGTTTTTCTAAATATCAGATCATGCCCTCTGAGTACAAGGCTAATTTGACATCTTCCTTTCCAATTTGGATGCCTTTTATTTCTCTGTCTTTCCTGAAAGCTCTGGCCAGGACTTCAAGTATTATGTTGAATAAAAGTGGTGAAAGTGGCCATCCTTGTCCTGTTCCAGATTTTAAAGGAAAGGCTTTCAATTTTCTCATGTTCAGTTCAATGTTGGCTGTGGGCTTGTCATATGGTCTTCTTTAGTTTCAGGTATGTTCCTCCTATACCCAGTTTGCTGAGGGTTTTTATCATAAAGGGATGTTGAATTCTAGCAAATGCTTTTTCAGCATCTATTGAAATGATCATATGGTTTTTGTTCTTGGTTCTGTAAATTTGGTGTATCACATTTATTTATTTACATACATTGAAACATTCTTGCATCCCTGGAATAAACACCACTTGATCCTGGTGAATGATCTTTTTAGTGTATTGTTGAATTCAGTTCGCTATTTTTATTTATGTATTTATTTTACTTTTTTGAGACAGAGTCTCATTCTGTCACCCAGGCTGGAGAGCAGTGATGCAATCTTTGCTTACTGCACTAGACCAGTCCAAACCAAGATACATCCATTCCAGGATCAAGGGGCAATCAAAACCTAACTACAGGATGATTGATCAATGATGGTTTTAAAGAAAGACCTTGATCAAAAGAGGGAAATGTAAAAGTTGTCAGAATCAAAATGCAGTCACTTGTGTTAGAGAAAAAAAAAAAACAACCCTGAAAAATAATGCCAAATATGAAGGGAGGGTTCTCATGCATAAATCCCTGATAAAAAGAACTATCACAAACTGTCACAAAAGATTCTGCAGAAACCACAAGCTTGCACCAAGGCCATCACATCTTTACACAAAAAAAATATGTCTTTGAGTATATCTGCACAGCAACTGCCTGTTTAACCTCAAACTAGCATCACCTTGTTATTGATTATTGTAGCCAAGGATAATTATCTCAAAACAGTTATATAATCCTCCTCATGTTTCCTTTAAAAACCTTTGTCTTTCTTTACTTCCCTGAATATGCACATGCACATAGTTTACTATGACACATGTATTTCTATTGCAATGCTCTATTTCTGAATAAATATCTTCCTTTAGAGAGCCTCTCTGTTTATTATTTAGGTTGAGAGAGTAAAAGTGCTAACACCCAGATAACTAAAGTTCAAGGGAAAAGAGAGAGAGAGAGACAGAGAGAGAAAGAAATGGAAAGGAAGAACTATTTGAATAAAGAATGGAGATCTCTCAGGGTTAAAGAAAAGCCAGAGTGGCTGGAATGTCACAAGTAATGCAGGTAATGAGAGGAGTGGGATAATGTGAAGAGGAATGGTGTACAGAGCTGGCTCTGTATGGTTTTATATTCTGTGTTGAAGAGTTTTTATGTTTATTTTTGTTTCTAGAGGAGGATCGCATTTTATTTTTTTTGTTTGTTTCTATTTATTTTTGTTTTATTTTTTTGAGACAGGGTCTCACTCCGTCACCCAGGCTGGAGTGCAGTGGTGCGATCTTGGCTCACTGCAACCTCTGACTCCTGGGTTCAAGTGATTGTCCTGCCTCAGCCTCTCCAGTAGCTGGGACTACAGGCATGTGCCACTACACCTGCCTAATTTTTGTTATTTTTTGGTAAAGACAGGGTTTCACCGTGTTGGCCAGACTGGCCTTGAACTCCTGACCTCAAGTGATCTGTAAGAAGGGTTGCATTTTAAGATTAAGTTATAATTTACACACAGTGAAATTCACTCTTTATCTTTTTATGCTGTATCATGAGAATATTGCAGAGCAGAAAAATAGAAAGACCCTAAAAATATTTCTGAGTTTTGTTTTATACAACTCCAAACTTACAAGGGAAGAATCTTAAAGAAATGGACAGTAGGAATGATTTTTCCAGTCTACAATGAGAATGCCCTCTGTGGAGGGGGAGAAGAAACTAGTGAAGACAAGAGGTCTGCATATTCTGGAGCCAGTGAGACAACAACTCCCACACACCAGCATCTGATGTGATCTTGAGGGAATGTAGGAGAGGATCCAGGACTGAATTAAGATTTTTAGGTGTTCTAAATTCTGTCAGCTCCCTTTTCTCCCCACATTTCTGACACCTTACTCTAATTTTGTTGATATCAGATGGAGGTCCTACTGTAGTGGGATTGATAAGGAATCAGAGAGACTGATGGAGTTCAGGAGGGTATTTATTATTTGGGTGCACCAGCCCAGTTGGATTAACATCCAAAGGACTGAGCCGTGAACAAAGAGTTAAGTTACCTTTTAAGCATTTAATGGGGTGGGGAGAGATCTGTGCAGGGGGAAGCATATTACAGAAGTGAGAAACAGAGACAATTATTCAATTAATTGAGCCATGCATTATATCATTTCTTTCTTTTCAAGGAAAAACGTGTTTTACGACTTGAGTTTATCTGTCTAGTGACCTTGCAGCTGCACAGCTAGAGAAACAGGGTCTTCATAATGCCTGGTGAAGGAGGAGAGATAAGGCTCACTAGCCACAGAAAAACAGGCAGTTAATTTTTAAAGGACTCCAGTTTTTTCTTTTTCTCAGGGGGAATTGGGTTTTCCTACATACAACTGAGTTTCTGCTTACAATTTCTTTAATTTCTTTTAATTCCTGCTCCATTCCCCTCTTTGGTGCTTTTTATAACAAAAGTGTTAATAGAAAGCATCACTTTTTGCCACCTCTTTGTGGAGCTGAGCTTTTTCTTTTGCTGGCAGCGGCTGATATTTGGTTAATGCCATTGACTATGCCGTAGTGTGTTGGGTTACTATTGCGTTTATAGTTGATTGAATACTCTTGATAAACAGAGGTAAAAGGCAAGGAAGGATGAGGCAGATGCCAAGAATAAGCAACAACCTACCAATGAGGGTTTTGAATCTTTTAAAAGTTGAGAACCATTTTCCTAACAAGGAATCTGGGGAGCACCTGGACTAAGTCTGAACTGGAACATGGGCCAACTCATGCATTCTAGCTGTATTTCCATGATAGCTTGGCCATTGTATCATCGATTTCTAGGCAACAGTTGGTTAAATTAAATTTTTCGCATACTGTTCTTTTTGAAGCTAAGAGTTAATCTAAAGCTAATCTATTTTGATATATAGCATTTCTTATTTGTGTTGCTTGTATTGCCAATAAATCTAATGCCCTTGATCTTTCATTGGTTATAATTTCAAGGACTACCTGCAACTTTATGATGTGGTTGAGCATATAGATTGGGGTGCGGTATCTCCATGACCCATCTTGTACCCAGGTAGCTGGCCTATAATATTTAATGATTCTTTCAGGAGGCCATTCATTATCTTTTCAGTCTTCTATGTCCACATCTTTTTAACATCTGTATCTATTTTTGTGATTATGCTTCTAGTTTTTAAAAATTTTTATCATAAACTGAATATCTTAAGAGTTCCCCTTGCTTTGGAGGAATTAGAAAGGATGGCTTGATTGTTCCTAACACACTTGCCACTGTCCATTTAGCTAGCAGTTGCTGATATGCCCATGTTGTACAGATTCAATATAGGCCAGAGGGTGCTTTCCAAGCATTTGGAGCCTCTAGCTGATATCAAGAGTGGTTTAGAGTAGAGAATTGAGAGAAAGGGTTTGGATCTGGTAAGTAGAAGTCATTCTGGGCATTTCTCTATAGAGTTTTGTTTTTGGTCTTATCATAATACTGTTTCCCTGGGCAGGTTGTTTCTCTTATTGCTTCTGTGAAAGCCTTTCCCCATTGGGTGATACGGTACTTTTTAATTATGGAGGTTTTTAACAATCAAACACTGGCTGAGGCTGTTGGTTTACTGGCAGGGTTAGGCAAAGTGAAGTTATCTCATGGCTTTAATTCCTTTGCCTCCCATGGCCACTGGTTCCCCATATTAGTTTTTTTACATACATAGCATGAGGAAATTCTTCAGCTGCCAGCTATGTTTTCAGCTAGTTGAGCAAATAAGTTTTTGGTTAATGGGGGAAGCTCAGGCACTGGCTGATCAAAATGCTTGTAGAATGACTTGTGGACCTGCAATTGCAGGGTTGGATGCATTTGAGTCCTCCTAGTCTTTTTGACAATCGGTAGTGGAACTTCAAGGCCTGCTTCTTGTCTATTAACTCGTAATAGTGCTGTCTGTCCTGTAGACCAAAAAGGTAGCTCTAGCTTTAAGATAGTAAAATTTAAAGGATTGCATGTCCTTGTCTTACAATTTGGTTTGGTTGACATACTCCTTAGTAGAGCAGTCCTTCGTGAATATAAATGTTGGAGCTGTGTTAGCATAGACCACTGAATGTTACAGTGTGGGCATCTGATTTGTGGTTTTCTGTACAGATGTTTAGGACTGTTGCTGCTAAGCCTCTCTTGTGTTAAACCATTGCAGACTGCTTCTGGTTTTTTTAAGATTATGAATGTATGCGGCATGGCAGGCATCCAAATACAAGTAAATAGGTCTTTTATAGGAGGGAGGGGCTTCTTTGGTTCAAGCTATAACCTCTCCTTTTTTTTTTTTCCTCTGATTTAATGGGTACCTCAAACCAGAATTCATAGGGTAAAAGTTTAGGGTTATAACAAACATATAGCTGATTATTTCCTGGGTCACAGACTGAATAGGTGGCCTGGTTGTATGTGCAGGTTCCTAACTTGGTTTCTGTACATTTATAGTAGGTATGGTACAGTAGAGTTTTAACTATGGTATTTCTTACCCAGGTAGTGTGTACACAATGTGGGCATCTTTCTAAAGATTTCTCCTTTTTTACTATAGGCAGAAATGGTAAGAACATTAGTGTATGTAATAGAAAAATGCTTACACTACACATGGGCATGGCAAACCTTCCTCTGGGCATAGACATTTGCAGCATTTGCAGTAATAACATGACAACAGAACAATCAGTATTGACAGAATTATAACTAGGCTTATAAATTGTATTTATATTTACTTTTCCAGAGATGGTCCTCTTAGCTTTGACTGTCATAGACTAGTCAGCTTCTGGGATGTGACTAGAGCAGAGCTTGCGGGATCCTCAAGCTTTAGCCATGCATAGACTGACCAGCTTCCGGTGTGGTCAGTGTAGGGCAGTTGTCCTTCTTACCAGTGGTTGGATTTTGCCATAGGACTATGTGGGTGGAGCAATCTGGGTATTTTTTGTTAATCCACTGGTCGTTGTTAGGAGTTACTGCTGCCGCTGGTTTCAGCCAGCTATGGTGAATTGAAAGTGTGACGCCTGCAACTTTAACGGCAGTGGGAGTAGACATGATTACAATATGGGGCCTATCCTATATGGGTTCTAGAGAGGTTGGATTCCATTTATTAACTTAAACAAAGTCCTTATACAACATATGCCCTAATCAAAAGAAAAACCAGTGTGGCTATATTAATGCTAAGCATAGTAGATATTAAGACAAGAAGTATTACCGGAGAGAAAGAGGCATTTCATAATGCTAAAAGAGTCAATTCAATAAAAAGTCATAACAAAACTATTTATGCATTCACCTAATAGCATAGCTTCAAGATATATACTGCAAAAATTAAAATAATTAAAATGAAAAATAGACAAACTTCCAATCATAGTTAAATATTTTAACATACACGTTGAATATCCCTTATCCTAAATGCTTGGGATCAGAAGTGTTTCAGATTTTGTTTTTTTTTTTTTTTAGATTTTGGAATATTTGTGTATACATAATGAGATATTTTGGGGATGGGACCCAGGTGTAAACACAGAATTCATTTATGTTTTATATATACCTTATACACATAGCCTGAAGGTAGTTGTACTAGTCAGGGTTCTCTAGAGGAACAGAACTAATGGAATATATATATATATATATATATATATGAGTTTATTAAGTATTAACTCACATGATCCCAAGGTCCCACAGTAGGCCATCTGCAGGCTGAGGAGCAAGGAGAGCCAGTCCGAGTTCCAAAACTGAAGAACTTGAGTCTGATGTTCAAGGGCGGGTAGCATCCAGCACGGAAGAAAGATGTCAGCTGGGAGGTTAGGCCTGTCTCTCTTTTCACATTTTTCTGCCTGCTTATATTCTGGCCATGCTGGCAGCTGGTTAGATGGTTCCCATCCAGGTTAAGGGTGGGTCTGCCTTTCCCAGACCACGGACTCAAATGTTAATATCTTTTGGCAACACCCTCACAGACACACCCAGGATCAATACTTTGTATCCTTCAATCCAATCAAGTTGACACTCAGTATTAATCATCACAGTAGTTTTATGAATTTCATTTTATTTATTTATTTATTGAGACGGAGTCTCATTCTGTTGCCCAGGCTGAAGAGCAGGGGCACGATCTCTGCTCACTGCAACCTCTGCCTCCCAGGTTCAAGTGATTCTCCTGCCTCAGCCTCCCAAGTAGCCAGGACTATAGGCACAAGCCACCACACCTTGCTAATTTTTGTATTTGTATTTTTATTTTTCAAAACAATTAAATCATTTATTGATTACACATGATAATGGATGATACACAAGCTTCATTCCCATCTATAATTTTACCTGGTACTATTATTCAATTTAGATATATTGCATAGGATGTGCCAACAATCATTTTTATAACCAATAATTCCATGATTTGGCTTGGGTAATCCCTTTCAATGGTGAGCTTCAGGTCATAATAACTGTCAGTTCAACTATACTAGGGTTTCTGAAGACAATGGCTTCTCCACCTAAGCAGGTTGTATATAAATTCCAAATAGAACCTGGCATCACCCTGAAAGAATTCTAACTTCACACTGCTGGGGGAAATTTACCAAGATGGTTTCAGAGTAGACTAACTTTACACAGCACATTAGAAAAATAAAAGACATTTATCCAGCGTCATGATCAGACTATTACATTTAGCAATCAACAGCATGGGTGCGCAAAAAAAAAAAAAGAAAAAAATTCTACATTAAGACCCTTTGTTGGAATGCTTTACACTTTCCACAGAACAGAAACTAAAATAACCATTATACAATTAGTCACAAATACAGTCCTCGAGATTTTTTGCTCATAAACATGAGTATTTGTCTAAAACATATCTTCTTTGTAGCAGCTAGGCCCTGCCACCACTGTGCTTGGTTGAGTTCACAAATCTGTTGTAACCTGTAGCTTCCCTATCACTTCTCTGGCTCTCCTCTCCTGCTAAGCTTTGTTTCCTAATTAAAATCTTCTGCCACTGCCATAGCTACTGCTGCTGCTGGAACTGTCATAGCCACCTTGGTTTCGTAGTTTGGCCAAGTATTGGCCTCCACCACCATAGGGGCCAGAGCTTCCGCCTCCAAAGTTTCCTCCCTTCATGGGTCCAAAATGTGAAGACTGATTGTCATAATTGACAAAATCATTGTAGCTTCCACCACCTCCAAAATTGCTTCCATCATTACCAAATCCATTATGGCCATCCCCGCTGCCACCATATCCACCACCACCATGGCTGCCACCAAAGCCACCATAACCACTGAAGTTTCCTCCACCACTAAAGTTGCCATTCCCACCAAAATCACCTCCACAACCACCACCAAAGTTTCCAGAACCACTTCGACCTCTTTGGCTGGATGAAGTACTAGCCATCTCTTGCTTTGACAAAGCTTTCCTAGCTTCATAGTTATGGCCATTCACAGTGTGGTATTTCTGAATGACAGTCTTATCCATGGAGTCATGGTTGTCAAAGGTTATAAAGGCAAAGTCCCTTTTCTTGCCACTGCCTCAGTCAGTCATGATTTCAATCACTTCAATTTTCCCATACTGTTCAAAATAATCTCTTAGGTGATGTTCTTCTGTGTCTTCTTTAATGCCACCAACAAATTTCTTTTTCACAGTTAAGTGTGCACCTGATCTTTGAGAATCTTCTCTTGAGACAGCTCTCTTTGGTTTCACAGTTCTTCCATCTACCTTGCGTGGCCTTGCATTCATGGCTGCATCCACTTCCTCCACAGTGGCATATGTGACAAACCCAAAGCCCCTGGAGCGCTTGGTGTTTGGATCTCTCATTACCACACAGTCCGTGAGCGTTCCCCGTTGCTCAAAATGGCTCCTCAGGCTCTCATCGGTTGTTTCAAAGCTCAACCCTCCAATGAAGATCTTCCTCAGCTGTTCGGGTTCTTTAGGAGACTCTGACTTAGACATGATGGCAGTGAGAAGAGAGACTCTAACGGTGCTTCTTCGGTGGCATTTACCAGCAGAAAGGCTAATTTTTGTATTTTTAGTAGAGATGGAATTTCACCATATTGGCCAGGTTGGTCTTGAACTCCTGACCTCAAGTGATCTACCCGCCTTGGTCTCCCAAAGTGCTGGGATTACAGGGGTGAGCCACCATGCCCAGCCAAAATTTTTAATAATTTTTGTGCATGCAACAAAGTTTGTGTGTGTTGAATCATCAGAAAGCAAAGATGTCACTGTCTCAGCCACCCACAAATAGAATATTTGTGGCGGTTTGGCACCATCATCTTTCCTGACTCTGAACTTATCTGAAGTATGCCATATATGTTGTTGCCAACACTTGGAACACAAAATCTAAAGACGTAGTTGTGCATGTCTGGCACAACCTCTGCCCTGTGATTGTGTCTACTGATGATGTTGAACTAGTGGTAACTTTGAAGGATTCTGTATGTCAAGTGAAAAAAAAAAAGTCTGACCTCCTTACATATGCAAAAAAATATACTTCCAGAGTCTGCAGTAGGCTGAAAGAAATGGATATTGAAGTTTTTAACATCAATAATGAGACTGATATTCATTGACTGATGGTGAAATGGCTGAAATGGTTCTGAATCAAGGTGATTCAGATATTGAGTAAATCGTTGATACTACTGATAAGCAATCATTTTCTTACACTTACTCACACATAAGTACTTAAAAGTAAAAAATATGACACACCATTAATAGTGAAAAAACAATGTGTTCATGGTAACTAAGCAGCAGTAGCATCAGCAGAATACCTGTATCAGCTGTTAAACAATAGCAACAACGGTAAGTTTTCAGTCTCTACATATGATACTGAGTTTTTATTGAAAGGTTACCATCCACTATATATTTTTTATTTTTTTCCTGTAGTTACATACCAATATATTTTATTTTATTTTTATTTTTTATTTCTTACATGAGAAGAAACATCAGACACAGTTTAGGAATGAGGAAGTGGGTCCTCCAGGGAAGGCATTCTGTTTGATGGCTTTTAAACGTCTCCTCTAGAGGCATCATCAACAATGGTTTTTGTCTAGAAGTCTCTGTTTGATTTTATAAGCTGACATAATTTCTTGTTCTGTTATGAATGCATGCTGCTCTAGTCCTTCCATAAGCCTGTCAAATATTTTCACCATGTCATCGACAGGCACTTTTTATGCAGTATTAACAGCATCATCTTCATTGTCACTATAATCACAATCACCTTGATTCAGAATCACTTCCGCTGTTTCACCATCAGTCAGTGAATAGACAACTGGAAACTTCAATATCCACTTCTTCCAGCCTACCAACAGGCTCTGGAGGTATATTTTTGCATATGTAAGGAGGTCAGATATCTTTTCTTTTCACTTGGCACACAGAATCCTTTAAAGTTACCACTTGTTCAGCATCATCAATAAACACAATCACAGGCTTGAGGTTGTGCCAGGCATGCACAACTATGTCTTTAGTCATTGTGTTCCAAGTGTTGGCAACAACATATATGGCATTCTTCATGCTGAACTTTTTTTGGAAACCTTTCACACCCACACCTCTGCTCACTGCTACTAGCATGCCATTCAAGAAAATGTGTTTATATTTAGTCTTCATTGATCCTCACAAAATGTAGTCTATGCTGGAGGAACGGAAGGAGTGCTGCTGGCAGGATGATGACTTTTCACAGCTCTCCCTAGGCATTTGTCTTCCTAGGTAGATGAAGATATGGCTGCAACTTTTCTGAAATATTTCTGAGAGGTGTTTCTTGAACTTCTCCCCTACAAAAGCATAGATAACAGGGTTCACACAGCAGTGAGTAAAGGAAATGATTTCTGTGACATGGGTGGCATAATTCAGTTGTTGACTTATGCTACATCCATCCAAGATGTGCATACTGTGCAAGGAAGTGAGGAAAAGAACCACGTTGAATGGGACCCAGAAAAGTAAAGATGCAATGACCACAATGAGCACCAACCTGATGGCCTTGGTCTTGTTGTGGTTTTGACACCTCTTCAGCTGGTGCAGGATTTTAATGTAGCAGAACATAAAGATGGTGAATGGGATCAACAAGCCTAAAATGTTCATTTCAAAGTTGGTGAAGATCTTCCACTTCAAAGTCTGTTGATTGTAAAATGAGTAACACTGTAGAACACCATCTTCAGAGGCCACTTGGTAAAACACTAGCAATGGGATGGTAGCCATAATGGCGGTTAGCCATACTGCCAGGCTCAGGGTTGTGCCCATCCTGATCGTCCTCACTTTTATGGCATACACGGCATGGACAACAGCCAGGTACCTGTCCACACTCATGAGGGTGATGAAAAACATGCTGCTGTAGAAGCCAATGTAATAAAAGCCAGACACCACTTTGCACATTACAGTCCCAAACACCCACTGATCCAGCTGATAGTAGGTCTGAAAGGGGAAGGAGAAGACAAAAAGCAGGTCAGACAGGGCCAGGTTCAAGAGGTATATGTCTGTGATGTTCCTCAGCTTCTTGCAGACCACAAGGACCAGGATGACCAGGCTGTTTCCCAGAAGACTGAATACAAACAGGAGGCAATAAAAGACAGCAAGGAGCAACTTGTCGTTTCTCTGGATAAGTTCTCCATCACAGGGGCTTGAAAGGCTATCAGGGTAGTAGTAGTCGGTCATTGTTGTCATGCTGGGGTCAAGTGTATAATCCATCAAGGCAGCGGGACCTGGTCACAGAGACACATAAAAGACACTCCTTAAAAACATTTTTATTTTTTAAAAATTAGGGGGATGTTATGGACTGAATTGTGTCCTGCACAAATTCACACGTTGAAGTGCTCAACCCCTGGTGTGGGTGTGACTATTTAGAGATAGGGTATTTAAAGAGGTAATTAAGGTTAAATGATAGGCTGGGAGCTGTGGCTCATGCCTGTAATCCTTGTACTTTGGGAGACCGAGGTGGGCGGATCACCTGAGGCCAGGGGTTCAAGACCAGCCTGACAAACATGGCGAAACCATGTCTCTACTAAAAAATACAAAAATTAGCCAGGCGCAGCGGGTGCATGCCTGTAATCCTAGCTACTCAGGAGGCTGAGGCAGGAGAATCACTTGAACCCAAGAGGCGGAGGTTGCCGTGAGCCGAGATCGCACCACTGTACTCCAGCCTGGGTGACAGAGTAAGACTCTGTCTCAAAAAAAACAAAAACAAAAAAAGGTTAAATGAGGTTATAAAGGCAGGGCCCTGGCTCTCACAGTGCCTCACACCTTTATCCCAGCACTATGGAAGGCCGAGGTAGGCGGATCGCTTGAGGCCAAGAGTTCGAGACAGCCTGGCCAACACTGCAGAACCCTGTCTCTACTAAAATTACAAAAATTAGCCGGGTATGGTGCCACACGCCTGTAATCCAAGCTAGCTTGGAGGCTGAGGCACGAGAATTGCTTGAACCCAGGAAATGGGGATTGCAATGGATCAAGATCACGCCACTGTATTCCAGCCTGGGTGACAAAGTGAGACTCTGTCTCAAAAAAAAAGAAAGAAAACAGAAACGAAACCAAAAAAGGCAGGGCCCTAATCTGATAGAACTAGTGTCCTTAATAGAAGAGAAAGAGACACAAGAAATTTCGCTCCTCTTGTGCATGGAGTAAAGACCATGTGAGGACACAGCAAGAAGGCTGAAATCAGCAAGCCAGGTAGAGAAGCCTCACCAGAAATCAACCGCATTGGCAGTTTGATCTTGGACTTCCAGCCTTTAGAAGTATGTTAAACAACACTTTCTGTTGTTTAAGCCACTCAGTCTATTGTATTTTGTTATCTAAACCCAAGCTAGTACAGGGGAGTCAGCCGAGATGAGAAAAGCCAAAACTTACAATGAAAATGTAAATACCTGTAGTTCTATCACCTAGAATTAGCAGCTGTTAACATATTCTCACAATACTTTGGATTCTTTTTTTTTCCTTCCTTCCTCCTTTTTTTCTCCCTTATTTTCTCGCTCCCTCATACCCTCTCTTCCTTCCATCCCTCTTCTTTTTTTTTATTTCTGATGCAATAGAGATGAAGCTAATGTTCCCTTTAACTACACAACTTATCCCCATAACATAAACAACTAAAACCAATTTGGTATGTGTCATTGCAAACAAATTCCCCCTGTACTTTTACATATTTATATACATCCATAAACAATATATATTTTTGTGTGTTTACTTTTAACTTACATAAATGATATATTGTTTCTCATTTTGTATTTTCCTTACTGTTTTAGAGATATATCTGCATGATATTCATCAGTTTATTCTTTTAATTGCTTTCCTCAGCACCAAAAAAAATAATTTTATAAATGCAATAGAAAAATGATCCCAATTATACTAGCAATGAAAATTACTAGCATTACTAGGAATAAACCTAATAAAAATGCAATTCAGTTACATAAAAATTATAAAACTTGACAATTCTTCTCAAATTGATATATACATTCAATACAATTTCAATCCAGACATATTTTTCCAAGGAATTTGTTTGCGTTACATTCAGACATCCCTATCCACTCTGCTACCTTTCTATGATTTGAAAGCACAAGCAAGCAGCAATTTATTTATTTTTTATAGAGACAGGGTCTCACTATGTTGCCCAAGCTGGAGTGCAGTGGTTATACACAGGTGTGATCACAGTGTACTGCAGCCCCTAACTCCTGGGCGCAATCAGTCCTTCTGCCCCAGGCTCTTGAGTAGCTGGGACTACAGGCACCCACCAGCAACATCTTTAGTTATATGAAAGTTTGCTTGCTGGCTTCCTTCCTTAAGAACAGTACCCAGGTGTCCTTCAGTTACCTGATAGAAGCCCTGTACCCAGCACAAGGACAGATCTTCCCAGATGCCCGGTATTATAAAGGATCTTTTCTTGTCTACCTTCCCACTCTTCTAGGAGTTTTCACTCTCTCCTAAAGGCCTGCAGAGAAAATGGCATGGCTTGTTCCCCTCAGCCAGAGCATGGGCAGCCACTAATACACATGCATGTTTGTGGGCTCTGAGGAAATGCAAAGATTAAAAAAAAAAAATTTACCTCTTGTGCTAGACCTCTGAAATTGTGGTCTTGCCTTTGCCTATCCTCTAAAGATATAAAAATGCCCCTGCCTACTCATGCCCTTCTTCCCCAAGGATGCTTATAGCACATACCTTAGTGATAGCCTTTGTTCTGGTGGTTTCAGTGTTGCCAATTCCTTCTTCACAAAGTCTGTATCTTCATGTGTGAGTGCAGTTCAATGAACAGCAGCTCCTCTGGAGGTGTCCTCCCACTACAAGAGCAGACAGAAAGAAGGCAATGCAGTCTCTTGAGGGCTCCACCCTCACATCTAGTCACCTAAAGGCTTTAGGGAGGCAGTGAGGGTTAAATGAGATCATAAGGCTGAGGCCCTAATTCAGTAAGACTGGTGTCTCCTTGGTAGAGGAATACACACCAGAGCTCACTCTCTGGCCTCCAAATGCTCAGAGGAAAGGCCATGTGAGGACACAGGGAGAAGGTGGCCATCTGCAAGTAAGGTAAATAGGCATCACCAGAAACCAAACTTGTGGGCACCTTGGTCTTCTAGCCTCCAGAACTGTGGGAAAACAAATTTCTGTTGTTTAAGCTGCTCAGCCTGTAGTATTTTGCTATGGAAGTCCTAGCAGACAAATACAGGGGTTAATGGGAATTTTCTGTGTTGTCTACCTAGATTTTCTGTAAACTTAAAACCTCTAAAAAAGTCTATTAAAATTTTTAATTGAAAATGGTATTAAAATGAAATCATAATTCCATTATTATTTTGAAGTTGTAAAATTTATACCAAGACTGGCTTTCCTCCATGGTATGTAGCATACACAAATGTGTGTGTATTTGGTATGCATGTACATAGCATGTACATATATTAACTATTTCAACAGGAATGCCCTTTGAAAATCACTTTAAGTCAATTTCCCCTATCCCAGGAGAGTGAACATGAGTCCCAGAATTGTTGGGAGGAAACGACAGAAGTTCCAGAATCTCCTCATCTCCAACCCATTCATTCCTGGAGAAATGCAGTAGAAATATCTGCTGGATGCCAGGTACGGTGGCTCACATCTATAATTCCAGCACTTTGGGAGGCTGAGGCAAGAGGATTGCATGAGCCTAGGAGTTCAAGACCAGACTGGTCAACATAGCAAGACCCCAGCTTATGATTTGGCTCTGTGTTCCTAACCAAATCTCATCTTGAATTATAATCCTCATAATCCACATGTGTCAAGGGCGGGACCAGGTGGAGTTAATTGCATCATGGGGCAGTTTCCCCCATGCTGTTCTCATGATAGTGAGTGAGTCTCAACAGATCTGATCTGATGGTTTTATAAACACCTGGCATTTTCCCTGCTTGCACTCACTCCATCCTGCCGACCTGTGAAAAATGTGCCTGCTTCTCCTTTATCTTCCACCATGATTGTAAGTTTCTTGAGGCCTCCCCACCAATGCAGAACTGTGAGTCAATTGAACCTCTTTCCTTTATAAATTATCCAATCTCGGTCTTTCTTTATAGCAGTGTGACAACAGACTAATACATCATCTCTACAAATTGTTTAAATAAAATTAGCCAGGCGTGGTGGCATGCGCTTGTAGTCCTAGCTACTTGGGAAGCTAAAGTGGGAGGATCACTTGAGTCCAGCAGTTTGAGGTGAGCTATGATTGAGCCACTGACCTGTCTCTAAAGAAGAAATAAAAGGAAATATCTGCTGGTACCTGAATTCATACCTCGGAAATTCACCTCACCATCATTCACGTTTTGACACAGTTTGGGGAAAACCCAGTTCCTTTATGAGTTTTGTATGTGATAAGCAAAGATCAATGGTGAGCCAATGGAGAACTCAGGGCCCTCAAGTATGACTAGTCCATGTCATGATGGTGGGAACTATGGGACCACCTCATCAGCGTGGGCAGGTGTGGGGGAAGCCACCTTCCCCTCCAAAGCCCAGTTAAGCAAGGCCTGAGGGACTAAGGTGGAATTCCCCCCAAGCCCAGTTTCTAGTGCAAGCTGATCTAAACCCCAAACCGTCTCTATTTTCAGTTCCTGAGGATTGTTTTATCAGCTGCTTCTCCATACCTGGCACAGTGCTTGGTGCACAGCAACTTCTTAATAAATAGTTAAACAGGCAAAATGAGGCAAGGTGGAGATGTGGGAGTCTGGTGAAGAGTTGGAGGAAAGGACTGAACAGCCAGAATGGAAGGATGCTCCTCTTTCTGTGTTTCCGGGGCCAGATCTGGGGGCTGGTGTGGGCCCCTGCAGGACTGGACACTCGCCTGCTGTCACCTGTGTATTTGTTTTCTGTGGCTGCTGTAACAAATTACCACCAACTTAGTGGCTTAGAGCAGCAGATGTGTATTCTCCCCCGGTTCTGGAGGCCAGATGGCAATAATCCAGCAGGGCTGCCTCCTCCTGGGTGCTTGAAGGGTGAATTGTTCCTTGCCACTTCTGGCTCTTGGTGGCTGTCCCAGCAAATCTGGGGCTTGTGGCCACATCACTTTAATCTCCACCATCTTCACATCTCCTTCTACACTGTGTGTCTGCATCAGATCTCACCCACTTCTAATTTATGTGGACACTCATGATTGGATTTAGGATCCAACCAGGTAATCCATGATAGTCTCCCTATCTCAAAATCCTTGACTTAATCACATCTGCAGAAGCTCTTCTCCCAAGTAAAGTAACGTTTACAAGTTCTAGGAATTAAGACTTTGTCTCTTTGGTTGACCATTATTCAACCCACAACATCCTGACTCTGAAGACAGGCAAACTGACATAGTTAACTGACAAACCTTGGTTCCTCACCTTTGGGCCTACAGCAGGGATTCAGGCATTCTATGGGAAGGCAGCAAAAACCAAACTACAAGGCCAAAGTAGTGTGACACCTCCAGAGCCAATAGCCTCTCCAAGTCTACCTCCTGCTGCACATTCAATGGGTTCTGAAAATGCTGGATCAGATCCATTGGGGATTCAATTCAATTCCACTGGGTCCCTCCAAAAGTTCAAAAGACTGCATTTCACTTCAGAAGGAAAAACAGACTAGCAGCGTATTTGACCTCCTTTCCCTCAAAATAAAGAGAAAGAAAAGACTGTATTTAAATAAACCCTAAGTGTAAATGTAGAAATTACCTCTATTACGGATATTTGTCATAGAGTATTAGGGCAGAAAATGGCCTCAGGTCATCCAGCTGATGTCTCTCCCCCTCTCTTTCTTTCAAAGTGGTAATATTGAAGTCCAGAGAGGCAAAGTGACTCTCCCAAAATCACACAGCAATTTGGTAGTAGAGCCAGAGCCAGAGCTTAGGTCTTCCGAGGCACAGCTGAGGGTGCTTTTCTTACTGCACTGCATTAAAAATTCTCATGCAATAACATTATAAAGAGTTGTGGATAAGACTAGAGGAAGTCTTTCTGTATTTTCTGTAGTTTTCAACTATAAATCAGTCCCTCAGTGGTTTGGAGGGTAAAAACCCATTTGCTTAACAAAAAGTGTTAGACAAAGCCAGAGTTTAAGAAAAGCTTGTGTGTTATTAATGGTAAAGCCAGTTTATCAGGAACGTTTTTGCCGTCTATATAATTTAATTTTCCATATGGATTACAGAAAAAGAGTAACAAGAAACAGATTTTTTTTTACTACTATTTCCTTCATAAGAGTAATCATGACAATTGTCAGCATACAAAAAAGGTATCATCACAATTTTGGTTTGAAGGGTTGAATATGGAGAAATGTGGTTAATATATTTTTAGTTCCATTTTCAGGAAATTCATATTACTTTGTGTGCCAGAAGAATTGATTAGATCTCTTAGCAGTTTGTTTTGTTTTGTTTGAGACGGAGTTTTGCTCTTGTTGCCCAGGCTGGAGTAAAATGGTGCGATCTCGGCTCACTGCAACCTCTGCCTCCTGGGTTCAAGTGATTCTCCCGTCTCAGCCTCCCGAGTAGCTGGGATTTATAGGCGCCCGCCACTACACCCAGCTAATTCTTGGTATTTTTAGTAGAAATGGGGTTTTGCCGTGTTGGCCAGGCTGGTCTCCAACTTCTGACCTCAGGTAATCCACCCACCTCAGCCTCCCAAAGTGCTGGGATTACAGGCGTGAGCCACTGTGCCTAGCCTTTTTTTTTTTTTTTTTTTTTTTTTTTTTTTTTTTTTTTTTTGAGACAGAGTCTTCCTCTGTCGCCCAGGCTGGACTGCAGTGACATGATCTCGACTCACTATAGCCTCCACCTCCCAGGTTCAAGCGAGTCTCCTGCCTCAGCCTCCAGAGTGGCTGGGACTACAGGTGCATTGCACCATGCCCAGCTAAATCTCTTAGCCTTTTGATGGTGCTTTGTTCCCAGAATGTATCTTCTACAAAAATGTTCACCACCTTTTTCCAAGGCTACAAGCACTAAAGTGCCTAGCATATTCTCAGAACTGCTTTTGCCATAGAAAGGATAAAAAAATGAAATTATATGATTTCCTCACTTAAAGAGCTTAACAATCATGGCACTTGCATCACAGGAGTCCCAGGAGGTGATGGTTCTCTGAAGAATGATGAATAATGAAAGGAAAAAGTATCACTGTGAAAACCATGTAGAAACCCAGATAAATCTTTATGATTAAGGTGGCATGTATACTGTGACTGTCTCTTTGCGAAGCATGGATGAGTGTGGGTACATCCAGAATGAAATAGGCAGAAATTAAAACAATCTTATATTAGGTTATTTCTTTTTATTCTTAAATTTCTCCTTAATAAAGACATGCTGTCATTTCAGTTACAAGTTTTTAGGAAATAGAAAATTGCTATCAAGCACAAATTCAAAGCAAAGACATTTTCATGTTGTGAATGATTTATTGATTAAATTGTAGATCAATTTAATAAGCCACACGTGTAATTCTCTCCCGTTGACTTGCAAAAAGCACCTGCACTGCGAAAGTGGTACACAAAGGAAACCTTAGTTTATCATTATGAAGTTGGGGAGAAGAAAAAAAAAACCTGTGAGGTCAAGTAGTGTGAAGCCTCCAGAACTAATGGCCTCTCCAAGTCTATCTTATGTTCAATACCTGGGCCACATGAAAAACTCTTAAGAGGAAACTTGGAAGAGTTTGTCCCTGCCCAGGAAAAACGCTCCCAAGTTAAGGGTAAAAGTAGAATGTCAATTCTTCACTTCTGATAATATTCACCCTGTTCCCCTGCATAGAAGAGGGGTTTGTGAAATATTGTTTTATTCCCCCATTTATTCTCCGTCTTGAGACAAGGCCAAATGCATTCATTACTGTGACACGGGAATACATGAAGGGCTTCAGGAGTAAAAGGGACTCCTGATTCTTCTTCCTGGGTCTTCAGGGTAAGAAT
Source organism: Mandrillus leucophaeus (assembly GCF_000951045.1). NCBI lineage: Eukaryota > Metazoa > Chordata > Mammalia > Primates > Cercopithecidae > Mandrillus > Mandrillus leucophaeus. The sequence continues at coordinate 168,549 of NW_012106419.1, forward strand.
GTGGAGGAGATCAGGGAGCAGGCCCTAAAGAATGGATGTGCCTTCCAGCCGGGAGTGAAGCACTGAGAAAAGCATTTCTCTGAGTCTCCAGAGCCTTGTCCCAACTGGGCTACCATATTGCTCTGGAAACCTGGGAAAGCCACTAAATCTTTCTGAGTTTTAAGTCCAGTGCTTCTCAAACTTTATTGTGCATCCAAATCACCTGGGACTCATGTTAAGCAGCAGATTGTGACTCAGCAGGTCTGAGCCTGAGATTCTGCAAGTCTAGCAAGCTCCCAGGTGATGCCAGTGTGGCTGGTCACATTTTGACAAGGCATTAGGATCTTCGTGTGTAAAACGGGAATAAAGCCTTCATGAGGGTTGGGCACAGTGGCTCACACCTGTAATCCCAGCACTTTGGGAGGCCAAGGTGGGAGAATTGCTTAAGCCCAGGAGTTTGAGACCAACCTGGCCAACATGGTGAAACTCTGTCTCAACAAAAAATACAAAAAATTAGCTGGGCATGGTGGCATGTACCTGTAGTCCTAGGTGTTCGGGAGGCTGAGGCGGAAGAGTCACCTAAGCCCAGGGAGATCAAAGCTGCAGTGAGCCATGATCGTACCACTGCACTCCAGCCTGGGCAACAGAGTGAGACCCTGTCTCAACAACAAAAAAAAGAAGAAGCCTTCATGAGGACATTGTGATTTAATGAGATAATATGTGTAAACATGCTTAGGAAAATGTGTTGCTCCTAAAAATATAATGAATTGTTACTGTGGAGATGGTATATTTGAAGGCCTGTCCAATAAAATGAAAGTGGGAATCCCCTATATCTCCACTGCTTGATACCTGAAGACAATGGCCACACCAGAAAATTTCGCAGCTGAGCCTATGAGAAATGTCAGCTGTGCCAGCAGGACACAGCAGTCTCAAAGGCAACTTCTCTGGAGAAGAAGAGAACAAAACAAGAATGCTCTGTGATAGCTAACAGATGTGCATGAGTGTCCAGCGGCTTCCAAAGCTCATGGGGTGGAAGAAGAATCTGCAGAAACAGGAAGTCCTGCAAGAGAACAAAGACACACACACTTTCCAAATACAGAGATGGGCTCTTCTGATAATTTTCTTCACTTTTTAATTTAAAAAAATTTTTTGAGATGGAGTCGTATTCTGTTGCCCAGGCTGGAGTGCAGTAGTACAGTCTTGGCCCAAGGAGGTGGTCTCAAGGGAATGATGAAGGTCAGGACATGGCACCCCAAAATATGACTGAAGGAGACCAGAACATGCCACTCCAAATGTACCTTTTTTGGCATAAAGATTAATTTTGAGATGATTATTTTGGCAAACAGGAGAAGCTCTGAAAACAAGAGTAGAAATTGCTCTTTTTGCAAGAGAAGTTTCAATAGATAAAGGAAATCTCCATTTGCAAGGGTGTCTGCTCTGTGTACCAGGAAGAGAAGATGACTCTAAATTACTACAGTCTTATCAATGGAGAAGACTCTAGCATAAATTTCCATAGCAAACCTTACCCTTGTTTACTATATTTTTGCTGGCCAACTCCCTATTACTGACCTCCCCAACACCTTTCTTTATTTGTTTCACTTGAAGATCATAGTTAAACATGAACTCAAAGTCACTTCTTTGAGATGTACTCATTTTCCCTAGGTATCTCCAGGTATTCATGAGGTACACACATTATTAAAACTTCTATTTACTTTCCTCTTATTAATTTATCTTTTGTACAGGAGTTTGTTTCCACTAAGAACTATGAAGAATAGAAAGAAAATTATTTTTCCTCCTTACAGGAAATTTAACACACACACACACACACACACACACACATACACACACACAGTTGAACTGAGCTGAAGATGAAAGTACAAACTGTCAAAATTTGTGGGATGCAACTAAAGCAGTGCCAAAAGGAAAATATTTTTTATTTCTATTTTTTTTTTGTGACAAGGTCTTACTCTGTTACCCAGACTGAAGTACAGTGGTGTGATCTCCGTTCACTGGAGCCTTGACCTCTCAGGCTCAGGTGATCCTCCCACCTTAGCCTAGTAACTGGGACTACAGCTGTGTACCACAATACCTGGCTAATTTTTTGTATTCTTTTTATGGAGACAAGGTTGTCCATGTTGCCCAGGCTGGCCTTGAAACCATCTTTGCAAAATTATGACTGATTGAAACAGTAAAATAAATCTAACCTAACAGACTCCATTTTTTTTTTTTTTAGACAGAATCTCACTCTGTTGCCCAGGCTGGAGTGCAGTGGCATGATCTCGGCTCACTGCAACCTCTGCCTCCCAGGTTCAAGTGATCCTCCGGCCTCAGCCTCCTAAGTAGCTGGGATTACCGGCTCCTGCCACCACGCCCAGCTAATTTTTGTATTTTTAGTAGAGATGAGGTTTTGCCATGTTGGCCAGGCTAGTATCGAACTCCTGACCTCAGTTGATCTGCCCGCCTCAGCCTCCCAAAGTGCTGGGATTACAGGCATGAGCCACCCACCAGGCCCACCGACTCCATCTTGGTTCTAACCTTTAAACTGTTCTTGCTCCTTCCTGGATATAGGCTGAAGTAACTTTGGGAGGAACTTAGTTTATAGCTTAAAACAAAGACGATAATAGTGCTTTCCCAAAGCAAACCTCCTTCTTGCCTGGGGACTAAACTGCTTTTGTAGGACTAACAAATTAGCCACAAGATTAGAAATTATAGTTTAGGAGTCATGCAGTTGGAGGCTACAAGATTCTTATCCTCCCTAAACTGTTCCTAAGATCAGTGCTTGAGATATTTTGCATACTGGCACTTGATGATGAGCTGGCACCATCTAGGTGGATAAACTGGCTCATGTGATCTTGTGGCCCCTACCCAGGAACTGACTCAGCACAACAGGACAGTTTCAACTTCCCATGATTTCATCTCCGACCTAGCCAATCAGCACTCCTGGCTCACTGGCCACCAAGTTGTGCTTAAAAACTCTGATCCTCCTTTGGGAGGCCAAGGCGGGCAGATCATGAGGTCAGGAGTTTGAGACCAGCCTGGCCAACATGGTGAAACCCGTGTCTACTAAAAATACAAAAATTAGCCAGGTGTGGTGGTGGGTGCCTGTAATCCCAGCTACTCAGGAAGCTGAGGCAGGAGAATCACTTGAAAACTGGAAAGCAGAAATTGCAGTGAGCTGAGATCACACCACTGCATTCCAGCCTGGGCTAAAGAGCAAAACCCTTGTCTCAAAAAAAAAAAAAAAAAAAAAAAAAAAATCTCTGATTCTCGAATCCTTCAGTAGACTGATTTGAGTAATAATAAAACTCCAGTGTTCTGCACAGCCAGCTCTGTGTGAATTACTCTTTCTCTTTTGCAATTCCCCTGTCCTGATAAATCAGCTCTGTCCAAGCAGTGGAGAAGGGGGAACCCACTGGGCAGTTACAGTCTCAGACTCCTGGATACAAGTAATCTCTCTGCCTCAGCCTCCCAAAGTGCTAGGATTATAGGCATGAGCCATTGTGCCCAGCCAGGAAAATTTAAAGTAATAAATGTTTATGTTAGAAAAGAGGAAAAGTCTCAGGTCAATAATCTAGGTTCTCATTTCAGGAACCTAGAAAAAATAAAGCAAAATAAACCCAAAGCAAGCAGAAGGAAAAAAATTAAGATATGAACAGAAATCAGTGATACTGAAAACAGAAAAACAGTAGATAAAATCAAGGAGAAAATCTCGTTCTTTCAAAAGATGAATGAAATTGACAACCCTCTACTTAGGCTAACTGTAAAAGAGAGTACACAAATTCCCAGTATCAGAAATGAAATGGAGAATATCACTACAGACACTGAAGACATCAAAAAGATAATATAACAATACTACAAACCATTCTAAACACATAAATTTGACAGTTTAGATGATATGGACTAATTCCTAGAAAGTACAAACTATCATAACTCACCCAATATTAGTCACCCAAAATAAATAGTCATATAATATTAAGCAAATTAAATTAATAATTTAAAAACTCTCAATTAAGAAATCTGATGGTTTCACTGGAGAATTCTACCAAATGTTTAAAGAAGAATTAACATCAATTCTAAACAATCTCCTCCAGATTATGGGAGGAGACACTCCCCAATTCATTTTATGAAGCCTATATAACTCTGATATTCTAAACTTTATGTGGATAAACAAAGGAATAAGGATAATTAAAACAATTTTTAAAAAGAGAATAAAATGGGAAGAATAACTCTACATGATTGAAAGCTTATAATAGAGCTACAGTAATGAAAACTGTGTGGTACTGAGGAGGAATAGACAAATAGGTCAATGGAACAAACTAGATAACCAAGAAATAGAGCCACTTACATATACACAGCTGATTTTTTACACAGATGCAGAAATAATTCAATGGAGAAAGGGTAACCTTTTCAACAAATAGGGCTGGAGCAATTGAACATCCATAGCAACAAGTAAACCCCACCTAAACCTCATACTTTATGAAAAATTAACTCAAGAATCACAAATGTAAATGTAAAACTCAAAATTATAATACTTTTAGGGAAAAACAACAGAGAAAACCTTCAGTATTTAATGATTAGGCAAGAAGTTTTTAGACATGATACCAAAAGCACAATATAAAAAAGGAAAAATTGATAAACAGGACTTTATTCAAATAAGAAACTTTTGTTCTGTGAAAGATACTGTTAAGAGGAAAAAAAAACGATATGCTACAGAACGAATGAAAAGATTGCAAATCCTATATCCAACAAAAGGATAGTATCGAGAAATCAAAAAGAACTCTCAAGACTCAACAGTGAAAAAACAAACAATCCAACTAGAAAGTCGACAAAAGACAGGAAGATACATGTCACCAAAGAAAATAAATAGCAAATAAGCACAAGAAAATATGGTTAACATTACTAGCCATTAAGAAATGCAAATTAAAACCACAATGAGATACTACTATAATGCCTGTTAAAATGGCTACAATTTTAAAATACAGGCAAGGATACAGAGAAACTGGGTCATTTATATGCTGCTGATAAAAATGTAAAATGATACAGCCACTCTGAAAAATAATTTGGTAGTTTCTTTTAAAAAGTTAAATGTGCAACTACTATATAACCCAGCAATTGTTCCTCTGGGCATTTATTCCAGTGAAATAAAAACTTACATTCACACAAAAACCTGAATGGGAATGTTCACAGTGGCTGTATTTGTAATAGTCAAAAACTATAAACAACCTAATTATTCTTCAATGGGTGAATGGTTAAACAGACTATGGTACGTCCATACCAACCAATATTATCCAGTAATCAAGAGATAAAAAGGAACAAATTTTTGAGACAGATCACAACAGGGATGAATCTCTTTTTGTTTTTCTTTCTTTCTCTTTTTACTTTTTTTCTTTCTTTTTCTTTTTTTTTTTTTCCAGGGGAGCTCCTCATCATTCAGCTTGAGTAAGTGAGATGAATTTCTAGAGAATTAGACTGAGTGAAAAAAATTCAGTCTCAAAAGTTCATATTTCAAAATCTCATATTTCATTTATGTAACACTCTTAGATGTGGCTATAAAAAGACAACATGAGACAATCATTGTGGTGATTGAACTGTTCTGTATCTTGACTATATCAATGTCAACATCCTGGTTGTGATATTGTACTACAGTTTTATAGAAGATTTCTATTGGTGGAAATTAGGTAAAGAATACATGGGATCTCTTTGAATTACTACTTGTAACTCCATGTGAATGTATGATTATCTCAAAATAAAATAAAAATAAGCAAATACACCAACATTTATTTGGTTCCTATATACCAGAAACAACCAGTTACATCATTGTTTTATTTTCTATCTATTTGAATATTACATATTGGAAAACTGTGTATATAGCTATAATTCCGGTCTATTTCTTCTGACATATCTTTTGCCTACTTTTCCATTTAGTTATCTTTTTCTTATTGATATGTAAGAACTCTTTATATATATGAACATTACTGAATTGAATTTTGTATGGCTCTAAGATGACGGCTGATTTTCAAATTCTATTCATCAAAACTCTAAAAACTTAGCAACTAAGTTTTGGTTTAGTTATCCTAGACACAGCTGTGTGAGCTCACTGACTGCCATGACCCCTAGTGTGATGCACTGACTACGTCACCTTTGTTTGATCATTCACTTGAATCATATAAAAGGCACGTAACTGAGCCCAGATCTGAACTTCAATCTGTCTGATACCAACACCATGATTTTTTTTTTACTGTACTACATTATTTTCAGTCCCACTTATGCTAACTGTATAAATAAGTGATTTGTATAAGGTCAACATTGTTCTTAAAATAATACCGATCATAGCTAATTTATTGACCACTCCAGATGAATATGCTATATATATTATCACATATATTGTTCCATTTAGTCCTCACCAGAACTTTAAGGAGAGGTTATTATTTCTAAATGAGAATATAGAAGCTTAGATCAGTTAAGTTAGGTCAAGGAAGTTAATAAATGGCAGGATCAGCTCAAATCCAGCTGCCGAGGCAACAAAGTTTATAAAAATGTTTGGTTTTGAAATCACCTTTGCGAAATTTTGACAATGAGAGAAATCTAACATATTTGACCCCACCTTGCTTTTAACCTCCAAGCTGTCCTTGGTCATTCCTGGGCGTAGACCAAGTGAATTTGGCAGAAATTTAGTTTATAGTTTAACCTTAAAGCAAAAATGATAATGGCCCTTCCTAAAAATGAACTGCCTTTGTAAAACTAATGAAAGTCAATAAGATTAGGATTATGAAAGGAGTCTGAATTCTGCTAAGAGGTAGGCATAGTTAAACAGTAACCAGCCATTGTTCCAGAGGTCAAAAGATTTGTAATTTCCCCAATTGCTCCTATAGATAACATCACTATTGTATAACCTAAGACTGGTCTTTTGAAATCATGACTCATGACTCAACCAGTCCTGTGTCCTTCCACCTAGAGGTGGACTCAGTGCATAAGGACCATTTTCCACATCCCAATAATGGCATCCACAACCAAGCAGCATTCCCCATTCCCTATTCCCCTATGTTGACGAAGAGTCAAACTCTCTGAAATATTTGAAGAGATTTATTCTGAGTCAAATATGAGTGGCCATGGCCTGTGACACAGCTCCAGGAGATCCTGAGAACATGTGCCCAAGGTGGTTGGGCTACAGCTTAGTTTCATACGTTATAGGGAGACATAAGACATCAATCAATACGTGTAAGATGTACATTGGTTCAGTCCAGAAAGGAGGCAACTTGAAGTGGGGGCTTTCAGGTTAGGTGGAGTCAAAGATGTTCTGATTGGCAATTGGTTGAAATAGTTTACCTAAAGACCTGGAATCACTAGAACAGAGTATCTGGGTTAAGATGAGGGGTTGTGGAGACCTAAGTTCTTATTATGCAGATGAAATCTTCAGGTACCAGGCTTTCTAGAAAATAGATTGTAAATGTTTCTTATTCTAAAAAGGTGTCAAACTTTTAGTTAATTCTCTCCTGGATCAGGAAGAAGACCCTGGAAAGGGAAAGGGAGTCTCTACAGAATGTAGCTTTTCCCCAGAAGAGACAGCTTTGCAGGGACGTTTCAAAATATGTCAAAGCCTGCTGTTATGTTGGTATCTACTTGTTACAAAGAATCTGCTTTACCAGTCTTTTTTTTTTTCATTTAATTTTTAATTTTTTATTACCAAAAAAATAAGAAAAATGTGAAACATAACTGATTGGTTGTTATTGGTTTCTTGTTGTTTGTTTTTTAAATTCATACAGGTTCTCACTTGATCTTTCAGGCTGAAGCGTTGTGGCATGATCAGGGCTCTCACTGCAGCCTTGACCTCCTGGGCTCAAGTGATCCTTCTGCCTCAGCCTCCCGGGTAGCTGGGACTGCAAGCGTGAGCCACCGCAGCTGGCTAATTTTTTACTTTTTGTAGACTGGGTCTCACTATGTTGCTTAGGCTGGTCTCGGACTCCTAGGCTCAAGTGATCCTCCTGCCTTGGCCTCCCAAAGTGCTGGGATTACAGGTGTGAGCCGCTGTGCCTGGACCTTTGTCAGTCTTAAGGGCTCTGTTTTAATGTTAATGCTGGTCAGCTGTGCTTTAATTCCAAAGGAAGTAAGGTATAATGAGGCATGTCCGACCACCCATTCCCATCATGGCCTGCACTAGTGTTTCAGGTTTACTTTTGAATGTCCTTGGTCGAGAGGAAGAGTCCATCCAGTTGCTTGGGGGATTAGAATTCTATTTTTGGTTTACATCTACCCACCAAACTATCTTTGAAAAACTTTAACCTCTGAGCCATCAAGGAGATTGATTTGAGTAATAACTCCATCTCCTGCGTGGCCAGCCTCAAGTCAATTAAACTCTTTTTTTCTTTTTCTTTTGTTTTCTTCTTTTTTTTTTTTGAGATGGAGTCTTGCTCTGTCACCCAGGCTGGAGTGCAGTGGTGTGATCTCAGCTCACTGCAACCTCTGCCTCCCAGGTT
>NW_012106419.1:177051-180386 GCF_000951045.1 Mandrillus leucophaeus
TTGAGATGGAGTCTTGCTCTGTCACCCAGGCTGGAGTGCAGTGGTGTGATCTCAGCTCACTGCAACCTCTGCCTCCCAGGTTCAAGGAATTCTCCTGCCTCAGCCTCCTAAGTAGCTGATACTACAGGTGTGTGCCACCACGCCTGGCTAATTTTTTTTTTTTTTTGTATTTTTAGTAGAGATGGGGTTTCGCCATGTTGGCCAGACAAGTCTTGAACTCCTGACCTCAAGTGATCCACCTGCCTCGACCTCCCAAAATGCTGGGATTACAGGCGTGAGTCACTGTGCTCAGCCTAAACTCTTTCTTTACTGTAAGACCATGGTCTCAGTGAACTGGTTGTATTTGTGCAGTGGGCAGGAAGAGCCCATTGGGCAATTACAGTTTTAGGGGAGTTTAGGGGACTTGCTGTAGATGAGAACCCTCAATCTAGCCAACCCTTTTATAGCTGTGATATCCTAATACTTTTGCCAAAACACTATGCCCCATCTCTGGTGTGAAACAGGCATTCTCTCCAGCCACTGATAAATGCCAGAAAGAAAATTCAAAGAAGAGAGAGGAAAATTATAAAATCCTTTACATTATTACTTGTAATAATGGGACAGATCTAGAAATCTCTGAGGTCACAAGTGCTGATATATCTCTAGGTATGAGTCAGAGAGTTCTCTGAGAACACCAAAATGGTTTTACTTCCAGATAAACATCAGAGCAGAAATAAAAATGACTGTTTAACCTATGAAGTACATAGAGTTAGTTCATATGCTTTTTCTGGGGTAGGGGAAAAGGGGTAAGCAGGGGATTTTTAAACTGTACTAAATTTTAATTTTTTCCTAAGTAATACATGCAAAAAATTAAACAGTACTAAAACTCTTTAACAAAATATAGCTGTTTCTTATCCCCAATTCCCACACTAGTTCCACACTCCAGAAAAGATCACCAATAGCACTTTTTGCTCTTTTTTTCCTTTTGGGATTTACCATCAAAATTTCTAAATAGTATGCTTATCGTGTAATTTTCAGTTCAGAACTTTTATTTTCTATTGATTTCCTATTGAGATGGTTGAGGATTTAGTTCTCTTATCCTTCCCCACTTCTTCAACCTCTCAAAATGATTATAATACAAAAAGTATTGTTTCCTTTCTTAAGCTATTTTTTTGTTCTCCCTTTATTATCTCTCTTTAAATTATTTGCCCAGTCTCCTTTGTGTCTACAATTATTTTTTCCAAATGTTCCTGCAGGTCTGTCCAATCAGTGACTCATAATTTTTCTAAATGCCTAATGTTCTTTTGGTTTCTTCTCCCCTCCTCCCCTGCCCTGAATCAGCCTCTCCGTACCCTTGTTTCTTCCACCCTAATCTGCTCTTAAAGTAACAGTTATTATCCTTATTTTTCCTTTCTCTACTCTCCTGGGTTGGAGTTCTTGTTCCTTAAACCCCATATCTTCTCCTTGTTTGGTTTCCTCTCTGTTTCTCTGAAGCATACCCTGCAGGAACTTCCTACAAAAGGAAACCTGGGAGGTAGTGTCATTTAGTTCTTACATGTCTGAAAAATCTTTATTCTACCCTTGCACTTGACTGGTAATTCTCTGGACAACTTCTAGGTTCACTAGAATTGTAAAGACACTGCTTCACTGCTTTCAAACATTAACTGGCATTTTGCTGTTGAGAAGTCTGATGCATTAGAATTCCTCACCTTTTTCAAGTGACTCTCTCCCGGTTGGGCGTGGTGGCTCACGCCTGTAATGCCAGCACTTTGGGAGTCCGAGGTGGACGGATCACAAGGTCAGGAGATGGAGACCATCTGGCTAACATGGTGAAACCTTGTCTCCACTAAAAATACAAAAAAAAAAAAAAAAAAAAAAAAAAAAAAAATTAGCCAGGCATGGTGGCAGGTGCCTGTAGTCCCAGCTACTTGGGAGGCTGAGGCAGGAGAATGGTGTGAACCCAGGAGGTGGAACTTGCAGTGAACCGAGATCACGCCACTGCACTCCAGCCTGGGTGACAGAGCGAGACTTCATCTCAAAAAATATATAAATAAATAAAATAAAAAATATAATGTGACTCTCTCCCTATCTGTCTTTCCTTGCCTCACCCCCCTGATGCCAATGCATCCTCCAAGATCTTTCCTTTATCCCTAGTGTTCTGAAACATCATAATATTGTAACTTGGTGTGATTCTTCTTTTATTCATTGTCTTTTATTCTGTTGGCATTTTCAAGCTGGAGGTTCATGACCTTCGGTTCTGACAAATCTTTCCTGTAATAGGTTGACGTACATGAAAGTGCTGATATTTAACCTTTTTTGAACCTGTAAAAATGGCAACTTGAAATTTTTCATGCCAATGTCCTTGATAATTTTCTTTCTTTTCTTTTCTTTTTTTTTTTAATTTAAGATGGAGTTTCACTCTTTTTGCCTAGGCTGGAGTGCAGTGGCATGATCTTGGCTCACTGCAACCTCTGCCTCCTGGGTTAAAGCAATTCTCCTGCCTCAGCCTCCTGAGTAGCTGGAACTACAGGTGCCTGCCATCACGCCTGGCTAATGTTTTGTATTTTTAGTAGAGACGGGGTTTCACCATTTTGGCCAGGTTGGTCTCGAACTCCTGACCTCAAGTGATCCACCTGCCTCGGCCTCCCAAAGTGCTGGGATTACAGGCATGAGCCACTGCACCTATACTCTGATAATTTTCTTCTTTTGTTTTCTCTTTTTCCTTTCTGGAACTCCTATTTGTGAGCTGTTGAACCTCCTGGGTTGATGATACACAGTGCTGGCAAAGTCTTAGATCTTCCAGTGGGAGCAAAAACTATTGCAGCATTTCTGAAAGCAATTTGTGTGTGTGTGTGTCTGAGTGTGTGTGTGTGTTTTATTTTTTGTTTTTTGAGACAAAGTCTCACTTTGTCATCCAGGCTGGCACAATCTGGGCTCACTGCAACCTCTGCCTCCAAGGTTCAGGAGATTCTCCTGCCTCAGCCTCCTAAGTAGCTGGGATTACGGACACCCACCACCACGCCTGGCTAATTTTTGTATTTTGTTGTTGTTGTTGTTATACTTTAAGTTCTAGGGTACATGTGCACAATGTGCAGGTTTCTTACATATGTATACATGTGCCCTGTTGGTGTGCTGCACCCATTAGCTCATCATTTACATTAGGTATATCTCATAATGCTATCCCTCCCTCTTACCCCTACCCCATGACAGGCCCTGGTGTGTGATGTTCCCCACCCTGTGTCCAAGTGTTCTCATCATTCAATTCCCACCTATGAGTGAGAACATGCAGTGTTTGGTTTTCTGTCCTTGTGATAGTATGCTCAGAATGATGGTTTCCAGCTTCATCCATGTCCCTA
>NW_012106419.1:180436-182022 GCF_000951045.1 Mandrillus leucophaeus
GGTGTATATGTGCCACATTTTCTTAATCCAGTCTATCATTGATGGACATTTGGATTGGTTCCAAGTCTTTGTTATTGGGAATAGTGCCACAATAAACATACATGTGCATGTGTCTTTATAGCAGCATGATTTATAATCCTTTGGGTATATACCCAGTAATGGAATGGCTGGGTCAAATGGTATTTCTAGTTCTAAATCATTGAGGAATTGCCACACTGTCTTCCACAATGGTTGAACTAGTTCACAGTCCCACTAACAGTGTAAAAGTGTTCCTATTTCTCCACATCCTCTCCAGTACCTGTTGTTTCCTGACTTTTTAATGATCACCATTCTATCTGGTGTGAGATGATATCTCATTGTGATTTTGATTTGCATTTCTCTGATGGCTGGTGATGATGAGCATTTTTTCATGTGTCTGTTGGCTGCATAAATGTCTTCTTTTGAGAGGTGTCTCTTCATATCCTTTGCCCACTTTTTGATGGGGTTGTTTAATTTTTTCTTGTAAATGTGTTTAAGTTCTTTGTAGATTCTGGATAATAGCCCTTTGTCAGATGGGTAGATTGTAAAAATTTTTTCCCATTCTGTAGGTTGCCTGTTCACTCTAACAGTAATTTCTTTTACTGTGCAGAAGCTCTTTAGTTTAATTAGATCCCATTTGTCAATTTTGACTTTTGTTGCCATTACTTTTGGTGTTTTAGTCATGAAGTCTTTGCCCATGCCTATGCCTGAATGGTATTGCCTAGGTTTTCTTCTAGGGTTTTTATGGTTTTAGGTCTAACATTTAAGTCTTTAATCCATCTTGAGTTAATTTTTGTACAAGGTGTAAGGAAGGGATCCAGTTTCAGCTTTCTACATATGGCTAGCAGGTTTTCCCAGCACCATTTATTAAATAGGGAATCCTTTCCCCATTTCTTGTTTTTGTCAGATTTGTCAAAGATCAGATGGTTGCAGACGTGTGGTATTATTTCTGAGGGCTCTGTTCTGTTCCATTGGTCTATATCTCTGTTTTGGTAACAGTACTATGCTGTTTTGGTTACTGTAGCCTTGTAGTATAGTTTGAAGTCAGGTAGAGTGATGCCTCCAGCTTTGATCTTTTGGCTTAGGATTGTCTTGGCAGTGTGGACTCTTTTTTGGTTCCATATGAACTTTAAAGTAGTTTTTTCCAGCTCTGTGAAGAGAGTCATTGGTAGCTTAATGGGGATGGCATTGAATCTATAAATCACCTTGGGCAGTGTGGCCATTTTCATGATGTTGATTCTTCCTATCCATGAGCATGGAATGTTCTTCCAATTGCTTACCCAGGAGCTAGTTTTTTGAAAAGATCAACAAAATTGATAGACCACTAGCAAGACTAATAAAGAAGAAAATAGAGAAGAATCAAATAGACCCAATAAAAAATGATAAAGGCCATCGATTCCACAGAAATACAAACTACCATCAGAGAATACTATAAACACCTCTATGCAAATAAACTAGAAAATCTAGAAGAAATGGATAAATTCCTAGACACATACAACCTTCCCAGACTAAACCAGGAAGAATTTGAATCCCTGAATAGACCAATAACAGGCTCTGAAATTGAGGCA
>NW_012106419.1:182337-209200 GCF_000951045.1 Mandrillus leucophaeus
TATTGATGGGACATATCTCAAAATAATAAGACCTATTTATGACAAACCCACAGCCAATATCATACTGAATGGGCAAAAATTGGAAACATTCCTTTTGAGAACTGGCACAAGACAGTAATGCCCTCTCTCACCACTCCTATTCAACATAGTGTTGGAAGTTCTGGCCAGGGCAATCAGGCAGGAGAAAGAAATAAAGGGTATTCAATTAAGAAAAGAGGAAGTCAAATTGTCCCTATTTGCAGATGACATGATTGTCTATTTAGAAAACCCCATCATCTCAGCCCAAAATCTCCTTAAGCTGTTAAGCAACTTCAGCAAAGTCTCAGGATACAAAATCAATGTGAAAAAATCACAAGCATTCCTATACACCAATAACAGACAAACAGAGAGCCAAATCATGAGTGAACTCCCTTTCACAATTGCTTCAAAGAGAATAAAATACCTACGGATCCAACTTATAAAGGATGTGAAGGACCTCTTCAAGGAGAACTACAAACCACTGCTCAACGAAATTTTTATATGTTTAACAGGGACGGCGTTTCACTATGTTGGCCAGTCTGGTCTCGAACTCCTGCCCTCAGGTGATCCTGCCGCTTTGGCATCCCAAAGTGCTGGGATTACAGGCGTGAACCACCGTGCCTGGCCTCTGAAAGCAATTTGATAGGGCATATCAAATATCTTAGAAACACAAACTTACTTTGATCCATTAAATTATTTTACAACCAGGAATTTCAAGAAATTGTTGAAACGTATTCAAAAATACATATTCAACTGTATTTTTACAATATTATTTACAATGCAAAAAAAATAAAATCAACCCAAATTCCAAAATAAGGAAACAGTTCAATAAATTTAGAGACTTCTGTATGATAAGCTATCATGCATTAAAATGGCATGTATGAGAAAATTTCCAATGACATAAAAAAATTCATAATGCAAAGTTAAGTTTTAAAATATCCTTAGCTATTTTTTAGAAGTCTAGATACAATATGTTGTGAACTTTGATTTAAAAATATGCACAGAAATTTGTTTAAGTTCTTTGCAGATTCTGGATATTAACCCTTTGTCAGATGGATAGATTGCAAAACTTTTCTCCCATTCTGTAGGTTGGGTGCTCACTCTGATGAAAGTTTCTTTTATTGTGAAAAGCTCTTTAGTTTAATTAGATCCCATCTGTCAATTTTGGCTTTTGTTGCCATTGCTTTTGGTGTTTTAGTCATGAAGTCTTTACCCATGCCTACGTCCTGAATGGTATTGCCTAGGTTTTCTTCTAGAGTTTTTATGGTTTTATATCTTATGTTTAAGTCTTTAATCCATCTTGAGTTAATTTTTGTCTAAGGTATAAAGAATATGTCCAGTTTCAGTTTCCTGCGTATGGCTAGCCAGTTTTCCCAACATCATTTATTAAATAGGGAATCCTTTCCCCATTGCTTGTTTTTGTCAAGTTTGTCAAAGATCAGATGGTTGTAGATGTGTGGTGTTATTTCTGAGGCCTCTGTTCTGTTCCACTGGTCTATATATCTGTTTTGGTGCCAGTACTGTACTGTTTTGGTTACTGTAGCCTTGTAGTATAGTTTGAGGTCAGGTTGTATGATGCCTCCAGCTTTGTTCTTTTTGCTTAGGATTGTCTTGGCTATATGGGCTCTTTTTTGGTTCCATATGAGATTTAAAGTAGTTTTTTCTAATTCTGTGATGAAAGTCAATGGTAACTTGATGGGAATAGCATTGAATCTATAAATTACTTTGGGCAGTATGGCCATTTTCATGATATTGATTCTTCCTATCCATGAGCATGGAATGTTTTCCATTTGTTTGTATCCTCTCTTACTTCCTTGAGCAATGATTTTTAGTTCTCCTTGAAGAGGTCCTTTACATCCCTTGTAAGTTGTATTCTTAGGTATTTTATTCTCTTTGTAGCAATTGTGAATGGGAGTTCACTCATGATTTGACTCTCTGTTTAATATTGATGTATAGGAATGCTTGTGATTTTGCACATTGATTTTGTATTCTGAGACTTTGCTGAAGTTGCTTATCAGCTTAAGGAGATTTAGGGCTGAGACGATGGGGTTTTCTAAATATACAATCATGTCATCTGCAGAGACAATTTGACTTCCTTTCTTCCTATTTGAATACCCTTTATTTCTTTCTCCTGCCTGATTTCCCTTACCAGAACTTCCAATACTATTTGAATAGGAGTGGTCAGAGAGAGCATCCTTGTCTTGTGCCAGTTTTCAAAGGAAATGCTTCCAGCTTTTGCTCATTCAGTATAATATTGGCTGTGGGTTTGTCATAAATAACTTTTATTATTTTGAGATAAGTTCCATCAAAATTTAGTTTATTGAAAGTTTTTAGCATGAACGAGTGTTGAATTTTATCGAAGGCCTTTTCTGCATCTATTGAGATAATCATGTGGTTTTTTTCATTGGTTCTGTTTATGTGATGGATTATGTTTATTGATTTGTGTGTGTTGAACAAGCCTTGCATCCCAAGGATGAAGCCAACTTGATTGTGGTGGATAAGCTTTTTTATGTGCTGCTGGATTCAGTTTGCCAGTATTTTATTGAGGATTTTTGCATCAATGTTTATCAGGGATATAGGCCCGGAATTTTCTTTTTTTGTTTTGTCTCTGTCAGTTTGGGATCAGGATGATGCTGGCCTCATAAAATGAGTTAGGGAGGATTCCCTTTTTTTCTATTGATTGGAATAGTTTCAGAAGGAATGGTACCAGTTCCTCTTTGTAGCTCTGGTAGAATTTGGCTGAGAATCCATCTGGTCCTGGACTTTTTTTGGTTGGTAGGTTATTAATTACTGCCTCAATTTTAGAACTTGTTATTGATCTATTCAGGGATTTGACTTCTTCCTGGTTTAGTATTCGGAGGGTGTATATGTCTACGAATTTATCCATTTCTTCTAGATTTTCTAGTTTATTTGTGTAGAGGTGTTTATAGTATTCTCTGATAGTAGTATGTATTTCTGTGGTATCAGTAGTGATCTCCCCTTAATCATTTTTTATTGTGTCGATTTGATTCTTCTTTCTTTTCTTCTTTATTAGTCTGGCTAGCAGTCTATCTATTTTATTAATCTTTTCAAAAAAACAGCTCCAGGATTCATTGATTTTTTTGAAGGGGTTTTCACATCTCTATCTCCTTCAGTTCTGCTCTGATCTTAGTTACTTCTTGTCTTCTGCTGGCTTTTGAATTTGTTTGCTCTTGCTCCTCTAGTTCTTTTAATTGTGATGTTAGGGTGTCGATTTTAGATCTCTCCTGCTTTCTCCTATGGGCATTTAGTGTTCTAAATTTCCCTCTAAACACTGCTTTAGCTATGTCCCAGAGATTCTGATATATTGTGTCTTTGTTCTCACTGGTTTCAAAGAACTTATTTATTTCTGCCTTATTATTTACCCAGTAATCATTCAGGAGCAGGTTGTTCAGTTTCCATGTGTGGTTTTGAGTGAATGTCTTAATTCTGAATTCTAATTTGGTTGCATTGTAGTCTGAGAGACTGTCATGATTTCCTTTCTTTTGCATTTGCTGAGGTGTGTTTTACTTCCAATTATGTGGTCAATTTTAGAATAAGTGCAATGTGATGCTGAGAAGAATGTATATTCTATTGATTTGAGTTGGAGAGTTCTGTAGATATCTATTACATCTGCTTGGTCCAGAGCTCAGTTCAAGTCCTGAATATCCTTGTAAATTTTCTGTCTCATTGATCTGTCTAATATGGACAGTGGGGTGTTAAAGTCTCCCACTATTATTGTGTGGGAGTCTAAGTCTCTTTGTAGGTCTCTAACAACTTGCTTTATTAAACTGGATGCTCCTGTATTGGGTGCATATATATTTAGAATAGTTAGCTCTTCTTGTTGCATTGATCCCTTTATTATTGTGTAATGCCCTTTTTTGTCTTTTTTGATCTTTGTTCTTTGAAAGTCTGTTTTATCAGAGACTGGAATTGCAACCCCTGCTTTTTTTTTTTTTTTTTTTTCTTGGTAAGTCTTCCTCCAGCCCTTTATTTTGAGCCTATGTATGTCTTTGCACATGAGAATGGGTCTCCTGAATACAGCATACCAATGGGTCTTTACTCTCTATCCGATTTGCCAGTCTGTGTCTTTTAATAGGGGTACTAACTCATTTACATTTATGATTAATATTGTTATGTGTGAATTCGATCCTGTCATTATGATGCTAGCTGGTTATTTTGCCCTTTAGTTGATGCAATTTCTTCACAGTGTCAATGGTCTTTACAATTTGGTATGTTTTTGCAGTGGCTGGTACTGGTTTTTCCTTTCCATATTTAGTACTTCCTTCAGGAGCTCTTGTAAGGCAGGCCTGGTGGTGACAAAATCTCTCAGCATTTTCTTGTCTGTAAAGGTTTTTATTTCTCCTTCACTTATGAAGCTTAGTTTGGCTGGATATAAAATTCTTGGTTGAAAATTAGTTTCTTTAAGAATGTTGAATATTGGCTCCCACTCTCTTCTGGCTTATAGGGTTTCTGCAGAGAGATTTGCTGTTAGTCTGATGGGCTTCCCTTTGTGGGTATCCTGACGTTTCTCTCTGGCTGCCCTTAACATTTTTTCCTTCATTTCAACCTTGGTGAATGTGACGATTGTGTGTCTTGGGGTTGCTTTTCTCAAGGAATATATTTGGATGTTCTCTGTATTTCCTGAATTTGGATGTTGGCCTGTATTGCTGGGTTGGGGAAGTTCTCCTGGATAATATCCCGAAGTGTGTTTTCCAACTTGGTTCCATTCTCCCTTTCACTTTGAGGTACACCAATCAAACTTAGGTTTGGTCTCTTCACATAGTCCCATATTTCTCGGAGGCTTTGTTTGTTCCTTTTTCATTCTTTTTTCTCTAATACTATCTTCACGCTTTATATCATTTCTTCAGCTTTATTGATTCAGCTATGGATACTTATGTATGCTTCATGAAGTTCTCATGCTGTGTTTTTCAGCTCCATCAGGTCATTTATGGTCTTCCCTAAACTGATTATTCTAGTTAGCAATTCCTCTAACCTTTTATCAAGGTTCTTAGCTTCCTTGCATTGAGTTAGAACATGCTCCTTTAGCTCGGAGGAGTTTGTTATTACCCACCTTCTGAAGCCTGCTTCTGTCAATTCATCAGACTCATTCTCTGTTCAGTTTTTTCCCTTGCTGGCGAGGAGTTGTCATCCTTTGGAGGAGAAGAGGCATTCTGGTTTTTGGAATTTTCAGCCTTTTTTGTGCTGGTTTTTCCTCATCTTTGTGGATGTATCTACCTTTGGTCTTTGATGTTAGTGACCTTTGGATGGGGTTTCTGTGTGGATATCCTTTTTGTTGATGTTGATGCTATTCTATTTTGTTTGTTAGTTTTCTCTCTACCAGTCAGGCCCCTCTGCTGCAGGTCTGCTGGAGTTTGCTGGAGGTTTGCTCCAGACTCTGCTTGCCTGGGTATCACCAGTGGAGATTGCAGAACAGCAAAGATTCCTGCCTGCTCCCTCCTCCAGAAGCTTCATCCCTGAGGGGCATCTGCCAGATGCCAGCCAGAGCTCTCCTGTATGTGGTGTCTGTTGACCTCAGCTGGGAGGTGTCTCCCAGTCAGGAGGCACGGGGGTCAGGGACCCACATGAGGAGCCAGTTTGTCCCTTAGCAGAGCTCGTGCACTGTGCTGGGAGATCCACTTCTCTCTTCAAAGCTGGCAGGCAGGAATGTTTATGTGTGCTGAGGCTGCACCCATAGTCACTGCCTCCCCTAGATGCTCTGTCCCACAGAGATGGGAGTTTTGTCTATAAGCCCCTGACTGGGACTGCTGCCTTTCTTTCAGAGTTACCCTGTCCAGCGAGGAGGAATCTAGAGAGGCAGTCTGGCTGCAGCAGCTTTGCAGAGCTGCAGTGGGTTCCACCCACTCCAAACTTCCTGGAGGCTTTGTTTACACTGTGAGGGGAAAACCGCCTATGCAAACCTCACTAATGGTGGACACCCCTCCCCAAAAGAAGCTGGAGTGGCCCAGGTTGACTTCAGACTGCTGTGCTGGCAGTGAGAATTTCAAGCCGGTGGATCTTAGCTTGCTGGGCTCCATGGGGGTGGAATCCACTGAGCTAGACCACTTGGCTCTCTGGCTTCAGCCCCCTTTCCAGGGAAGTGAAAAGTTCCGTCTTTCTGGCATTCCAGGCACCCGTGGGGTATGAAAAAAATCTCCTGCAGCTAGCTCAGTGTCCCAAATGGCCGCCCAGTTTTGTGCTTGAAACCCAGGGCCCTGGTGGCATAGGCATCTGAGGGAATCTCCTGGCCTGCAGTTTGAGAAGACCATGGGAAAAGTGTAGTATTTGGGCCAGAGTGCACTGTTCCTGAGGGCACAGTCCCTCACAGCTTCCCTTGGCTAGGGGAGGGAGTTCCCTGACCCCTTGCACTTACTGGGTGAGGTGACGCTGTACCCTGCTTTGGCTTGCCCTCCATGTGCCACACCCACTGTCTAACTAGTCCCAGTGAGATGAGCCGGGTACCTCAGTTGGAAATGCAGAAATCACCCACCTTCTGCATTGATCTCGCTGGGAGCTGCAGACCAGAGCTGTTCCTATTCAGCCATCTTGCCAGCCACCTCCTTCCTACTTTTTTGATGTAAGTGTTTGTTGCTGTAAACTTTCCTCTTAGCACTGCATCTGCTGTATCTCATAGGTTTTGGTATGTTGTGTTTGATTTTCATTTGTTTCTTGAATTATTTTTTATTTCCTGCTTAATTTCTTTCTTGACCTAATGGTAATTCAAGATCACATTCTTTAATTTCCATATATTTGTGCAGTTTCCAAAATTCCTCTTGTTATTGATTTCCAGTTTTATTCTGTTGTGGTCTGAGAAGATACTTGATGTGATTACAAGTTTTTAAAACTTTTTGAGTTTTGAGTGTGTGTGTGTGTGTGTGTGTGTGTGTGTGTGTGTGTACTAACATATGGCCAATCCTGGAGAATGTTCCATGTGCTGTTGAGGAGACATATATTCTGTAGCTGTTGGGTGAAATGTTCTATAAACATCTGTTAGGTCCCTTTAGTCTAAAGTGTAGTTTAAATACAACATTTATTTGTTAATTTTCTATGTAGATAATCTGTCTAATGCTGAGAGTGGGATGTTGAATTTCCCCAACTATTATTGTATTGGGGTCTGTACCCTTTAGATATCCCTTTAGATCTAATAATATTTGCATTATATATCTGGGTTCTCCAGAGTGGGTGCATATATGTTTAGAATTATTATATCCTCTTGCTGAATTATTCCCTTTGTCATTATATAGTAACCTTCTTTTGTCCCTTTTTCCTGTTTTTGACTTAAAGTGTTGGTTTTTTTGTTTTGTTCTGTTTTGTTTTTTGAGACAGAGTCTTGATCTGTCTCCTAGGCTGGAGTGCAGTGGTGCCATCTCGGCTCACTGCAAGCTCCATCTCCTGGGTTAATACCATTCTCCTGCCTCAGCCTCCCCAGTAACTGGGACTACAGGCACCCACCACCACGCCCTGCTAATTTTTTGTATTTTTAGTAGAGACAGGATTTCACCATGTTAGCCAAGATGGTCTCGATCTCCTGACCTCGTGATCCACCCACCTCAGCCTCCCAAAGTGCTGGGATTACAGGCGTGAGCCACCGTGCCCAGCTGACTTAAATTCCGTTTTATCTGTTATAAGTATAGCTACTCTTGCTTGCTCTTGGTTTCTGTTCACATGGAATATCTTTTTTCCTCTCTTTACTTTCCGTCCATACATGTCTTTACAGATGAGATTAGTTTGTTTTAGGCAGCACATAGTTTTATCTTTTTTTTATCCATTCAGCCAATCTATTTTTTTATATATGTATATATTTATTTGTAGAGACAGGGTATTGCTATGTTCTCAGGCTGGTCTTGAACTCTTGACCTGAAATGATGCTCCCACCTTAGCCTCCCAAAGTGCTGAGATTACAGTTGTGATCCACCACACCTGGCCAAGTCTCTATCTTTTAAGTGGAAAGCTTAATCCATTTACATCCAAGGTTTATTATTATTGATATGTGAAGGCTTATTTCTGTCATTTTATTAATCTATTTCTGGTTGTTTTGTACATCCTTTGTTCATGTCTTTCTCTCTGCTTATCATTGTAGTTTGCTGGTTTTCTGTAGTGGTAACATTTGCATTTTCTCTTCCTTATTTGCTTGTTTTCTCTAGCAGTATTTTATATTTTCATGGGTTTTCATGTTGGTAGATATCATCTTTTCTCTTCCCGGTATAGGATCCTGTTAAGCATTTCTCTTATTGGACCCATCTAGTGGTGATAAATTTCCTCAGCTTTTTCTGGTCTGGGACTTTATTTCTCCTTCACTTATGAAGGATAACTTTCCTGAGTATAGTATCCTTGGTTTTATTTATGTTTTCTTTTAGATCTTTGAATATATCATCCCATTCTCTCCTGGCCTGTAAGGTTTCTGCTGAGAAATCCACAGTTAGTCTGATGGAGGTTCCCTAATAAGTGACTAGACACTTTTCTCTTGCATCTGTTTTCAGAATTCTCTCTTTGTCTTTGACTTTTGACAGTTTGACTATAATGTGCTCTGGAAAAGACCTTTTGGATTTATTTCTATTTAGGAGACTGTATCTGGATGTTTGAATGTTTCTATTTGGAAAATTATCTGGGTGTCTGAATCTCTTGCTAGGTTTGAGTAGTGTTCAGCTATTAATTGATTAAATAAGTTTTCTACCCCTTTTATTTTCTCTTTGCCTTCTGGGACACCAAACATTTAAATATTTGGTTGCTTTATGGTGTCCCATATGTCATGTAGGTTTTGTTCATTCTTTTTTATTTTGATCTGAATGGATTATTTCAAAAAACCTGTCTTTAAATTCTGAAAGTCTTTTTAAAATTTATTATTATTATTATTTTTGACAGGGTCTTGCTCTTTCACCCAGGCTGGAGTGCAATGGTGCAATCTCAGCTTACTGCAACCTCTGCCTCTGGGCTCAAGCAATCCTCATGCCTCAGCCTTCCAAGTAGCTGAGATTACAGGCATGCACCACCATGCTTGGCTAGTTTTTGTATTTTTTTGTAGAGACAATGTTTCTCCATGCTTCCCAGGCTGGTCTTGAACTCCTGGGCTTAGTTGATCTGCCCACCTTGGCCTCCCAAAATGCTGGGATTACAGGCATAAGCCACTGTGCCCAGCCCAAAATTTTGTTTTTTAATTTCTGTGGGCACATAGTAGGCATATCTATTTATGGGGGTACATGAGATATTTTGATGGAGGCTTGCAATGCATAATAATAACATTATGGAAAATAGGGTATCCATCTCCTCAAGCATTTATCCTTTGTGTTACAAACAATCCAATTATGCTCTTTTAGTTATTTTAAAATGTACATTTAATTTTGACTATAGCCACTCTATCAAATACCATGTATTATTCATTCTTTCTATTTTTTTGTGTGTACTCATTAACCATCCCACCTTCCTCCACCCCCAACACCCTTCCCACCCTCTGTTAACCATCCTCTTACTCTTTATCTCCGTGAATTCAATTGTTTTGATTTTTAGATCACACAAATAAGTGAGAACAGGTGATGTTTTTCTTTCTGTGCCTGGCTTATTTCACTTAACATAATGACCTTCAGTTCCATCCATGTTTCTGCAAATGATAGGATCTCATTCTGTTTTATGGTTGAATAGTTCTCCACTGTGTATATGTATCACATTTTCCTTATTCATTCACCCATTAATGGACACTTAGGTTGCTTCCAAATCTTGGCTATTGTGAACAGTGCCACAATATGAGAGTGCAGATATCTCTTCTATATGCTGATTTCCTTTCTTTTGGGTATATACCCAGAAGTGGGATTACTGGATCATTTGGTAGCTCTATTTTCAGCTTTTTGAGGACTCTCCCAACTGTTCCCCATAGTAGTTATACTAATTTACATTCCAACCAAGAGTGTACAAGAGTTCCCTTTTCCCTACATCCTCTTCAGCACTTATTGTTACCTGTTTTTTGAATAAAAGCCATTTCAACTGGGGTGAGATGATATCTCATTGTAGTTTTGATTTCCATTTCTCTGATAATCAGTGATGTTGAGTGCCTTTTCATATATCTGTTTACCATTTTTTGTCTTATTTTAAGAAATGTGTATTCAAATCTTTTGCCCATTTTTAATTGGATTATTAGATTTTTTCCCATAGAGTTTTTTTAGTTTCTTACACATTTGTGTTATTAATCCCTCGTCAGATGGGGAGTTTGCGAATATTTTCTCCCATTTTGTAGGTTGTGTCTTCACTTTGTGGATTGTTTCCTTTGCTGTGCAGAAACTTTTTAACTTGATGTGTGTGTGTGTGTGTGTTTGTTTGTTTTGTTTTGTTTTGTTTTGTTTTTTGCTCAATTGCCCATTTTTCCTTTGGTTGCATATGCTTGTGGGGTAGTATTACTCAAGAAATATTTTGTCCAGGCCAATGCTCTGGAGAGTTTCTCCAATGTTTTCTTATAGTAGTTTCATAGTTTGAGGTATTAGACTTAGTCTTTAATCCATTTTGATTTGATTTTTGTATATGGTGAGAGATAGGGGTCTAGTTTTATTCCTTTGTATCTGTTTATCTAGTTTTCCCAGTACC
This sequence comes from Mandrillus leucophaeus, assembly GCF_000951045.1. Lineage (NCBI taxonomy): Eukaryota > Metazoa > Chordata > Mammalia > Primates > Cercopithecidae > Mandrillus > Mandrillus leucophaeus. The sequence continues at coordinate 192,922 of NW_012106419.1, forward strand.
AGTTATTGAAGAGACTTTTCCCCAGTGTCTGTTCCTGGCATCTTTGTCAAAAACAAGTTCACTGTAGGTGTGTGGATTTGTTTCTGGGTTCTCTATTCTGTTCCATTGGTCTATGTATCTGTTTTTATTCCAGTACCATGTTGTTTTGGTTTTCATTGCTCTGTAGTATAATCTGAAGTCAGATTATATGATTCCTCCAGTTATGTTCTTTTTGCTCAGGATACCTTTGGCTTTTCTAGGTCTTTTGTGGTTCCATATAAATGTCAGGATTCTCTTTTCTATTTCTGTGAAGCATGTCATTGGTATTTTGATAGGCATTGCATTGAATCTATAGATTGTTTGGGGTAGCATGGACATTTTAACAATATTGATTCTTCTAGTTCATGAACATGGAATATCTTTCCATTTTTTGGTGCCCTCTTCATTTTCTTTCACCGTGTTTTATAGTTTTTATTGTAGAGACTTTTCACTTCTTTAGCTGAGTTAATTCCCAGGTGTTTAATTTTATTTGTGATGCTGTAAATGGGATTTTAAAAATTTCTTTCTCAAGTTGTTTGCTGTTGGCATATAGAAATGCTGCTGATTTTTTATGTGGATTTTGTATCCTGCAACTTTACTGAATTTGTTTATTAGTTCTAATAGTTTTTTGGTGGAGTCTTTAGGTTTTTCCAAATATAAGATCATATCATCTGCAAATAAGGATAATTTGACTTCTTCCTTTCCAATCTAAATGCCCTTTATTTTTTTCTCTTGCCTAATTGCTCTAGCTAGGTGAAATTCTTTCTTCTGCTTGATCTAGCGTACTGTTGAAGCTTTTGAATGTACTTTTTATTTCATTCAATGAATTCTTTAGTTTCAGCATTTACATTTGGTTCTTTTTTATGACATCTATCTTTTTGTCAAATTTCTCATTCATATTCTGAATTGTTTTCCTGATTTCTTTGTATTGTTTATCTGTGTTCTCTTGCATCTCACTGAGTTTCTTTGATATTATCATTTTGAATTATTTTCTGTGATTTCATAAATTTCTTTTTCATTGGAATGTGTTGCCAAAGTATTGTGTTCCTTTGGAGGTGTCTTTTTTCCTTGCTTTTTCATGTTCCTTGTGTCCTTACATTGTTATCGATGAATGTGATGTAGGAGTCACTTTCCATGATTTTTTGAATTTCCTTTCATAGGGGAGAAATTTTTCCTGAAAATGTACCTATTGTGTTGGTTGGGTAAGGCACTTTGGCTTTGATTCTGAGTATGTGCAGTAGTGTAGTCACCTATGATTTCTTCAGCTGTAAACATCATCCGTGATGTCTGTGGTTTCCTCAGCGGCTTAGGGTGCAGTTATTAGTGGAGGCTGTGGTGAAGTTTTGTTGGAGTTGGGGACACCAGGTGGGCCCTCAGGCCCTGGTGGGGGCAGTAGCAGGCTGAGTGTGCCTATCCTTGGGCCCCAGGGTGACATATACCAGCACTGTTTTTAGTGGGTCCAGGTGGGCTGATTCTTGGACTCCAGGTGGCTTGCTTAGGAGCCAGTAGCTGCAGTGGCAGGCTGGGCAGGTTGGCAGGTCTTCAGGCTCCTTGGCAGCAAGCATACTATAGGCCATTGCAGTAGCAGTGGTAGGACAACCCTCAGGCTCCCAAGCAATTTGCACTGGTGTTGGTGGTGGCCGAGATGGGTTGTCAGGAAAGTGCCCAGGCCAACAGGTGGTACGTGGAGTGGTATCAGCTGTGGTGATGATAGCAAGCTGGGATGGCCTGCCTTCTGCCTCCCAGGAGGCATGCTCAGGTGCCAGTGATGGTGGATGGTGCTGGATGATACCCAGACCCCCAGACAGCATGTTTGGGCACTGCAGGCATATGGAGCTGGGCCAGGCCGGTGGGTTCTCAGGCCCCTGATGGTGTTTGCAGGCGCTGGCTGTGGTAGGCAGGGATGGGGTGATTCCAGATCCCTGGAGAAATGCTCAGATTGGGGCAGCAGTGGCTGAACTGTGGCCCTGCTAATAAGATGGACAGGGTTGCTTTCAGTGGCAGCAGCCATAGTTAGGTGGCTGGAGACTGCATGTTTCACCTCCAAGTGACAGCTGCAGTCAGGGTAGCCTGTCCTCCAGGTACCTGTAAACACATAGCAGCTCCACTGCTGGGGGCAGTAGGGTCACTGCCAGTGGCTTACACTTGGGTCCTGGCAGCAGCACCCAGCAGTGCCCTTTTGTCCTTTTAAGTCTAAAGGTGGCAACAGATTGTTCTGCTACTACCAGTGTCACAGTAGTAACACAGTTACTACTGTGAGGTTTGGGTTACTGCACTAGTCCTTGTGGTTCCTCGACTTGCCCATATCTTTATAAATAGCCCTTTATAAATAAACCATCCTTGAATTTTCCTAAGTGTGTTATCTATTTTTGCTGACATCCATACTAGACATACCCTGCTCACCTTCTGAACCTTGTTTGCTTGTTTCCAGACACAGAATTCCCAGGTGGCTTATGAAATCTCCAGGATTGTCAAGTCTAGGGCTCCACCTTCTTTGACTCATTTCCCCAGGGATGATGGCTGGGCTTTTGCACAGCCTCCATCATGCCCACAGCACTGGGAGACACAACAGCTCTGGTTTCTAGGCCTGATCTGCCTGGACCCATGGAGGCTCTGATTTCCCCAGTGGCTAACTAGAGAGCCTAGGTGACACAACCTGAAAGTTCAAGGAATTTAATGCTCCATACAGAAAATGTTGACCTGGCCTGGAGCAGTGGCTCACAACTGTAATCCCAGCACTTTGGGAGGCTGAGGCGGGTGGATCACCTGAGGTCAGGAGTTGGAGACCAGTCTGGCCAGCATGGTGAAACCCCATCTCTACTAAAAATACAAAAATTAGCCTGGTGTGGTGGCAGATGCCTGTAATCCCAGGCAGGAGAATCACTTGAACCTGGGAGGCAGAGGTTGCAGTGAGCCGAGATCGTGCCATTGCACTCTAGCCTGGGGGACAAGGGTGAGATTTTGTCTAAAAAAAAAAAAAGAAGAAGAAGAAAATGTTGACCAAAGAGACTTAACAGAAGAGAAAGGGGTGAGGAATAAATTGTTGTCCTTTGTTTCCACAGCCAACAGTTCCAAGAAGCAGTGGTTCCATGGGCTTTTTAAGCTTATTAGAAATAGGGTCTCACTCTGTCACCCAGGCTGGAGTACAGTGGCACGATAATTGCTAACTGCAGCCTCGAACTCTTGGGCTCAAGTAATCCTCCCACCTCAGCCTTCTGAGTAGCTGGGGCTCCAGGTATGTGCCACCACACCTGGCTAATTTTTTAATTTTTTTGTAGAGATGGGGTCTCACTATGTTGTCTAGGCTGGTCTCAAACTCTTGATGTCAATTGATCCTCCCACCTCAGCCTCCCAAAGCACTGGGATTACAAGTGTGAGTTACTGCACTGGGCCATTCCATTCCTTTTGCAGAGAGCCTGCATAACCAGCTACGTTTCCTGCCGTAGCTATGGCCAGCTCAGGAATGCACCACTCTGTGTTTGCTTTCCCTCTTTCCCTGCCTCACTTCACTTCTTCCTTCACTTTGTTCCCATTGAATTGCACATTCCAATATGGCATCACCATGCAGGCTTTGCCTGAGCCTCTGTTGCCTAGGGAAGGAGCCAAGCAATCCCTGATGGAAATGGTGCTATTCCTTGAGGCCCATTTCTCCAGAGGGGACTTGACTTTATTTCACCCAGTGTTCTGGGGTACTTCCAACCTGGGACCTCTGTGTTTGATTGGCTTTTTGGCCACGCAGGAAGTGTGAAATTCAGCCCCAATACGCATGAACACAGGTTTGTGGCTGAGAGTTCTGGAGATGACTTTTCTTTTTTTCTACTCACTGGAGCCAAAACCAATACAGGCTTCGTCATATAATTTCCCCTCTGTGTGGGAGTGAGACTGGGGTGGGGCTCTTACTTCACTTACAAAGGGAGCTCCCCTTTGGGGATACGGTTTTGTGTGGGCTTCAGATAGAATCTCACCCTTCCTAGCCCAGAACTTGTCTTTGTCTTCCACGTTGCAAGCACATGGCCCATGAAGACCAGGCTCCCGGCCTTAAGGGGCCACAGAGGGCCCAGGGCGAATGTGAGCTCCAGCCTTTCCTTCTCCCACCAGATTTGCATTCTGGTGTCTGAGGATTTTCTTTAGCTTTTTTCCAGATCAACCATTTATTTAAAAAGGTATTTTTGAGTAATTATCCAGCATCCTAGGTATTCTATACCAGGAGGGGGACCTCTAGACATTCTTGCACTTCTATTATCTGGAAATTGCTTATTTTCTCCTTTTTATCCCCTCTCTCCCTCTTTCTTTTCCACAGGCCTCAGTCTTCCATCCCTCCCAGGATATGACATTGGTGTGTCTCAGAGGCTTCCAGACTGACTCTCTGAATTCAAAGTTCTGCATCCCACCCTCAGCCTAGCTCTATACTTCATGCAGTATATCTATAAGAGAATGCCCTAAGTCTCCTAGAACTGGGTGATCTGGCAAACAGAGGGCATGCACACCAGCGGTGTTGAGCTGGAGAGGTTCTAAGGGAGAACATGGTCACTTCCTCTTATTGTACACAGCAGGAAACTGAGGCACGGCATGTTAGGGCTCAGCACTGCAGTCAGCCAGAACCTGCTTTTCACAAACAGCTGTGAGAAGGGTTAAAACAATGACGAAAAAGCAGTTTTAAAAATAACCATCAATTTCTACTCCCAGTCAATCCATGCACAGCTCTTATTCACCATGAAGAGAAAACATATACAATGTACTATTCACTCAAAGTGAAACTCCAAATGAAGTCATACATTGAACCCCAGTATTGCCCATTGTTAGGAATCAATGACCCTGGGCAAATGGAGTTTCATGAAGCCTCTGTGTGCCAGCTGTCCATGGGAGGGGCTTTCTGAAGGCCTTTCTGGCCAGTCCTGAAGCCTAGGTGTCACCTGAGTGGGTATGCCTTTGTGGCCTGGTCACTCACAGTGCGGGATCTCCAAAGCCTACCAGCGGGACAGGAGTTTTATGTGCAAAGCTGAATTCAAGGAACCCTCAAGATGGTTCATGCAGTTTTTCCCTCTGGGCCTCCAGGGATAACTCCAGACAGCACAGGGTCAGGTGTTGCCCCCTGTATCTGGCTGCCTTACCCCTTGCCCAGAACATGAGTAAGGCCCACAGACATGTCCCAGGACACTGGGAAGCCTGTCATGTGGACCTCCTGGCTTCATCCTTCCCCCGGCCAGGGCCTCTGACCTCTCCACTCCTGTGTCCTCCAGGAGAATCTCTGCCCCCCTCAGTATCCGGCAGATCCCTTGTTATTCTTGTGCTTTTAGAACTTGCGCTGTCTTTGGACAACTTGAATCAACATTACTGTCTCCTCGAGCGTTTCTGTGCCAGGCAGGGGACTAGGAAAGCAGGACTGCAGGGCCTGCTCATTGGGTTCTAAGATGGGCATGAATTCGGAGTGGGACTGTGTAGGTCTCCCACTGAGAGGAGGGCGGGGGCCTCCTCTGAAGCCTAACCTCTGTAAAGTGGTTAGCGCTTCTTGTCAATAGGTCCTCAGAGCATCCCTTTCAGTCTCTTCTCAAAGAAGCCTTTTCAAGCCAGGCCCTTGCTCTTCTGTGATTGAGGCGCTTGACTTTTTCTACTGTTGCTCACATCTGGCCTGTCAAGGTTGTTTTCTGCCAGCCTGGTCATCCAAGCCCCCCATACTCTTCTCATGGACTCATTCCCGTGAGGAATTGGAAGGTAAGGGCAAGCGCCTCAGCACGCTGTGTGGGGCCCTTAGGGTTGTACCCGGGAGGAGCAAGGCCACACGGACCTGCTGTCAGCTCCTACACTCCCATCTGGCTGGAACCAACCGCAAACTTGGGGTTCAGTGCCCCGGCCCATGCACTCAGCGTCTACACCCATCACCCACCTAGCCTCCTGGTCTTCTGACCCTGGGATCTCCCAAAAAACAGAGCAGAGCCAAGGCTGGCCAGGATGAGCGCAGTCTTTCTGAGATGGGACCTGAAAATGGGGGCACCCTTGGCAAGGAGGGAGGCACACAGAGTGGGAAGCAGCCAGGCCTGGCGTCGAGTCCTGCCTGGGCACTCCCCCACAAGGAGACTGTGGGCAAGTGGCTTCCCTTCCCAAGCCACTGGGCTGCTCCACAGCAGGAATGTGGCAGTGGCGTGCCCCTGAAGGTTGCTGTGGGGAGTGAGGATAAGGCATGCAGAGTGCCCGGCTCAGACTGGACGACGATGACAGCCAGTGGCAACTTCTCTCCTAATTGTGCAAGCAAGCGGTCATGGACAAATCCTTGTGAGACTGACTGTGTGAACACCAGGACACAGCTGCACAGACACCATCCCTACCCTCATGATGCTCCAGTTTAGAGGGGGAGACAGACATGAAACACATCCACACACAAGAGAGTGGTGATGAAGTGTCATCAGTTTCACAAAGAAGAAATAATAGACTGAGAGAACTGACAGAGCGGGGGACCTAATATAGCTTAGGGGGTCACAGGAGGTCTCTATAGAACAGACTTGCTGCCTAAGGAGCTACATAAGTAGTGAGGATAGAGGGGAAGGGATCAAGGCCGGAGGAAGCTTAGGGCGTTGGAGAACTGAAATGAGTTCATAGTGGTTACACGTGCCTGGCCCATGTAGGTAATTTAAAATTTCCTAGTAGGGATTGAAAAAGCAAAGGGAAATAGGTAAAGTTAATTTTAATAAGGTATTTTATTAAATGTAAGGCATATTATATAGTTTCATCATGTCATTAACATAAAAATTATTAATGAGATATTTTACATTTATTTTTAAATACTGAGTCTTTAAGAATCTGGCAAATATTTTACATTTATATCACATTTCAACTGAGACTAGCCATATCTTAAGGGCTCAATAGCCACATGTGGCCAGTGACTATCATATTGGACAGCACAGCTCCGGACATCATAATATTGCAACCACTACTCCCAGGAAAGATTGGTTCACTGGCACAGGCTTCAGACACCTGCCAGAGCTGCTTTAGAACAATATTCCAAGAAGCAGCTGGCATACACAGCAGCTTCATGTGAATTACAGCCAGGTTAGGTCATAGGCTTGGCCTAGAGCTTGACCTAGACCTTAGTTCACTCTCTTAGTACAGCAAGTGCACACCCCCTCTTGGGGGCCCTGAGTCTGCCCTCATTAGTCTTTCCAACATTTTTACCCCGAAGAGCTGACTATAACTGGTCTTTTGTTTTGTTTTGTTTCTAGCTATATCATTACCTCCAGATATTGAAAGAGGACACCTGAATCTGTGTGATGTGGTAGAAGGAAGATTATCTAGGGTGTCAAAGAAGACAGATGCCAGTTTGTGCCCATCCTTTACCAGACTGGTGCCTAGAGTGAGTCACACTTGTAAGTACGGTGTGGTAAGTAAGAGTTCAGATTCCAGAGTCAGGCTGCAGCTCCAGTTCCTGAACTCTGTAATTTGGGAAAGACATTCAGCTTTTCTGAGCCTCCTTATCCTCATCTGTAAAATGAGGACAGTACTAGCATTGTTGGAGGATTAAACAAGATAATAAATAGAAGGCACTTAGCACCGAGCCTGGCACATGGTAAACATTTAATAGACAGTGTCTATTACTATGTTTTACCTGTTATGATCGCTGTGCCTCTGTTTTCTTGGTTTTTAAGTGGAAATAATCATCCCTAAAAAACCCTGCTTTACAGGATTCTGTGTGGCTTATGAGAGATGAGGAGTGTGAAAACACCTTGTAGAACCGGGAGGCCCTTTACAAAGTCAGAAGCAGCTCCTCAGTGCTACAGTCTAGTTGAAGGTCTGACTTTAGGAAGTCACAAGGAACTTAGAAATGTGAAGGCGCTTCCGCCTGACAACAGCAGCTCTGCCACTGGACCGGGTCTACCAGCCTAGCTCCACCACTGTTTTCATGGGTAAACTCTGCCTTCATCTCTATTTTCTCATCTCTTACACAGGCTGAGAACACCCAGCTCTCAGGCTGGCAGGCTGAGGCTCAAATGAGTCCCTGACCATCACGTGCACAGGGCCTGACCCCAGGCAGGTGCTCAATCCCTGGCACTTGTTCTTGTTGCCTTAGAGGGGACCTTGCTGCCCACACCTGTCTCAGCCCAGACCTGGAGCAGCAGTTCATGTGATTATCACAAGGGAGCGCCCCCAAGATTTCCATTAATTGGAACCATTTCATTGGACCAGTCATTCAGTCCTCCCTTCCACACCCCTGTTGCTATCCTAGGGCCAGGAGAAAGCCCTTTGGAAAGGAGCTCTGCAGACCCTGAAGACATCTGCTCTAGGTTCAGTGACTCTTAGAGAAACATCCCTGGTTTCCAAGGCTGAACACTGCATGTAGGTAAATTTGTGACCTGCGGTGGCCCTCCCACCAAGCTATCAGCTGAGTGTCTTCAAGTTACTTCTCTAACTTTCTTGGGCCTCAGTTTCCTCACCTGAAAGGAAGAGTTGGAAATAATCACTCCTGGTGCCTGTGGGAGTGCTTTGTAAACCACGGCGTGAGCTGCACATGTGTTTCATACCTGTCCTTTTCATTGTTCCTGTAAACCAAAGAGTATCTGAGACAGGTCTCAATAAATTTAGAGATTTATTTTGCCAAGGTTAAGGACGTGCCTCCCATAAAAGGAACACAAAATCCCAAAAACAACCTGTGATCTGTGCTTTTTTTCCAAAGAGGATTTTGAGGGCTTCAATATTTGAAGAGGACAAGTAGGCGGGAGGGGAAAGAGGAAGCGTATGGTCACATGTATGGTCACACGACTGAATCCACATGTTCCACGTGAAAAAGGGGGAAATATCAAAATAGTCAATTATGGGCTGGGCACAGTGGCTTACAGCTGTAATCCCAGCACTTTGGGAGGCGGAGGCTGGTGGATCACTTGAGGTCAGGAGTTCGAGACCAGCCCAGCCAACATGATGAAACCCTATCTCTACTAAAAATGCAAAAACTAGCCGGACGTGGTGGTGGGCCCCTGTAATCCCAGCTACTTGGGAGGCTGAGGCAGGGGAATCGCTTTAACCCGGGAGGCGGAGGTTCCAGTGAGCTGAAATTGCCCTACAGCATTGCACTCCAGCCTGGGCAACAACAGTGAAACTCTGTCTCAAAAAAAAGAAAAGAAAAGTCAATTATTTATTTGTCTGGCACTCAGCAAATGTTTACATAAGATAAAGTAAGCATGGGGCAGCTACCTGTGGAGACACCTGGTCTTCTATCTGACCGTTTATTTGTTTGTTTGAGTCAGAGTCTTGCAGTGTCCCCCCAGGCTGGAGTGCAATGGTGCGATCTCAGCTCACTGCAACCTCCGCCTCCCAGATTCAAGCAATTCTTCTGCCTCAGCCTCCTGAGTAGCTGGGATTACAGGTGCCCGCCACCGTGCCCGGCTAATTTTTTGTATTTTTACTAGAGACGAGGTTTCACTATGTTAATCAGGCTGGTCTCAAACTCCTGACCTCGTGATCTGCCCACCTCAGCCTCCCAAAGTGCTGGGATTACAGGTATGAGCCATGGCGCCCGGCCCTATCTGACCTTTTATCTGTAGCTATCTGCTTAGGAACAAAAGAAAGGCAGTTTCTTGTGTGACTCAGCTTCCAGCTTAATCTCTCCCTTTGGCATAGTGAATGAAGGTCCCGAAATTTTATTTTCCTTTTACATTCACATTTAGCAGATTGTACCACGTGGGATTCCCTAATATGAAAAAAGAAAGCGAAAACTTGCCAGACTGTGATATTCCCACACATTGTGACCATGTTTGCAAAAGGCTCAAACAAGACCACTCCACAACCACAAAACTAAACATCCCCCTCTGATCGGCATGAGGGATTGCTGCTTCTTTTTTTTGTTTTTTTTTGAGACAGAGTCTGGCTCTGTCGCCCAGGCTGGAGTGCAGTGGCCGGATCTCAGCTCACGGCAAGCTCTGCCTCCCGGGTTTATGCCATTCTCCTGCCTCAGCCTCCCGAGTAGCTGGGACTACAGGCGCCCGCCACCACGCCCGGCTAGTTTTTTGTATTTTTTTAGTAGAGATGGGGTTTCACCATGTTAGCCAGGATGGTCTCCATCTCCTGACCTTGTGATCCGCCCCTCTCGGCCTCCCAAATTGCTGGGATTACAGGCTTGAGCCACCGCGCCTGGCCGGATTGCTGCTTCTTTAGCAATGGTGACTCTAGCCTACTTCAATCCCCCCAGATAAAATCCACTAAGACACCCGGTCACTGAACTGCCCCTGCTTTTTCACAGTGCCTGGTCCAGAACCGCCCCTGCTTCCTGAAGCCTCCCTTAGATATGTCAAGCACAAGCCCCAGCTCCCCATTAAGGACATGCTCCCTGGTTCCTTTGACGTGTGTCTTCCCTTGCCGCAATAAGCTAAACAAACCTAACTTTTAAGCTCTAGGTGTTCCTCATGGTCTTCAGCCCACAAACTATGAGAAATAATTTCACCCTGATTAATTGACATTAAAGTTGGGGGTCAGCCTGGTTGGATTTTCATAACAAAATACCACAGACTGGGGGGCTTAAACAATAGAAATCTATTTCTCAGCTGGAAGTCTAAGATCAAGGTGTCAGCAGGCTTGATTTCTCCTGAGGCCTCGCTCCTTGGCTTGCAGATGCCGCCTCTCCCTGCGTCCTTTCTCTGTGCACGCACATCCCTGGTGTCTCTCTCTTCTGGTAAGGACACCAGTCCTATTGGACTGGGGTCCCACTCTTATAACCTCACTTAACCTTAATGACCTCCTTAGAGGCCTTATCCCCAAATATAGTCATATTGTGGGTTAGGGCTTCAAAATATGAATGGGACATAATTCAGTCCATATACATGGATTTTAATTTTTTTCTAAGGATAGTAAAAAGGCATTCAGGAGAGGAGAGGGACAAGATTGCCCACCAGGTTCAAGTAGAAAAGGGAGCTGTCACTCAGAAATTCTTGCCAAGCAAGTGGAGTAAGAGGGAACCAGGACCAGAGACAGTGCAATGAGTTCTGAGGGGACAGCTGCACTTCAGCAAAGCCGCAGAGAGCCCAGAAGGAGGCTACTCTGAGTGGCTCCGCTAATGAGTGAGGCTCTTTCACCCTCTTGACCCTTTGTACAACTTGGTCCCTCTCCTGGCACGTCCTGCCCAGGTGACTGCATCCACCAAGATTCTTAGGAAGAGATTGCTCCTTCTTCTGTGTATCCCCGGAACACAGATTTCTATTACCCTCATTACGCTACTTGGAGCACCATATGAAGTGCTTTACACGTGTCATCATTAATCCTCATGCCAACTTTGCCATATAAGTTTACCTGATTATTTTTTTTTTTTAGACCAAGTCTCACTCTTGTTGCTTAGGTTGGAGTGCAGTGGTGTGATCTCGGCTCACTGCAACCTCCGCCTCTCGGATTCAAGCGATTCTCCTGCCTCAGCCTTCTGAGCAGCTGGGATTACAGGCGCACGCCACCATGCCCAGCTAATTTTTGTACTTTTAGTAGAGATGTGTTGACCAGGCTGGTCTCGAACTCCTGACCTCAGGTGATCCGCCTGCCTCGTCCTCCCAAAGTGCTGGGATTACAGGCATGAGCCACCATGCCCGGCCTACTCTGACTTTTAACAGTAAGGAAATTCAGGCTTAGAGAAATAGCTTGCCCTAAGCCACACAGCTTTAGAGTAGCAGGATCAGGATTTGAACTAGAAGAGTGGGACTCCAGGTAATTGTGGGCCAGCTGGCTCATCACAAAACTGTAACCCAAAGCCTTGCCAGATTTGCCTGCAGACACCACTTCCTCTGGGGAAATGCAGCTACCACAGATGTCTGTCAGCAAAGCCAAGTGCTTTGAGTAAAACCAATGAACCAGAGGGGAGCTCTGAAGCTAAAGGGCTGCCCACCAGGTGCGGCCATCTCTGCTGATTGGCTGCTCCGCCTGCTGCTCCTGGACCTCGGGGTTGCTGCTGAGAGCCAGAGATACCAGGAGGGGGAGACAGAGCTCAGGGGATAGAGGCAAGGCTGCTCACTCCTGTAGCTTTCTGATTGTAGATTACCTTAAGTTTCCTGAGCTACCTAGAAGAGTGGAAGACGAAGAAAGACCATTAAGGAAAGACCCTGCCCTGTTCATCTTTGTATCCTCAACAAACAGCCCTGAGAAGAAGGTAGGCAGGCAACATGTGCTTTCTAAATACCTGGCAAGTGAGTGAGCAAGAGTCAGGCTGGTGATGCATGGCTTGTGTACAAAAGTGTGACACATAATAGTGGCAATTACCAATAACTATTAAACAGTTAATGGGGCACGTGATGGCTTGCTTGGGAATAAAGAGGCACTTTTGTTTTAGTCTGCAATGAGCCTTTTAGGACTTCTGCCTCAACATACTGAGGTTTAACAATAATTCAACCCAAGCTAGGTTCCCAGAGAATGACAGACACATGTTCACATATGAATCACAGATGGATTTCACTTACTTTAAAACACACACACACAAAAAAAATCATCTCTCTCACACACACACATACGTGAGCTTTTGAATATGACAACTGTTGCTTAATTCACGTCCTAAGTTGCTTCCTTTGGTGAAATGTCACCACCCAGGAATTATAGCCGTGTTGCTGAATGTGTGATTTCAGCAAACATCAGCTTCTTCCTGGAACCCAGACATACACTTAAGCTATAGAATATGTACTGGCTTCAAGGAAATATACCTCTCAGCCTCTTTTGCATGCGAAATTGCATTAACTTGAAATTGTAGATTTACAAAATCTTGATCATTGATCTAAAACACTTTTGAAAGGAGAATACGTGAACTGTCCATTTAACCCCTTCAAATTACTGAAATATACGCCTCTTTGTGCCCAATTCAGTTTCAAGGATATTCCAATTTTGTCAAAAATAAATGTGCTGAAGGCATTAAAATAATCTGAAGTCTGTTTACCAAGCAGAGTGTCAGAAACTTTGGAGTGAGCATGACATCTCCATGTGGCTCTTCCTAAACTGAAACGTTACTGCAGGTTTCATCATCAAGTGTATTGACCGAGTGAAATGACTCAGCACTGCTTGCTGGACACCAAGCACTCCCTCCTGGCCAAACAGTCACTTGAGGACCTATCACCTGCTCTACCAACTACATCTGCGCGACAGTAAACAGCCAAATAAATACCTTCTACAGCCACATACAGACTTAGGTCTGCATTACCTTAAATATGGATAAAATGTGAGTGTGATTTACATAGAAAAGAGTCTTTTGGCAGCTAGATCAAGCAGAAATAAATTTTGATATTTTGTTCTAGAGTCGAGTAGATTAGAAACTGGCTCTGAATAAAATACAGGTTGTTTTACTTAGCACAGCCATTTGTTGTTGTTGTTGTTATAAAAGAATAGAGATCTGTAAAAGTACCTACGAAAGGGCTTCTTGCTATAACCACAGGCTGACTGCTGTCTAACACTCTCCAGTCCGGCTTCCCTGTATTCACTTGTAGCCACAGTTACAATTTCATACTGTTCAAGTTTTCATTGACAACAGCAGCCAAATATCTGCTTATTTCAAATATTCTGAATGCTAAGAAAGTAGATGGTCAAGTGTTTCTTTCACAGCCTTTGCTATGTTTGCATCTTGTAATGTACTTTCGAAACAAGTTTCAGTTCAGGTAAAGGATTACTTAATTCTCTAAATGATGAAAAAGTGTAGCTGAGGTGTCTAAAATTCTTGGTTCGAGTTTGTCCAACGGGGAGAGTTTATCAGGAGCTAATTTGGCTCACACTGGACCCAGAATGCCACCCCCCAACTTCATTTGTGGTCCAATTATAGTCTTATATTAAACAGTATCCACTGTAGCTCCCAAATCCCCCTAAGATCACCTGTTATTAGTCTCTTCGTGTCAGTGAACCTGCTGCATTTGTGTCAGCAAGTGCAAGGCTGCCTCTGGACGCGTTCCTCAGCTCTGCACTATACTATAAGCCCCTTGGCTTTTGTTGTTGGAATGACCCTTTGAAATAAGTAAAATCCTGAAAGCAACAGTTTAGGAAATCTACCTGTCACTTCTGTAGTCACACGATGCTACATGTAAGGTTATCTTGTAGGTGCACTTATACCCTGGCCAGCTGGCTAATCTGACAGCTTATTTTTCAATATTTGGCCAATGATTCAGACTCATGAGTTCTGATACTTTATTGCGCTAGTTATTTAACATGGTATTATCTGTACAGTGAGGACAGAAAAGGCTGTTTTAAAGATGTTTGTGAGAGGCAACTATTATTTTCCTTATTTTTTAAAGCAGACCCTCCAGAATATCAGCAAACAATATAAAGACATTTTAGCAATTAACTTGAATTACCTGCGTATGTCAAAGGGCTAAGATGGGCATATTTTAAAATTCAAGATTATACTTCATTTATTCATTTTTCATTATTCTTCCATTGGTAAGTTCCACTGTAATGGAAACACATGCCATATTTGGTGAGAGAGCAGATTTTTTTGATTTTTAAATTCAAAAAAATGACATACACTGTCTGCAGACAGATATTTTTAAGTCTCGCAAAGCAAAAGTTGAAGGATGCCTAAAACAAATTTATCCTAATTACTCCTGGAGTTCCTTGCCAGATCCTGTTTTCTATGGTTCCAAAGGGGAAGTGCTTTTAATCACCGTTGAGCAGAATCTATGAAACAAACCTGAAAATTGCGACAGATGATGTTAAATGTGAACATTAGGACAGAGGAGGTAGTAAATAGCACTTACTTTGTCTAGATGTACTCCTCTCCAACTTTCCATTTTTCTTTTCTTTTCTTTTAAGAGTTGGAGTCATTCTTTCACCCAGGCTGGAGTACAGTGGCAGGATCACTGCTCACTGCACCCTTGAATCCTGGGCTCAAGCAATCCTCCCATCTCAGCCTCCCATAGCTGGGGCTACAGGTCGGCACCACCACGCCCAGCTATTTTTTTTTTTTTTTTTAATTTTCTGTACCAGTGAGGTCTCCCTATGTTGCCCAGGCTGGTCTCGAACTCCTGGACTCATGTGATCTTCTTACTTTGGCCTCCCATGGTGCTAGAATTACAGGCATGAGCCACCTCCAATTTTCTACTGGCCTCCAATTTTCTGAGTCTCATCTTTTCTCCTCTTAGAGGGAGAAGATCTTTTGTCCTCTTAGGGGAGAAGAGGAAAGAGAGATTTTTGGGTTTTTGTTTTGTTTTGTGTTTGTTTGTTTTGAGACAGAGTCTTACTCTGTTGTCCCAGGCTGGAGTGCAGTGGCACGATCTCAGCTCACTGAAAGCTCTACCGGCCGGGTTCATGCCATTCTCCTGCCTCAGCCTCCCGAGTAGCTGGGACTACAGGTGCCCGCGACCTCGCCTGGCTAATTTTTTGTATTTTTAGTAGAGATGGGGTTTCACCATGTTCGCCAGGATAGTCTCGATCTCCTGACCTCGTGATCTGCCCACCTCGGCCTTCCAAAGTGCTGGGATTACAGGCGTGAGCCACTGTGTCTGGCCCGGAAAGGGACTTTTTTTCTGCTTCTGAAATCTCCCAGCATACAGCTTTTGACTTGTCAATGGCAACACAGCCTTTGGATTCTCACTTGACCCTCAACATGTCTGGTCCTTTACAATTCTATGCATTTTCCTTTAGTGAGATCCCTTCTCTGTCTTCCACCACCCACTGCTTTGGCTTCCCTCTTGCTGTTCCCTGCCCGAATTTGGGCAGGAAGTTCAAATCCTGACTTGACCCTTTTTCAGCTGTGTGGCCTAGGACTCATTGCTCTTTTCTCCCCATTTCATCATCTGAAAATGGAAAAAATAATACCTGACTAGAAGGTGAAAGTCAAAAAGAGATATAATAGACAATATGCCTCGCACAGGGCCTGGCACGGAGAAATCCTTGATGTACGTCTTTTCCTTCCCTTTTATCCAGCAGTTTCCCTCACACCCACCCATTGATTGATTTTTCTGAAGAGACTACTTTTGTCATGTTACCCTCTAATCCCCAGACTTTAAACTGGGAGGTAGCAGAGTGGTCTGATTAAGACCTTAGACAAGGGTTTCTTGTCCGGGTGCTGTGGCTCACGCCTGTAATCCCAGCACTTTGGGAGGCCAAGGCAGGCGGATCACTTGAGGTCAGGAGTTGGCGACCAGCCTGGCCAACATGGTGAACCCCATCTCCACTAAAAATACAAAAATTAGCCAGGTGGGGTGGCAGGCACCTGTAATCCCAGCTACTCGGGAGGCTGAGGTGGAAGAATCGCTTGAACCCAGGAGGCGGACCTCTGCACTTTTGCCTGGGTGATGGGAGTGAAATCCTGTCTCAAAAAAAAAAAAAAAAAAAA
>NW_012106419.1:209650-251060 GCF_000951045.1 Mandrillus leucophaeus
CCACCACGCCTGGCTAATTTTTGTATTTTTAGTAGAGACAGGGTTTCACCATTTTTGCCAGGCTGGTCTCGAACCCCTGACCTCATGATCCACCCGCCTTGGCCTCCCAAAGTGCTGGAATTACAGGTGTGAGCCACCGTGCCTGGCCCACATTACATTCTTACTCACCTCCTCTTACCATGGAATTTTATTCCACAGATATGCTATTGGTTTAGCGACTATATGTATATCTGTATTTTATATATAAAACACAAGAACCTTCCAGAACCAATTTTCGCTGCCTTGGAAGTAATACCACCTCCACTGAGAATGTACAGCATAGACCTTACAACCTCAATGCTAAGTTCAAATCTTGGCCCTACCGCACATGAGCTGTGTGGTCTTGTGCAAGTTACATAACTTCTCCTCCTTGTCTCAGACTCCTCACACGTAAGGTGAGGATAATAATAGTACCTGCGGCCAGATACAGTGGCTCACGCCTGTAATCCCAGCACTTAGGGAGGCTGCGGCAGAAGGATCACTCAAACTCAGGAGTTCAAGAGCAGCCTGGGTCCGTGGCGAAACTCTGTCTCTACAAAAAATACAAAACTTAGCTGGGTGTGGTGACGTGTGCCTGTAGTTCCAGCTACTTAGGAGGCTGAGGTGAGGAGAGGATCGTTCGAGCCCAGGAGGTCAAGGCTGCAGTGAGCTATGATCATGTGGCTGCACTCCAGCGTGAAAAACAGAGCCAGACCCTGTCTGAAAGAAAAAAGAAAAAAAAAAAAATGAGCACCTGCATCATGGGGTCACTGGGGGCACTACATGAGTTCATGTACATGAAGGACTTAGGACATTGCCTCAGGCAGACCCAGTGCTGCACAATTGCTTATGCGATTATTCCCAAAGTTCTCCAGGGCCCGCAGAAGAACATGGCAGTATCTTGGCTTGGCAATGAAGGCGAATCACACTCTCACGCTCCTTTTCTGCGTCTGTATCCCACATTCCCACAAAGCTTTATTCACACCAAGTCTCCGGTCCCTGCCTGCGTTGTGTGAGCCCATCACTGTCCAGGGTGTCCCCTGCCATCCTCACAGCCTCTCTGTCTGGCCTCCTGTCTTTGAGCCAGCCCACCATTTCTCTGCCCAGCAGAAACCAAACTGTCCTCTGCATTTACTGTCTCAACTGGAAGAGAAATGGAGAATGACAAAGAACTCGTGAACAAGGGTCAGCTCCAGCAGAGAGTTAAGCCAAAGGGGCTGGGCAGAGAGAGGAAGGCGGGGGTCTAAGGAATAAGGCTGCACCAGGGTGGGAGCATGGGGGAGGGGGTGAACAAGAGTTCAGGAAGGAGAGAGTTCCCAGCGCAGAGCCAGAGACTGCTTTACAGAGGCCCAAGGAGGCGTGGAGGGAGGGGGAAGGCTGCCGCGGCTCTTTCCATCTCCATGAGTGTGTCAAGAATGCAAAGCGCTAATGCTCTTCACGTGGTCCATTTTGCGGGGTTGAGTTTGCAGTGAGCAACCTTGAGGGATGAGCTGACGTCTCACTCAGGGCCAAATAACCGACTTGCTTACTGCTTGCTATAAAATGGCACGTTCCCCAAGCTCAGAGTTCCCTTCCTATAACCTCCCCATCCCTCACACATGCACAGGTATCTATCTAAGCCATGGCATCGCTCTGTGGGGCTTGGGGGCAAGGCAATTGACACTGGACGCTGGTGCCCATGTCTGCCAAGCATGAAGCCCTGTGCTGCTAGCAGCTGTGGAACATATCTGTTAGCTTTAAAAGCTGGTAAAGTCGCGTCCTGGACAGGATAGCCAGGTGAGTTGGGAAGGGAAGAGAGCCCGCCACGGGCACAAGCATGTTGGGGGAAGTGGAAGTGGTGAGAACACAGTAGGAAGTGAGAAGGGGCAGGCAGTGCTTACCAGGCTGTGGACTTAAACTAGGAATGAGAGAACCCCTGGAGGCGTTTAAGTTGGCAGACTTGGATTTCAGGAAGAGCTCTCTGGCTTCCGGGTGGAGAATGGCCATTGGGTAAATGGTGAGAGGAAAGAGAGAACGGAGAAGGTTGGATGGGCTTGAGAAATTATCCAGGCCCTGGATGGAGGTAGAGATGTGGGCTCATGAACCCAGAGGGGATTACTGATGTGGGGTGGATGAGACTGTCCTCAAGAGTGTGAGACGGGAAGAGAGGGAGAGTCTTGGGCAGGTCCAAGAAACGAGCCCTCAGAAGAGGAGGGGAGTCAGAGGCAGGGAAGGGGCTGAGGCAGCCGGCCCTGCTGAGTGGACCGCAGGAGATGTATCGTGTGGTAGGGTGGGGTGGGGAGAGGCCAGTGTCAGAAAGTGGGCGGGGAGCGGCCTGACTCTGCTTTTGTCCTGTGACCTTCTGGCCAAAGGTAGGGAAAGGTGGCCAAACACTGAGACCAGGAACAAAGAAAGAAAACTGCTGGTGGACTTCCTCCACCATGAGAGGGCCACCAAGCCCACAGCACTGCACTGCAGCTGCCAGCTGTGTCCTGGGGTTGGGGGAGGTGAGGAGGGGCAAGGTGGGGAGCGCACAGAGCACTCCCTGTCCTCAGAATACCACAGTGACTAGAGCTAAGGGAGCACCAAGTGTGACTGGGATGTGGGCAGCACGGGGCCAGAGGGGCCTCGAAGGAGTCAAGGACCATTTAATGAAGGTGTATTGAAGGCCTACCGCGGGGCCAGACCCTGGCTAGAGATGGATTGGAATTATACAGCATGTGCCAGGAGTCAGGCAGGTAATGAAGTGATGGGAAGGTGGTGAGGCAGTAGCGATTGAGATTCACGTTGCAGTCGCCCCAAGCTGGCCAGGCCAGGGAGCAGAAGTACGGCTGGATGCTGGAGCCCACCAGGTTCCCCCACTGCAGGGCAGGAGTGGCAGGGGGAGAGACTGTGAAAGGAGCCTAGGCCAGGTCCTGGGTGAAGACTGTGTCCTAAGGCTTGACTGATGGGTACAGGGAGCCACTAAATGCCTTGGGGCAGAGAGGTGAGGAAAAAAATATTGATTGAGCATCTACCAGTGCAAGATACTCACTAGATGCCTTCAATACCAGAGCTTCTCAAACTCAGTGTGCGTATCAATCTTCTAAGAATTTCACTAAAATGCAAATTCTAATTCAGCAGATATAGGGCAGGGCTTGAGGTGCCATCTTTAATAAGCTCCCAGCACCTGGGACCACACTTTGAGAAGAAGAGCTGTGTGTGCCCCAATGTGGTCCAGTGAGTACTCTGGGGTCCCTCTCATGGGCAGGGAAGCTGAGAGCCCCATGAGCTCTCCCAGCTTCCTGAAGGCACCCCATTGATGAGAGCTGACTGTGCTGTGCTTTGCTGACCGCAGGGCCTGCTCCCTGCCCCCGCCTCCAGGTTGGGGTAAGTGGCACCTCTCTCCCTCCAGCTCCGCAGTCTTCCCCGAGGTTTAGGTCTTCCAGGTTTACAAAGTCAGGCCCTCCTGTCGGCAGCTGGCCTCCACCCTGGAGTATCTGAGCTTGCCTGTTGCAGCATCTAAAGATAGTCTCCCTCACAGGAAACAAGATACTATTGGCTAACTCTGCAAATAAAATGCTCTTAGAGGGAAGGAAAGGGAAATACTCGTCTCTGGTAGAGTCTGCGCAGGACAGGGTGGCTGATTGGCAGATCCAGAGGTTCCCTTGGCAGTCCACGCCAGGTAGGTGCACAGGACTAGTTGGGTACCTGTGGGTGGGGTGGAGCAGTGGACAGCTAACAGGTTAATAATGTTTGTGTGCCTTACATGCAGACAATGGAAACCATTTTCCTGGGGATGTTGTAGCCTAAATATGTCCAAGGGGATGGAAGAGTGGGGGAGGCAAGGAGTGATCAGATCACTTATAATTACACTCAACCTGGTGGAATAAGATTAGAAACATTAGTAATTACATTTTAGAGACGTGGAGAAAAGCTCAAGATTTTATACTAACTGAAAAAAGCATGAAAAATTGCATCTGGATGCTGTCGAGGAATTATTGCTAATTTTTTGAGATGAGAAATTGCATTAAAGTCTTCTTTAAGAAAGAGTGCTTATCTTTTAGAGATGCACACAAGTGTTTATGGGTGAAATTAAATAATTCGGGAGAGACATTAAGTGGGGAATAGAGGAATATTGACCATGGGTTGCTAATTGTTGAAGCCAGGTGATGGGTACAAGGAGGTTCTCGCTGCTTTTTTTGAAAAGTTAATTTTTATTTGAAAATTTCATAATAAAGAGTTTTTAAAATGTTATCTGCATTTTAATATAAATATAAATGCACTTAATATAAATATAAAATATGTATAAAATGTAGATAGAGAAAAGCTAAAAGATTGCTGTGGTTGATTCTAGGAAACTGCATTGCAGATGGATTCATGGTTTTTTTTTCCTTTTTCTTCCACTTTTTGTGCCATATACAGGTTTTTGGTTTTTTGGTTTTTTGGGTTTTGTTTGTTTGTTTTTTGTTTTTTGAGACAGAGTTTCGCTCTTGTTGCCTAAGCTGGAGTACAATGGCACAATCTTGGCTCACTGCAACCTCTGCCTCCTGGGTTCAAGCGATTCTCCTGCCTCAGCCTCCCAAGTAGCTGGCATCACAGGCATGCACCACCGCCCGGCTAACTTTGTATTTTTATTAGAGTTGGGGTTTCTCCATGTTGGTCAGGCTGGTCTGGAACTCCCAACCTCAGATGATCCACCGACCTCGGCCTCCCAAAGTGCTGGGATTACATGTGTGAGCCACCGCGCCTGGCCCATCTACAGCTTTTTAGAAAAGCTATTTTAATTAATAAATTCCTGGCACAAATTTAGTGTTCAATTTTGATATATGCTGTTACAACCATTGTGAGGACACTCAGGCTCAGGTTTGTGTGGGTGGAAAACATGGTCTTCAGAAAGACATTCTGAGTGCAAAACAGGAGGAAATCCATCAGAGACCCCAGCTGAGGAATGGCCACGGCTTGTTATTTCTCTTGCCTTGCCTCTGGCAATCACAGCCTCACAGAGCCTGCAATCCTTGCTTTGTGAGTTTATTGCTCAGTCCAGAGAACGGCTAAGCAATTTTAGGATTCTTTCAACAACCCCTCCACAAAAAAAAAAAATAAAAAAATTAATTTTTGAAATACTTGAGGTAGAAAACTTGAGGCAGAAAAAAACTGAGCCAAAAAAAAAGAAAAATTGAACCATGTGAAAGCAGGCAAGAAAGCTTGCATTGCTTGGGGCACAGTTCGTCCCAGGCCCTGAGGGCGCTTTGGAGGGACCTGGGTTTCCTGAGAAGAGGCAAGGTGGGCAACAGATCTGTGCTGCAGAGCCTTGGGGACCACTGTGGGTTGGGAATGGGGGCAGTGGATTGGGGTTCAAAACCCCTGGGAATGAGAAATGGGCTCAGGAAGGTTAGGGTGGATTATTTCATCTTCCTCTTCGCTTGGCTTTATTTTCACAAAGGAAAGCAGGGCAGGAAATAGTCTCAGCGCAAATTCAGTGTGGTTCTTCTTAGTGCTCAGGCTGACCTGGCACTTGCCACACCTCTGGGAAGGGAGCACCTACTATCCATCAGCCACGTGCCAGTCTCCACAAAGTCTGCCCCTGAGCCCTGCTCCTCAGCTGACCCCGCTTCACAGATGGGGACATAGGCAGCTTGGCTTTGGAATGAAGTCCCGGCTCTGCACTTGGTGACTGTGCACAGCACTTGCTAAGTCTGCTGCCTACTTTTAAAAAGGAGATTGTTCATCAGCCTTTGAAGCCACATAATGGGTATGTGTCGACTTTCTGCAAGGATTAAAGGCATGACATAGAAAGTCCCAAACACACTGCCTGACCTGTCTTTGGTGCTCAAGAAACAATATATATTGTTGTCATGAGGAAACCGAGTCTCAGAAAGTTTGGATACCTGAAAAACACTGACTACTATTGAATGAGGTTGTGAAGAATCCAGAGCTATAGGGGCAGGAGAGCAAAGAACGTGTTAGAGCTGACCCAGTCCACCCCAGCCCAGGAGGAACCCTGCCCGGCCCTGGGCAGCTATGGCACAGTGGCAATGTCAGGTATGGTTCTCCCTAGCCAGAGACCCTAGCCTCAAAAAACCTCCTGCTTGGGATCCAGGCATCCAACTGCTCCTCCCCAGCCCCAGCCTCTGACCCAGTGTCCTGAGTTCAGAGACGTTTGGAACCAGCACCTGTAATGGAGGAGCTGAACAAGGAGGGGAACTTCTACTGCTCCATAGCAGGTCATGGTCGTAGGAGGGAGTGGAACCTGAATGGCAGAATCCAGATCTTGGCTGCCTTTCCTGAGGACATGTTCTGATTCCTAGCAGCACAGCCCAGGCATTCCGAGAAGTCGGGCTCTCTGGCATCACTCACTCTGCCCAGAAGAGCCAGGGGAAAGTTGGGGCTTCTAGCTGAACCTTGATCCCACCTGCCCTCTTGAGGGGCTTGGAATCTGCTGGCTGCTACACAGGTGGGATTGTCACGGCACACTGGCCACAGCTGATGCTTCAGCCCCCTCATCTTGTTTGGCCAAAATACAGCATTTTAACTTGTGAGTAGGGAAGAAAAGCTGTATTATATGTCTTTAAACATCTTCCTAGACCACCTTTGTTTTCCCCTTAAAGTGTGCTTAAGGAGAAAACAAAGTCTCCTTTCAGTGTGTTGTATTTTGCAATAAACAAAATTTGTTTTTTGCAAAATTTGTTTTTTGCAAAATTTGTTTATTGCAAAATACAACACACTGAAAGAACACTGTCTGGGTTAGCAAAGTATTAGATTTAATTTCCCACATTACCACCATCCGGGCTGAGAAAGAGAACCCCAGAAGCCTCTCTCATGTCCCTTCCTGACCACAGCCTCTTCCTCTCCCATAAAGAACCGTAAGTCTGACTTTTATGGTGATTACTTCCTTGCTTTTCCCTATAGTTTGACTGAATCTAAATATCATCCCTAAACAATGTAGTTTAGCTTTGCTTATTTCTGATCTTCATATATGGATTCATATTTTTTGATTTGGCTGAAGACTAAACTTTTAAAATGCATCCATGTTGTAGGAGATGTACATGCACAAAAATTTTCACGGCGACATTGTCCAAACTAGCAACAAACTGAAAGCTACCTATGTGTGCATTAGCAGCAGAAATGGCAATGAATCACGGACTATTCATACAGTGGAATCCTATGCAGCAATGAGAACTAGCAGTCTACAGCCACACCAACAGCACGGGTGAGATGCTTTCAGAAATACTGAGAAGAATTTAGAGATAAAGGCACAATTGGTCCATATCCACAGGGCACTTAATCTAGTGCATCTCCACCAGACACAATTTGTATTTCCATGAGTAAGAGTCATTTGCACTGCTATCTGCTATAACCTACGGTGCTGTAAAATTAGCTCAGGCAATAAAAGGGGGAGGTAGCCCCAAAGGGTATGCTGGAAAGGACTCCCAGTCCTTTCATCACTCAGTGTGTGTCTATTTTCAAAGTCTTTCATCATTTTTCCTTGTAGTTACTTAGTGTGGAATTTGAGACCCCTCTCTTTGTCCCTCTTCTCCCTTTTTGGCCTTGGCTTTCTCTGCATCCTTCCCCGAAGCCCTGCACTCAGCCTAAACTGACTTTCCTGAACACTCCGGGAGCATGTGGGTCCCTCCCAGCTCCACCATCTTCACTGCCTTCTGTTTCTATTTCCCTCTGCCTGGCCTTGGCCCTGGGAAACCGTCCTATGCTCAGACCCTCTGTGACTTTGTCTTCAAAGCCCACCCGCTATTCACTGCCACCTCCATCTTGGTCAACCCGGAAGACTTTCCCCGTCGTTAAAACATCAGCTCAAATGGCAGCTTTTTTTTTTTTTTTTGGTAGTATCCCCTTGATCACCCTCCCCCAGTTTTTAAGGAGACAGATATAGAGGTTCAATCCTTGGGCTTCCCATAACTTTTCTTACATTCTGTTACTAAACAATAATAAACACTTCTAGGAACTGTATCTTAAACACTTTTGCCTCTACAGAATTTAGTACAGTGCTTAGTATTGGTGAAATAGAATTAACAAAGTCTTCTTTCAACACAGAGATTTTCTCCACAAAAGGAGTAGAGAAAGAACAGTTTTATCATGGAATAAGCAGTAAACCAAAACGTTCAAAGCATTATAGGCCTTCTACTAAGAGGTTGCAAGAACAGAAAGAAATCTCCCCCTTTTGTATAGCCAAGTGGATACAATCTGTTACACACGTGTTATCAAGACAAACAATAACGTTCCTCAAGTAAAAGGTCTTGCCAGCACCGTTTGCCATACATGGTTCACTCTAAATTTACCTGGTAATTAGGGTAACAACCTGTGTTAGCTAACTGGCTCTACCCAGAGGAAAATCAAATTTATCTTTAAGACAAGGGATAATTTTGCAGCACAGAGCAAGGTTCTTCAGTTAGGCTCCTACCTTCCCACAGAAACTAGGAGCTAGAAGCACTGTCTCCCTTAGGCTTGTTTACATTTCAAAGAGATGACGCCCAGGTCCTTGGGAAAGACTAGCCTAGCTCATAAAGCTGACAAAAAGCCTATATAGTTTCAAAAGGATTTACATACATTCAAAGACAGGAGAAAATACATACAATTTTCTAGGCGGGCACGGTGGCTCATGCCTGTATTCCTAGCAATTTGAGAGGCTGTGGCGGGTGGATCACCTGAATTCAGGAATTCGAGATCAGCCTGGCCAACATGGCTGTACTAAAAATATAAAAATTAGCTGGGTGCTGTGGTGGGTGCCTGTAATCCCAGCTACTCGGGAGCCTGAGGCAGGAGAATCACTTGAATCCAGGAGGTGGAGGTTACAGTGAGCCGAGATCGCACCATTGCACTCCAGCCTGGGCAACAAGAGTGAAACTCCGTGTCCAAAAAAAAAAAAAAAAAAAAGTTTTCTAAAGTAAATGCTCTGAGAAAAAAAGGAGGTGAGGTGATCTCTGTCCTAATTTTTAACAAGAAGAATTAAAGGTTTTTATTTTTAATTTTTACTTATCCTTAGACTAGAATATGGTACAGATGCTCAAAAATATTGACTTAATTAATAATTAAATAATTAACAAGTCCATCTTTCTCAATTATGAAGTATTTGCCTTCAAAATTTTGCAGTTTACTTTGACATAAATAAATAAATACCATAAAGTATTTTGAAGAGGAAAGGGAAGGGTGGGGCTTCAAACACAAAATAATGGCAGGTTTTGTAAAGGGGCAATTCACTAAACCCAATAGGATTCTCCTGTTGCTGTTTTTTTTTGGTGGTGGTGGCTGGAGGGGGTGGTTGGGTGTGCATTTGGCCAGTGTGAAACCCTGGCGGGTAGACAATGCCATGCTGTTCTAGGTGGGCTCATTGCTATGGGAATAGATAGTCACTGAATTTACTTGCATAGGGAATGGGGTATAAAATGTTTCCTCATGGCTCCTTAACATGGAACTCAGCACTCCTCTCCCCATCAGCCTTTGCTCTCTCTGCATCCCAAGGGATGTGTATTATAAAAATAGCTGCCATCATAAATGAGAAAACTATCAGGACCTGGTAAAACTTGGCTTCCCAAACAGTCAGGGGTCTGGGCATGGCAGCCAACTGAGAACCTTTCTGTCTAGTGCAAGGTAAACAAGATTTGCCAAGACTTGATCAACTGATCCAGCTCCCTGTCTCCAAACAGAACCTCATCTGAATGCTCAGAGGCTTTGCCCCAGAGGTGTCATGTTCCCTGTGCAGGCTGCTGGGCAGCCTCTCTGTTGGCAATAGACCACACTTTTGCTGACCTAGGACTCATGTTGCTCTTTAAGACTGCTTCTTTGGCCAGGCATAATGGCTCACACCTGTAATCCTGGCACTTTGAGAGGCCCAGGCAGGAGGATCTCGAGGCCAGATGTTCAAAACCAGCCTGGTCAACATAGTAAGACCCCATATCTACCAAAAATAGCTGGGCATGGTGGTGCACACCTATACTCCCAGCTACTTGGGAGGCTGAGGTGGGAGGATTGCTAGATCCCAGGAGTTCAAGGCTGTAGTGAGCTATGATCACACCACTGCTCTCCAGCCTGGGGAACAGAGAGAGATCCTATCTCAAACAAACAAACAAGCAGTTTCCTTCTGTTTGATTCTTGCTGAAAAATTGAACATGCCAGAGCTAGCAAGGCTCTTAGAGGTGGTCTGGTCCAATGCTTTAATTTCATACATCAACAAACTGAAGCAGAGCGGAGTGACCTGCCCAGGGTCTCTCAGCCATTCATCTTCGGAAATGTGTGGGCTCCTGTGAAACATGTGGCTCTTAAAAGCACTATCATATATTTGAAGGCAGAAAATAGGCTAACCCTTCAGCCTTCAGACTTTTCCTCTCCAGAGAAAATGACCCCAGTTTCCTCACCATCGTTAATGGGAGCCAGATTCCTGGGGCTCTGGCAGTGTGGACAACCTAGTGGTGGCTGGAGGAGCAAATAATACCCCACCTTCCATTTTCCACTCACCAATCCCTGAGGGCCAGCCTGCTGGGTTATGAGCCTAGAGGGGAAAACCCCAACCAATTCAGAGATGCATCATGGACCAGTTTCTCTTAAGGGGCCTGGGTCTGCTATTTTCAGTTCTACTCTGAGAGAAGTGGCCTGCAATATCCTGCAGATTTCCCCTCCAGGGAGAAAAACATTGTGCAGTGCAAGGAGCACAGGCTTTGTGGAAAGAGGCATCTGGGGTTGAGATCCTGCCTCTTTTGCTTCCTTGAAAACCAGTTAACCAAATCTCTGGGCCTCAGCTGGTTAATTTATACCATGGGGATCATCATTTCTCAAGTGGGATTGTGAAGAGAATATGGTGGGATCTTGTATGTGGAGCATGACACTTAGCAGGCACCCAGGAATGGCAGCCTCCTCTCCTTCTAAACTGGGACTTTCTGAGGGTAACTTCAGATTCTGCAACGCCAACAGCACAATGATATCCTCATAAGGAAAGTTTGGGCTGGGGCTCCTCGAGCAATTCTCTACTCTCATTTGGTACAAAGAAAAAAATTAAGCCTCACAATTTTCTTGGCACCAGACTGAACCTCAAACCTAGTCTTCGCTTTTACTAAAAAGTCATAAACAGAGACCAGGAGCGTAAAAACTACCAGAAGATACACTGGATCTAGAAAACAGTAAGCTAGATGTGAAGCCAAAAGAGAAGGGGAAAGCAACATAAAAGGATGTCAGATAGAAGAAGAAATGGATTTGGGCCATCTAAAGAAGAAGGGAAGTATAGAAAAGGGAAGCTGATTGGAAACAATGGGTAATGATGAGCGTCCCTCCCCTAAAAAGTTAAAAAATAAATAAGCAGGCATGAGAAAAGGAAGTAGGCCAGAGGAAGTAGACCAGGATCAGCCGCGGATGTGAGTGGGGAATTTACAAATTTCTACTTGGGTGTGAAATGTGTACACTCAAAGCTCTGTCTAGGTTCACCGAAACTCTCAGCTCAAGGCCATTTAGTAAAACCTTGGCTTAACTGAATAGTGGGTAAGGAGGCCTGAGGATGGCCCAGAGAAGGTTTAAATTCTTACTGGCTACTGCACTAAGTTGTAAAGTGCAGCCTTAGTTGATGGTTCTTTTATTAGTGCAACATCCCGGAATGCATGTGTCTTACAACCCTTGTGGATATGAAACCCAGCTGGGTAGACACTGCAAAGTCTTACCTCATTTGATTCTTCCATTTGGTTTCTATTGTCCCTCAGGGACAAAGGAAAGCCATGGTCCAGCCTAAGATGAAAGCTATTTAGACCTCCGGCTGGCCTTTAACCACCCTGCAGGCCACCCCCAAGGCATGGCCACACTCCCATCTGCTGCCAGGGGGCCCTATCTTTAGGTTCAGCTCCCAAACCTTGAACATCTTGGAGGATACACAAATAGGAGGTGCACTCAGCTCAGGCTCAGTATTCCTTAAAAAGCACCTTGCTAAAGCTATCAAGTTCACTGGAATAATTCTGTGAAGGACACATCTTCACTGATGTCAGATTTCTGATGTAAATGGTGCCTTCACATGCTCTGGGGCATTTGGCTACCAAGGGTGGGTTTGAACTAGTTCCAGCACACAGAGTACAAGTCCCTTCAGAACCAGGCAAAACCCTATGTTGCCCCATGACTCATGCTGTTCTTGAGACTTGCATAGAAAACAGAGCTGCTGTTACCCACGCTGATATCTATTTCATGACCACATATGTTCAAAAGCCACATGTGAGAGGCATGGTTGAAATGAGAGGTTGTGTTTTCCAAGTTGTTTTCTGACTGTCTCCTTTCCCACATCCTCAGGCCTTCAGAATCCCTCTCCAGGGATAATTACTATTACCACCACCAGTGTATTCCTTAAGAGATATTTAAACCTTGTACAAAATACGCACACATCATTATTTCCCACAAATGACAGCATACTATGTACATGGTACCTCACCTAGCTTTTTTCATTTACCAGTATATCTTAGAGATTGTTCCATAACAGAACATATAGATTTGCCTGTTTTTGTTGTTTTTCCCAAGTTTCCAAGAGCTGGAAACTGTGTTTTTAAGCAGCTGCTTGGTATTCCATTAATTGGACTTATCGTAATTTGATCTGTCCCTAGTGATGGACATTGGGGTTGTTTCCCTTCATTTGTATTTCAAGCTTGCTGCAGTGACAGTGTACACACTTGCTTGAGCATCTATGTGTCTATGACAAATTCCAATAAACAATTTAAACTAATTTAATTCTTATGCTCTCAAAAAACCTAAGAGGTTATTTTTTAGAGGAGAAAGCTAAGGCTGTTGTTTTGATTCCTTTTTACCACTGGATTTGGGACTCAACTGTTTGGTAGTCATTGTGTCCTTCTCCCCTACCAGGATTTGAACCCTGAGCCCAAGGCCCGAGTCGCCTCCATCTTCAAGGGAGAGTGGGAAGAGCACAGGCCTTGGCCTCAGTCCCGCTCCCCGTGCTTCCAGCTGTGGGATGGGCCAGGTGCTTCACCCAGCTATGCCTCCTGTGAGGCATGATGTGTGCAAAATGGAAATGTGAATATAAAGGTCAACAATGTCCCTCAATGACCAGTACTGATCCTCAGAATCACGTGGGAACTCGTAGAAAGCGGTATCTGTACCACTCTTTCCTCTGTAGCATGGTCCAGATGACTCGTAGCAGGGACCACAGTATGCTGGGTGAGCACCCACTGCATGCACTCACTGTGCCAGCACCGAGAGACTCCTGTGGGAGCCATGGCAATTCTAAGGTCTTCACTGGGGACTCTGAGACAGCAGGGAGCTAGGATGAGGGCTGCAGAGTGTTCTTCTGCCTGCACTGAGCAGACCCCTTGGATGGCAGGGAACAGTCCCAAGCCAGATGGGTGCCCATAACTAGCCATTTGGCTCTCAATACATAATACCACCACGTGTCAGGCAACACTATCCCACCCAGAGCATGACCTGAATTTGCATCCCATCTTCAGAGGATACATTGACCCACTTCTTCCATTCTGCCTTAACCAAAGCTTTTATGTGAATTTTCCCCATTGAGAAGACAAGCTCCTTCCTGGCTTAGACTGCACTTGACTGATCTTTTCATGAGCTCCCCGCCAAGCCAGGACCACCCGAGGCTTATATGGAGACTTGGTGCACATTAGAGATGTTCCTGTGCACCTGGCAGCCCTGAGCCCAGGCACCCAGTAAGGCAAAGGGCCGGATTTGGGACCCGTCTGCCACTCAACCAGAAAGTCAGTTGCTTATTTCTAACTTCCCTGCCTTCTCCACATTTGTCCCATTCCTTCCTCTCATCATGAATATCCCCAGAGCCATTCAACAGGGCAGTGAATTAAATATAGAACCTTTTTTTTTTTCAGAATTGCAGAAAGGATTAGATTGATAATGATCCAAGTAGAGCAATAAGTCTGACAGTTTAGTAAAAGCTCAATAAAGGGCGGCTTAGTTCCCCTCCCCCAAAATAATCTGAAAAGAAAACGTGTCTTATTTCAGGGGGAAAAAAAATAAAGTGACCTTTAAAGATCAAATTCCCAGGATACCCAGGGTAGAGGTGGAACATGGGAGTCCACAGGCAGCCTTGATGATTCCAAAGATCCAAAGGGCTTCTGCTTCCTCACATAATGCAGGAAACAAATTGAACATGTATTAAGTGCTTGCTGTATGCGACACACTGTGCCAGGTGCTCCCCCTAAAACAGTTCTGTGTACAGGCATGAGAATGAATCCCGATCTTACAGACAAAGAATGTTAGACTCAGAAGTTTCAAGCTCACCCATCACTCAGCCAGAGAGGACAGATGCAGGATTCAATCTCGGGAGCGCCCGAGTCCACAGAAGTTCCTGGGCTAAAGGACCGACCACAGGCATGTGAAGAGATGCAGGACAATTTTTATTGGATTTGAGGTCAGCTTTGCCAGCTCTTCTCACTGGGGGAAGGGGAGGGAGAAAGTAGCTAGCTCCAGGGTCCCTAACATAGAACCACCAAGGACTTCACTATTTTTACTCATACAGCAGCGTGTCTGGGAAGATCATGCTCTGTGACAAGCTACAGGCACTAAGTAGCAATTTCTGTTTCCCCACATATAGCTTGAGTCATATGAAACTGACATGGATGTGGCTCAAAAATAGCTGCATGTCAGCCATTTTATACCATTTGACTTAAATATTATTAATTAATGTCACAACCAGAGATTATTCTCTGAGAAAAGGGCATTGCAGCCTGAAGCAGAGAAGGCATACACGTTCCCTGAGGTTGGGAACTCATCACAGCCTGAGACAGCTTGGGGCGTAAAGCCCCGGCCCACTTATCCCAGGAGATTCTGGGTGAGATGCAGTCCTCAAAGAAGAGACTGGGAAGGGAGAAGTGACACCCTGGCTGGGTGGGCCTCATCTTGGTGAGACACCGCCTGGGTAAAACCATCATGGAAAGGGTATAGTGGGGCGTGGAAACTCCCTTGGTTAAAGCGTGAGGCTTTGCTGTAAGTTGTGGTAAAGAGGGAGGCGGTGACAACCAGGAGGCCTGTTTTGAGGGTTTCTGAGGGACCCATCTGCATCTGTGGTATCGTAAGGAAGGGAGGAGGAGACACCCAGAGGAGCAGTGTGAAGGGGCTGCCTCCCAGCCAGCTCTGGAGTGAATGACCAAGTCCTGGCTGCGAAAAGAAGGGGAGTGCAGCCTGCAGAAGTGTCTTCTTTTTTCAATTCCTGCTCAGAAAGTAACAGGAGATAAGAATAGTGGGGAAGACCAGACCAAAGTGAAGTATAAGGCTGGTAATGGTAAGGGGGAATTAGTCACTCGGAACCTAGGCCAGTAGACATTGGAGCCCCATCCTCCATCTTGGATCAGCCAGCCCCTCTATGACTGCAGAGCCCTGAATGATGGCAACATCTCCTCTTCACTTAGGGTTGTAGGATGACCAACAGTCCTGATTTGCCTGGGAGTGGGGGGTTCCCAGTAGGTGGGACTTTCAGGGCTAAAACCAGGAAAGTCCTGGGCAACCCAAAATAAGGTAGTCACTCTAGAGTGTATGACTGTCTGATACCTGCTAAGAAAGAGAAGGACTTGGTTATAAGGAGAAGAGAAAGTGAAATGTTTCTCAAAAAACAAAGATGAGGGTTTCCCGGTGCTGTTCTGCCCAAGGCTCTGGGTCTGAAGCTTCTCTCTCCAGGCCTAGCTTCGTGGAAAAGTAAGGAGCCAGAGAGTGGAAAAGATGGAAATAAAGGAAGAGAATGGAGAATTGCTTTGGGGAAGTTTAGACTGGAAGTGTGAATTACAACTGCACCCCCAAGTCACCCCATCTCACCCCTGCCTCCTGCTCAAGGCTCTCCCTCTCTCATCCACACATTGGTCAAACTAGCTAGCTTTTGGAGAGACTTTGGACAGTCAAAGAAAAACAGATCTGTCTCAAGCTTCAAAAAGCCTAGAGCTGGCCAGGCACTGTGGCTCACGCCTGTAATCCTAGCATTTTGGGAGGCTGAGGCAGGTGAATCATCTGAGGTCAGGAGTTTGAGACCAGCCTGGCTAACATGATGAAACCCCATCTCTACTAAAAATACAAAAATTAACCAGGCATGGTAGTGCACGCCTGTAATCCCAGCTATTTGGGAGGCTGAGGCAGAGGAATTGCTTGAACCCCAGGGGGCAGAGGTTTCTGTGAGCTGAGATTGCACCACTGCACTCCAGCCTGGGTGACACAGCGAGACTCCATCTAAAAAAAAAAAAAATTCCTAGAGCCAAATGCTCACGGAGCCATTTACTGCATGGCTTTGGGCAAGTCAAAGGACTCTGCCTATCCAGTCAAAAGAGTCTGTTGCAGTCTTCATCGCAAGACTGTTGTGGGGATTAAACAACATGGCAAATGGGAAGCTGGGAAATGTAGTGTGCACCCAACCAATATTTGTTTCTTCCTGCCTGCCTACATATGAGGCCACACAGAATTCCAACTTTGTTTCTCTGAGAACTAATGCAGTTACTTGTTTTTCTTTCTGATCCAGGCTGTCACTATGGATCCGTTCCCTGAATCAGTTACAGAAAACTTTGAGTACGATGATTCAGCTGAAGCCTGTTATATTGGGGACATCGTGGCCTTTGGGACTGTGTTCCTGTCCATATTCTACTCCGTTGTCTTTGCCATTGGCCTGGTGGGAAATTTGTTGGTAGTGTTTGCCCTCACCAATAGCAAGAAGCCCAAGAGTGTCACCGACATTTACCTCCTGAACCTGGCCTTGTCTGATCTGCTGTTTGTAGCCACCTTGCCCTTCTGGACTCACTATGTGATAAATGAAGAGGGCCTCCAAAACGCCATGTGCAAATTCACTACCGCCTTCTTCTTCATCGGCTTTTTTGGAAGCATATTCTTCATCACCATCATCAGCATTGATAGGTACCTGGCCATCGTCCTGGCCGCCAACTCCATGAACAACCGGACTGTGCAGCATGGCGTCACCATCAGCCTAGGCGTCTGGGCAGCAGCCATTTTGGTGGCAGCACCTCAGTTCATGTTCACAAAGCAGAAAGAAAACGAATGCCTTGGTGACTACCCTGAGGTCCTCCAGGAAATCTGGCCCGTGCTCCGCAATGTGGAAGCAAATTTTCTTGGCTTCCTACTTCCCCTGCTCATTATGAGTTACTGCTACTTCAGAATCATCCAGACGCTGTTTTCCTGCAAGAACCACAAAAAAGCCAAAGCCATCAAACTGATCCTTCTGGTGGTCGTCGTGTTTTTCCTCTTCTGGACACCCTACAACGTTATGATTTTCCTGGAGACGCTTAAGCTCTATGACTTCTTTCCCAGTTGTGACATGAGGAGGGATCTGAGGCTGGCCCTCAGTGTGACCGAGACAGTTGCATTTAGCCATTGTTGCCTGAATCCTTTCATCTATGCATTTGCTGGGGAGAAGTTCAGAAGATACCTTTACCACCTGTATGGGAAATGCCTGGCTGTCCTGTGTGGGCGCTCAGTCCATGTTGATTTCTCCCCATCTGAATCACAAAGGAGCAGGCAGGGAAGTGTTCTGAGTAGCAATTTTACTTACCACACGAGTGATGGAGATGCGTCCCTCCTTCTCTGAAGGGACTCCCAAAGCCTTGTGTCTACAGAGAACCTGGAGTTCCTGAACCTGATGCTGAATAGTGAGGAAATATTTTTGTTGTTGTTTCTTACAGGCATAGAGTGGTGGACCCAATGCACACAAAACCACCCTAGAGTGTTGTTGAGAATTGTGCTCAAAATTTGAACAATGAACAAATTGAACTCCCTTACTGCAAATGTCATCAGAACTTTTTGGTTTGCAGATGACAAAAATTCAACTCAGTCTAGTTTAGTTAAAAGGGGGTGGTGAATATTGTTCATATTGTGGCATAACAAAAGGGTGTCTGAGCCCTCAAAGTGAGGGGAAACCAGGGCCTGAGCCTAGCTAGAATTGCCTCTCTCTGACGCTCAAATCTTTTAGTTATTATAGATCCCCCAGACTTACATGACACAGCTTTATCACCAGAGAGGGGCTGACACCCATGCTTCTCTGGTCCCAAGGGCAAAATTCCCAGGGAAGTGCTCTGATAGGCCAAGTTTGTATCAGGTGCCCATCCCAGGAAGGTGCTGTTATCCATGGGGAAGGGATATGTAAGATGGAAGCTTCCAGTTCAATCTCACTGATAGATAAGCAGAAGTACATATTTCCAAGAAGTTGAATTTGTACTGTTCTGATTACACAGAACAAATGCCACACACCACCCTTACCATGTGCCTGACCCAGCCTCTCCCCTGATTACACCAGCCTTATTTCCATTAAGCCCTCCTCCATCACATCCCCAAACCTATAAGGGCTCCCCACTGCCTACTGCATTGAGTCAAAACTCAAATGCTTGGCTTCTCATACCTCCATCATAGGATCCTACCAACAGAGTCCCCATTGCCTCCTCCTTCCCAAAGGGCTCCACCCATCCTATCAGCCTGTCTCTTCCATACGACCTAATGCATCTCCACCTGCTCCCAGGTCAGTAGGGGAAACAGAAAAACCCTGCCCCCAAATAAGAAGGGATGGATTCCAACCCCAATTCTGGTAGCTTGGGACTAATCAAGCTTCA
Organism: Mandrillus leucophaeus; assembly: GCF_000951045.1. Taxonomy (NCBI): domain Eukaryota; kingdom Metazoa; phylum Chordata; class Mammalia; order Primates; family Cercopithecidae; genus Mandrillus; species Mandrillus leucophaeus. Next base: position 228,175 of record NW_012106419.1, read on the forward strand.
GTTTCCTTGTCTATAGAAGAGGGATAAGCCTTTCACATAGAGATCATCCTTTCCAGCAGAAGGAACTAGCCACCAACTCTTGCAGGTCTCAACCCTTTTGTCTGCTTCTTAGACTTCTGCTTCCCCCACACCTGGCACTGCTGTGCTATGCCCAAGTTGTGGTGCTGACAAAACTTAGAGAAGCCTGCAGGTGCTGCTGCGTGGCATAGCACAGACACAGAAGAGGCTGTTTCTTACAATGGCACCCAGTGAGCACTCCCAAGTCTACAGAGTGATAGCCTTCCCTAAGCCGACTCTCCTGGACTGTCTTGAATATCCCCTCCCAATCACTTTGTGGCAAGCTCCTGCCCATCTGGAAACATACCCCATCATTCATGCCACTGCCAACCTGGGGAGCCAGGGTCATGGGAGTAGCTTCTTTTCCCCCCTAGAAACGTTTGAAACAATCTAAAGCTTTAAAGCTTGAAAACCAACTGTAATAATGCTAAAGAAAATGTCATCCAATCTAACCACATCAATATTGTCATTCCTGTATTCACCCATCCAGACTTTGTTCACACTCTCACATGTTTAGAGTTGCAGTCGTCATGTACAGATGGTTTTATAATCTGATTTGTTTTCTTCTTCACATTAGACCACAAAGAGTGCTCGCTTTCTATGTAGTTTGGTAATTATCATTTTAGAAGACTCTACCAGACTGTGTATTCATTGAAGGCAGATGTGGTATCTGATAAATTGCTGTGTATCTGATAGCTCTTTGGCAGTCTTCATGTTTGTATAATGAATGAGAGAATAAGTCATGCTCCTTCAAGATCATGTACCCCAATTTACTTGCCATTACTCTATTGATAAACATTTAACTAGTTTCCAATGTTTAGCAAATACATATTTTATAGAACTTCCATCTGTATAACTTTCTTTCTCCCATTCAATTATTTCCTGTGGTTAAATTCATTGCCATGGGGAAAACTGAGTCAAAGGGCATGGGAACATGTTAGCTTTGGATACACACATATGAAAGTCAATATTACACAACCTTTACTGAGTTGTATTATATACAAAATGTGAATGCACATCCAGAGCTATTCCAGAAACGATGAGACCAGGCTTCTTCCCTCAATAATTTAACATTTAAATGCAGAAGAGAAGTAGAGGAATAATCACACTTTGCATTAGGTGGTAGCACAGGAGTAGTGTGTGACTTCTGACCTGAGTCTTTAAGGGAAAGGGGTTCTCCAGGTAAAGAAAGGTGGCATTCAAGGCTGAGGAAACGGCATGTACAAAGGAAGTGTGTGAGAGCATGAGGATCTCACAATGTGAAAAACCTCTGTGTGAATATTAAAAGGTGTTGGAAGTGGAGTGGGTGGTAGGAACCTTCTGAGCTGAGCTGTTAGCTGTGGGCTGAGCTACAATAACCAGTGGAGCGGGTGCTGGTTCTCCTCGGGGTGTTCACGGAGTTTCTTCATTATTACCTGATCCTCATTCCAACTGTTGAACCATAAGACTTTTAATTAAAGTTTAAACTATTTCTGGACTTCCAAGAAGTAGGAAATAATTACTTTGGCTTGAGAAATAAAAGAAGAGAAACAAACACTTTCATTTCTAGAAGAAAATTAAATTTGTATCATTAGGAACCTATATTTACTAATTCATTCATTTTTCTGAATAGAACAGAATAGGAAGAAAATAAGGAAGCTCATTGAAAAATCCAAAATAGCAAGGATGTTGGTGTCTAAATAAAGGAAGGCATTTTTGGAAAGGACAGTTGGCCCTCAGAGCACACCTGAATCAGACCCACTCCTGCTTCTGAGCTCTGGGCTTCCCAAGAGCAGAAGGATCTGTCTGTGATGAATCCCAACATATTAACTCTCTGCTTTGGCAGGTTATTTAACATCTCTGAGGCTCAGTCTCCTCATCAGAAAAATAAAGGTAAAAGTAGTTCCCACCTGGTAGGGTTGGAGCAGAGGATTCAGTAAGATTACCCCTGCAAAGATCACAGTGCAGACCTGGCAAAGCAAGCTCGAATGAATGGTGGCAATTATTTTTATACTTATTATTTTTATTATTAGACTGAGCTTTTCCCAGCAACTAAACACATGCTGTCTTGTCCTTTCCTTTTGCTTTTCTTAGTAGCAGAATCGCAGACTCTTGGGTGGTTGGAGATAACTGGGTCCAAATTCACATTTCGTGGGTAAGAAAACGGAGGCTCAGAGAAGGCCAGCAGGTGGCCCAAGGTACCACAGTGAATTACTGGGAGAGGTAGATTCAGTCTACCATTTCCTTCCTCATCTTGATAAAAATACAGATCAATCTGGCCTCTAAGAGCAGAGAACACAGAAGGAATGTCTGCAGGCAGACAATGAGACAGGGAAGAGCAGCCCGCAAGGTAGCTGCAGAGTTTAACAGAATCAATCTGCACATGGACAGGTGTGTGCTGTGTGGCACAGCCTTTGGCAATTGCAGTTTGGAGACATCTGTATCTGCAATGACAGATGGTGTCAACTGAGACTCATCAGCAAAGGCTGCAGAATTCCCAGAGGCAAATGCTATCAGTGGCTTCCAGGAGGATCTGGGTGGGTGGGCCAAGCCTTAGACAGACTGGCCATGGTGGAGGGACAGCCATATCCAGGGGCTGCCCAGTGCTTGGGCAAAATGCTGAATCCCTTCCACATAATTCCACTCACTTCATGCTTATCTATGGTCATTTAATGACATTCTAAGAGAGTGTCTCCTTCCCAGGGACCTTGCTATCAAGAAAGATGGAGCATATTTGCTTTTATTACTAAGAAGAGCTATCAACCCTTGTAATCCATTGTACCTAGAGTGTGTACAGGGTCTCATGGCTTTTCCATTCATCTCTCTCTGAGATGCTGTCCCTAAGCATCCAGGGAAAGAGTTCACCTCTGGCCTCAAAGGTCAACAACTACACCTGGGAGCATAAGAGCCTGAATGAGAGGTCCACCTTGGGTAGTACTTGGGCCCAAGATGATGCCCATTTGTGCCTTCAAAATTGGAGCAGTTCTCTTAACTCAGCAGCTAATTTTTTCTCCACTTGCACGGCACTCACTGGCCCACGGGGACCACTTCAGTTTCAACATGACTTGTAATATTGTTTGCTTAACTTGCTGAGTTGGCAACAAAATTTTGGGCTACTCAAGAGTAGTGTGATCTGAGAGCAAGTGAGAAAAACGAGTTTTAGCAAATTTAGAAATATCCGGTTTGTCTTCAATATACTCTCCATCCACAGGGGGGCCAAGGGCCAAGTCGTTTTCTGAGGGATATGAGGCATCATGTTTCTATTTCTGTTACATTACAGCAGTTGTTAGGCAACAGGGAGAGTTCCTCCAGACACACCCGGGGCAGCGGCAGGCAGCGGGGCAGTGCTAGCAACCGCAAAACATGCTCAGCAGGAAGATTACTCTTTTACTCCATATTTCCTTATTTACTGAGATAGAAACAAAAATAACATTTTAATTTGCTTTTCTTTGAATACTAGGTAAGATTGTTCATTTTTCAAGGCATTTGTTTTAAATTATTTGTATATTTTTCTGATTCTAAAAGAAAGATACTCATTATAGAAAACATGAAAAATACACTTTTTAAAATTAAAAATGTTTTAATTACACGATATTCAACCTCCCAGAGACAACTGTGGTTTAACACTGAAGTTATTTTCTGCCATGAGCATACTTTTTTAAAAAAAAATACATAAGAGTAGACATTTCTCAAAAGAAGACATATGAATGGCCAACGGGTAAGTGGAAAAATGTTCAACATTTCTAATTATTAGGAAAATGCAAGTTAAAATCACAATGAGATACATCTCAGATTTGCCAGAATGGCTTTTATCAAAAAGACAAAGAGAATAAATGTCAGCAAGAACGTGGCAAAAAGGGAATCATTGTGCACTATTGGTAGAAATATGAATTAGTACAACCATTATGGACAACATTTTAGAGGTGTCTCCAAAACTAAAAATAGAATTACTATATGATCCAGCAATACCACTTCTGAGTGTTTACCCAAAAGATGTGAAATCAGTTTGTTAAAGAGATGCCTGCACCCCCATATTCATTGCAGCACTATTCATAATAGCCAAGTTATAGAATCAACCTAAGTGTCCATCAACAGAGGAGTGAATAAGGGAAATGTGGCATATATACACAACAGAATACTATTCAGCATTTAAGAAGAAGAAAACTCTGTTATCTGCGACAACATTGATGGAATTGGAGAACATGATGCTAAGTGAAATAAGACAGGCACAGAAAGACAAATACTGCATATTCTCACATGTATGTGGAATCTAAAACAATCAAACTTGTAGAAGCAGAGAGTAGAATGGTGGTTACCGATGCTAGGGGGTGGGGAGAAAGGAGAGAGCTGATGGTTAGAGGGAATAAAATTTCAGTTAGATAGGAGGAATATGTTGCTTTTTTCTTTTTCGGAGTTTTATTACACACTATGGTGAATCCAGTTAATAATAGAGTAATTCACGTTTCAAAATTGCTAAGAGAGTAAATTTCAAATGGTCTCACCACAAAATATGTTAATTATTTGAGATGATGAGTATGTTAACTAGCTTGATTTAATAATTTCACATTGTATTCATAAATCATAATAGTGCTTTTTACCCCATAGTTCTATATAATTATAAATTGTCCATTTACAATTTTAAAAACTGAACAAAACCTAAAAGCACTTGGATTTCATCAATAAGAAAATGGTTCAATAAATTTCAATTCAGCCATACAATAAAATATTGTATAATTTAAAAGAATGACATAAAAAAGGATGAGTTCGTGTCCTTTGTAGGGACACAGATGCAGCTGGAAACCATCATTCTCAGCAAACTATCGCAAGAACAGAAAAGCAAACACCGCATGTTCTCACTCATAGGTGGGAACTGAACAATGAGATCACTTGGACACAGGAAGGGGAACATCACACACTGGGTCCTATTGTTGGGAGCGGGGAGGGGGTAGGGATAGCATTAGGAGATATACCTAATGTAAATGACGAGTTAATGGGTGCAGCACACCAACATGGCACATGTATACATATGTAACAAACCTGCACGTTGTGCACATGTACCCTAGAACTTAAAGTATAATAAAAAAAAATTTTAAAGAATGAGTCAATTCTATAAATATGATCCTAAAAGGATGTCCATAATATAGCCTTAAGTCAAAAAGACAAATTTCAGAGCTAAACAGATTTTTATTTTTAAATATAAACATATATATGTGTTTATATATAAAAAAACATTTTTATTTTTAAAAACTTTGAGATCAGAACATATATACAGTTTTATATCTTCTTTTTTCAATTAGCATTATAGTATGATCATTTTCTCATCTATTATAATCAAACAGGATTTTGAATGATTGCATAGGACTCAATAATAGACTTTGTCCATCCAAGCCCTACTGACAGGCATGGGTGCTACTCCCATGTTTTTCACTACAAGGAATGACACTATGATGAACATAAATCTTTGCACAGATCTTTGATTGCATGAAAGGAATTAGTAGACTAATAGATTTCAGCACTTATAAATCTCTTGCTAGCTACTGGAAATTTACTTTTCAGAGAGATGACAATGTGTTGCTTGCTCTCTAAGACTCCCAATCCCTGACCTTAGTACCACCTACCTCCCTAGTCTTCGAGGTCAGGATATTGTGGGCTTTTGTTATTGGGTAACAAACCAGCTACTGACTTTAACAGGCAGAAAGAAAAGACTTCTGTTCTTAAAAGGAGATGGTAAGGCTGCCCTTTAGCAGAGAGAAAAGAAGAGGGATGAGGGGATTTTTAAAAAGTGACCAATAACATCACAAAACAGTTATTTTAAGGGAACAGAGACCACTTAGAACCTGTGCTAAGGGGACACATGAGAGGCCATCAGAGCCATACAGCATCAGGCAAGAGCGGGAGGTGGAGAGACTTGTTCTGGAAATAGAGGGGTTTCCTAGCAGGAGAAGAAGAAATAGAGGTGAGCAGAGCAACCCTAAAGCCATTGTGCAGTTTGAATGTTTAAACCATCCGCTTCTATACAAAACATAAACAACCTGCAAAAGGCAACAGAGAATTGATTCAAGATTTAGCACAATTGATTGGACTTTCAATGTATCTACCGTCACTGTGGATACACTTGTACATAGCCATCTCAGCATAATGTAGAGCTCACACCTGTAAAATAAAAGAAAGAACGAAATCGAACATTAGCAACTTTATTTAAATATTTCATAAGTTATCTCTGGGTTGCATTTCACAAATTATCTACACTTTATATGGAAGTAAAATTTATTAAAAGTTCAAACCATAGTGACTTTATGGATACTGTATACCTTGGGCTTTACTGGCAGCAGTGATGCTCCAATCAGCCAGGGAAGTCCATGAGTTCCAGCTGTAAGAACTCCTTGGCATATCCAGGTACTCTTGCTTTGGGGAAGAGGATGCCCAGCTGCCAGACTGGGAAGCCTAATAGCAAAAGGCTCATTTACACTTCCAGAACTACTGTATGCATTTCCCTTTGAAAGCACATTATTTCACTGAGGAAATAGAACCAGAAAAGAACTTCCACAGCCTTCCCCAACCACATCTTCCCATCTCCCTGCAGCTGTGCCAGTGCTGCCCCTCCTCGTATCGTGGAAGAATCGTCCCTGTGCTTATCTAAAGCCAAACCTGCCACCTGAACGATACATCCCAGCCCCTTCTACCTCCCGCTCCTGCATTTATCCCCTCTCTCCTGCATTATCTGTCTCTCCCCTCTGCTGGATAATTCTCATTTGGTATGCAAGCAGGCCAGAATACTTCTCATTTTTAGGAGCCTCCTCTTGATGCCGCATCTCCCCCAGCTCCTGTCCAGGCAGAGGCACTCAAAAGAGTTCTCTCCAGACAGCTCCCTGTCTCCCATTCTCAAATTTTCTTCTCACCCCTCCCCCAGACACACTTTTGTCGAAGTCACCAGTGTTCTCTATGTTGCTAAATCCGATGGTCCACAATCAGGCCTCCCCTTACTTGACCCATTAGCAGAATTAGGCAAAGGTGATTGCTCCTTCTTTCTTGAAGCACCTTTTCCTTTCAGCTTTGGAGATGCCACTCCATGTTCTCCAACCACCTCACTGAGTGCTCCTCTGCAGTCTCCTTCCCTAGTTCCTTCTTGCCTCCCTAACCTCTATGCATCAAGGGCTTCAGGCTCCGTCTCCAGACTTATCCGCTCCTCTTCCCTTCCAGCCTCCCTCTTCTTCTCCCCTCCCTTCTCTTCTGTCCTCTCTCAGCCAGTCTCTCCACACTGACAAGGTCCAAGCCTTTTCTCCAGTCCAGACTTCTCTGAGGTCCAGATGTGTATATTCAATTCCCTAACAACTTCCCTTGGATATAGAATCAGCGTCTCCTGGCACTCAAGGCAAAACCCGCTCCCCTGCAGTCTGCGCTGTCTCAGTAAATGACAACTTTATTCTTCCAGTTGCTCTGGTCAAAAACCTCGGAGTCATCCTAGATGCTCCACTCTCCCTGGCACTCCATGTAGGGCAAAACCCACAGTGGTTTCTTTTTTAAAATAGCTCTACCATGTAGAATGCAGATTCCTCCCCGATTCTCACAAGGTTGTTTCAGTCTTAGTCTGCGGCATTATTGAGCATTTTCATATTTTCCTGTGTCTTAATTAGCGTTGCGATAAAATATTGGAAAGGACTGCCCAGAAGCTCTTAGCAGATGCCATTTAAACCTGAAAGTCAAGAAAATGACTTTTATTTACAACATATTTATCATGGTCGTTCATGTAAACTGATCAGAGGCAGCAGAGACGACACTGCATTAATTCATCAGTACTCCAAGTGCAGGCAGATAGATATAGGCTGGAGAAAATAATAAGCAATTAATGCCCATGCCAACTCCTTGCAGTACTGACCGCACTCCGTTTGGCTACTTCATAAGGGCATCCAGGTATTTTTATCTGTGGTGGCACGAACCGCTAAGACAGTACCAAAACCTTATACCAGGAAGCATTTTTTTTAACGCTCAGTGTAGGGGTGGTGTAATTGCAGCAATTAAGAGTTGAGAGTATCTCTGCAATCTCCTATACATTTACTGGCAAAAAAGAATTGAAAATACCATGTGTAAATCCTAACTACACTGTCAGAGCAACCTTGAGAGAAGTAAGGAGCCCAGGTTCTCAACCTTTAGCCTGGTCACTTTTGGCCGCTCCCAGGCTAAGGGAACCCCTGCCCCAGACTACTCTCTTCCTCCTGCTATTACAGGTGCCATCTGTGGAGTCCAGACTCCCCGACTGCACCACCTTCAGTGAGACCAACAGGGCCCCAAGGCCATTTTGCTACTTCCTTGCCTACCAGGATCTGCCCTGGCCCCTGCTCAGACCCTGTCTCTGAAGCTGATGAGCCTGAACTTGAAGATTAGACGTCCACGCTCCGAGAGTGTTGCTCTTTGGAAATTACTTAACTGCCTTGTTACTCAGAAAAACGGGGTGGCAAGGCCTATATTCAGGCTTGAGGAGAAAATGAGAGAGTGCAGTGAAAGCATCTAGCGCAGTGTATCGCCCACAGCAGAGGCTTTGAATAGGCCCACTTCCCTTTTCTTCTGTTTTTTGCCCCAAAGGACACAGCCAGCTTCCCCAAAGTTAAGGGGCCCTCCCCGAGGCCCTACTGCTCCCTCTACCAGAGTCAACTGGACCAGCTTGTTTACATTCTTTCCTGATACACCACAATGTCAGCTTTGCTCTTGGTGATTTTACAGGAAGCTTTTCTTGCCCCATTTTTAACCCTTTTATAGCCTGCAACCCAATATCCCTGGCCTGTCTTTTACCTTGAGGTGAGCTCATGCTCCTCCAGCTTTTGTCTCCCATCTTTTGTGCATGAAACAGCATGGTGGCCTTAACTCTAGTGTCTAGAAGCCTTCCCATGGACTCCTCACTTCTCTTCCCTCTTTAGGAGTAGAATGAGATGAAGATTTGTAGCCTGAGACCTCATGCACACAGGTATCCCCAGGTATGCAGCCTAAGCTGCATATGCAGATTTAAACCTGTCTTGGGGCTGAAGTAGGACCTAAAGTTACATGTACTTTTTCATAAACACAGTTTTGCACAGGAGCAGAATATGAAGGATGCAGAGATGAGGAGGCAAGAGGTGTCATTCTGCTCTGTGATGAACCTGAGTGGTCCCTTCGAAATACATGACTCTGGCTTTAGTGGCATGTGCTGGGTAAATTCAGCTGCTGCTATTCAGATGGCACAAAATATTACTAAAGTACTAAAGGCTTGTTGGGGTGAAATTAATGCAGCAAGAAAAATAGTGATTAAGTTTTCACTGGTAAAATCTTGACATTTGGCTGAGTAGGAGATAACCTGAAATTGTAGGAGTAGCTATAGTTAGCAGTGCACTGATATTTGTGGACTATATTTAAACATGTATAAAAAAGGATGCACTTCTTTGGTATTTATGACTCATCTTTATAGGATGAATCATTTGCATGAATTAAATTTATCTCTTAAATCTAAAACCACAATTTGCTATTTTTTTCCTAATAAAAGAATAGTTTCTTAGACCATTTGTGCTGCTATAACAGAATACCATAGACTGAAATATTTTAAAAGAGCAAAAATTTATTTCTCACAGTTCTGGAGGCTGAGAGGTCCAAGATCAAGGCACGAACGTTTGGTCTGATGAGGGCCTTCTTACCATGTCCTCACATGGCAGACGACAGAAAGACAAGCCACCAAGCTAGCCAAACGCTGCATGAAGCCTCATAAGAGACTTAATCCCATTTACAAGGGAGAAGCCCTCATGGCGTAATTACCTCTTAAAGAACCCCACATCTTAATACCATCACATTGATAAGACCTGGATTTTAGAGTGGACACATTCAAACCATAGCAAATGGTAAAGAAAACAGGCCTAAGGTGCCTGGGTGCCAGGTGACAGTGTTATGGTGCTGCAACCACTTTGGGCTGCCCACTCAGGACTTCCCAGCACAAGAGCCACAAAGCCTCCCACTTGTTCATATCACCTTCTGTTGAGTTTTCTGCTCCTTGCAGCCCCCTGCAATAAGCTGGTAACTACCCTTACCTGAATCCCCTGCTTGCCACTCAGGTGTTCACCAGACATCCACCTTCCCACCTATACCGCAGCCATTGAGCCACATAGGTGGTCCCCTGTTGCTGTCTGCCTTGGCCCTCAGGTCCAGCTACTGTGCCCACTTTCCCATGCCACACTGTAGGCCAGAGTCACTCTGCTGCACCCATGCCACACCATATCGTGGGCCTCTCCAAAACGTTGGTTATGGCCATCTGCCTAGACCTATTCTCTCCCTAGGGTCTGCTCCTTCCCAGGACTCTGCCTAGGGAGCAGGGCACAGGTCCTGTTGCCACTGGATCTTACACATGATCATGGATGCTGCAGCGACTGCAAGGCTTTGCCCAAGAGGCAGAGAAGGGCTTGTTCTCTGTGACTCACCTGAGTCTATTCATTTGTAGCTGCCCCGCCCACCTCCTGTCTCCTCCTGCCCAGGAAATCTGTTTACAGTCTAGAAAGAGAGGAAAGGGGAAAGCCTCCTCTTTACCATTGCCTAAGGAATTTAGATCTTTAAAAGGTAGAACCAGAAAAAAATAGGTTAAAATTATTTGTGAATTGTCCTGCTCTGCAGGGCATGGTAAAGACTAGGTGTCAGATAAATGTGAACGAATTTGGAAAGAAGGGATAAAAGAGAGGGCCAGTGTGCCACAGGGCGTGGCAGAGCCTCTGAACATTGGAAGTCAAAGAGGAGGGTTTCAGGTGGAAGAATTAGATGATGCAGGTGCTGCGGTTGGAGCCTTAGAGACCAGACAAGACTGGAAGAATCCCACAGATACGCTGTGCTAACTGGGGACAGGGCATGAAAGAAAAAATCACAGAGGCACAGGAAGCAGCAGGCAAAAGTAGCCCCCAAGTCCTCTTCATCCTCCACTTCACACAGTCAACCCTCACAGTCAACCCCTCCCTGTTGTCCTTCAGCCACACCCTCTGTCAATAGCCTCTCCCTGCCCTCACTCTGTACACTACTATCACCACTAACTCCACCACCAGCACCAAGGCCGGTCTCCCCAACACTGCCGGCACACCTGAGTCTCCTGCCCCGGCTTCTCACCATGCATCCTCCTAGCCATTCCTCCCCAGGCCTTCCATGTCCAAGGCCACAGCATGAGAGGAATGGGATCACCTTTGCTGGAGCTCCTTTCTGTCTTGTCACCTCCTTAAAAGACTGTCAGCACTGGCTGGGGGTCTTCATCCCTCCATCGCCATTGTGGCTCCTCAGTCCTCCTGTGCTGGGAGCTGGCCAGCAGTCTATGGGCCTGGTTAGAAGAGTCCCTAGGTCTGTGTGCATGCACACACACACACACATGCACACGCACATGTGCACACCTTCCTAGAAGCAAGAGAAGGGCCAGGTTTCATGGAGGGTGTGGCAGTTGGGCTTAACGATGTGGAAATGTTGAGAATAAGAAGGAAGCCCTGTGGGAACCCAGGAAGCTTTTGGGAGAAGCCACAAGTCACTGGGTGGGTGAGACCAGGCTAAGATGGTTGGTGACTGCTTGAAAGAGCAGTGATTCCGGAGACTTGGAAAGGTCCTACTGACATGTGGGCAAAGCCCCCAGCTCTCAGACAGACCCTTCCCCAAACAGCCCTCACAGCCAGACAAGTCGAATGCCCTCCTGGCCCATGACCACCCACAGGACCATTTGTGAGGGGAGCCTGATGTCCGCAGAGATGCCCCCTCTCTCCGGTCTCCTTATCTCTCCTCATCAAAGAGCATCACTGTCCCCACCTCCATTCATCACTCTGTGTCCTAACTAACTCTGTGACTTCCCTCTCTTTCAGGTTTTTCCTCCTCTGCTATAAGGAAGAGCAGGGCTGTTACACACGGAGGCAGACCCAGGCTTCCATCTCTGTCCAACACTTCCCAGCTGTGCAGTGTTTCATCTGAGCCCTCCTGAATCCAGGCAGCTGTCCCCTGGTTAGCAGAATGTAGTCTTCTTGGGGGTAACTGGCATGTAGCTAAGGAAGCCACTTCTGTGCAAAGGTATCTGGGATCAGCGATGTGAAAAGTGTGGAGAAAAAGAAGCAGCAGGTATCTGGCCCCAAACCTGCCCCAGAACTTTTCAGACCCTCTGAGAACTCCCTGGAACTGAGTGAAAGCCAACAAGGCTATGGCAGTTTTGGAGTCTCAGGAACTCTGTAGTCACTGGAGTGTACCACAGACAGTTCTGCTGGGAGCCAGGAGGAGATGTGATAGCAGACGGGAGATGCCTGATGCCTGGCAGATGTGTAGGATGCCACTGGAGGGCCTGGACTTGTCCCTTGAACACCTGTGAGCTGCCCTCTCACTCCAGAAAGGTGTGAGGAGATGCTGTCCTTACTCGGAAGACTGGAGACTCAAGATGATGGAGGCTTGATGCTCATTGGGCCCCATCAGTATCCTGGGGCATTTGAGCCACAATAGCCTAGGGACAGTGCATTTATTTCTGAGCTTGTCTCAGCTTCTCCATGTGAAAAATGGTAGTAAGAGCGGCATGAGGCTTAAGCAGGTGGGTTCAACTCCCAGCTCCACTATATATGTACTGACTACAAAACTTGAGGCAATTCATTTAATGTCTCTGTGCCTTGATTTCCCCTTCTGTAAAATAAACCTAACAATGGTGCCCAGTGTTGAGTTGTCTGCTGTTTCGGCTTCTCCAAGAAGCAGATGCTAAGATGGGAAGGAATTTGACGTATGAGAGGTGTTAGGGAGAACACCTGTAAGGAAAAAAGGGAGGCTGTGAGAGGCCGAGAAGCCTTCAGACCACGACACAGGTCTGCCCCCTGTGTTGAAGAGACGGAAGGAAAGTTTGGCAAGGCCACTGGGATGTCATGGCGCCCAGGTGATGTCTCCCGGGATTGGATCTGCCATACTGAGTTCCTCGATGGGGAGCAACTGCAGAGCACAGTGGTCAAGTTCTCTTCCGACCGTCAGAGCTCTGAGGGCACTTTCTTATGTCTGCCACTGGGCTGTCACAAAATTTAAGGATTTGCCTAATTCTGATAGAAGTGCTGAGAATAGAGCTAGTCTTATCTGTGTTGAGCCCCCATCATGTTCCTCCCAACATCCAGCCTGCTGGAACCATCTGTCTGCCCTCCACTCTCCCCTGCTCCTCCCTCCTTCAATAAGCCTCCTGGTTTTATTCTTTTACCTTCGTCTTCTTCCTGTTTTCTCTCTTTTTAGGTCTCCTCTCAGATCTGCCCTCCAGCCGCAGTCCCCTTCCAGGAAGGGGAAAGGCCACAGAGGGGTAGGTAGGGGGAGAAATGGCACTGGGCAGGGGGTGTGGGTGATGGGTGGTGTGGGGCATGGTGTGCAGCCCTAAACGTGAGTGAGGGAAGGCCCAATACCGACGCCTTCTTATGCCTGTGCCTCCCAACACTGAACCTTCAGGAAGTGTGGGCCAAGCAGGAGTCTCCCTCAGAATCACAGCCATGCCCCCTACTTAGAAGACCTGTGTCTGAGCCTCCACCTTGGCTTACTTCCCATGGGAGGCTAGGAAGCCCTTGCTAATCAGCATCCAGCTTTCACCTGTCTGCTCCTAAAGAGAGAAGAGAGCTGAGAAGAGAGCAGCACTGGGAGCTTCCAACATTCATTCCTCCTGCCTGGCACAACAAAGATCTATTTTAATTCCCTCTGCCGGCTAGTCGCTAGCAGAGTGGAATGACATTAATCTCCCTTGTCAGGGGGAAGCTGAGGAAGTCAATACTTCTCCTTTGAGGTTTGAGTTGCAAAACTCTTCCTCAATCTCCAGCATTATAAATCCTGTTTTTACTTTCACAGCTATGTGCAAAATCCAAATAGCACCTTTCTAAAAATGAATAAAATAAGCTACGACTTGTCCTGAAATTAAGTTTCCAAGGCTCTAAGAGGAGAGAACTAAGAGGGGTTATTCCAGTAGGGACACTGCTATCCTTGATGGGACACAAGAGGAGTCATGTACCCTGAAGAATGACCTGACTCCCTCCCTTCAATTTCTAATTCAAGGAACATGGCCCAGGGTGAGACAGTCTAGGAAATTATGCATACCCAAAAGGGTGGTATCGTCTGGGGAAATGTCAGCATCCCAGCACAAACTGACTCAAAGAAAGGAACTACCATCTGCGTGTGTCTGCTGAATACAGGCATTGTGCTGAAGTAACCTTAGCAAGGTGGTCTGCAGCCCTTTATGGCTTTTGGTGATAGGTACTCAACCACAGGGCAGTCCTGAAAATCTGAGAAATTAGTCACAGCATCATTCGAGTCACACCATTGTGGTGGCTGTTACCTGAAGGAGGGAAACAAAGGTTACTGGGTATACTTGCAGGGTATGACTTCAGATTGACCAAGTCAAGTGCGTGATCTTTCCTGAGTTCATTCCTGGAGAGTGTCTGTGTGACTGGTTCCTGCCTCAGCCCTCCTGGCAGAGAGCCTGTCTGGCTGAGCTGTCATGGTATCCACTCCAGGTGCTCTCTTCCTGCTCTCAGTGGAGGAGGGTGGCAGTTCATAACTGAGGTGTGAGTGAGCCTCAGATGTTTACTAGGAGTTTCAGGCACTCAAAGAAAAGGGCTGGACTTTTGGAACTTGCTAGCTGACCCACTTGCCACCCAGAACTAAATTCAATGAAACTTTATTTCATCCCTTATAAAGGATCTCTCATTTTGTGGATTGGGATTGATTCCTTCAAAAGTTGCCCTTACAGATACCGTATCTGGAATGGTCCAATCATAAGGGTGACCACTCTTGGTAAACTATGTACATGCTCTGCTTGGGGGCATTAAAGATCAACATGTCCATGGACCGGCCTCTCCTCAAAACCCAACCACCAGCCAGTTGCCTTTACCATAACTCTTATCCTTAAAAGCCACATCTGACGGCACGGCCATGATAGCTAAGTTGGGTGTGTGATGAATCCAGGCAGAAATTTAATAGTAGACCGAAGTTACGAGATTCCAGTTCTGGAAGGTCAGCCTACGTCCATCTGAAAGAGCCTGTGGTGTCGTGGGGACAAGTGGGAGCTCCCAAGGATGCTGCCTGGTGCAAATCCCAGTCATTCCACCTGCCAGCTGTGAGACATTGGGCAAGCTCTTCACACTTTTTGGTCTCAGTTTCTTCCTCTGTAGAATGAGAGTGATGATAATGGCTAACTTCACAGTGTAAGAATTAAATGAATTAGTATTTGAGAAGTTCTTAGACCTGGGCCTGGCACATGGGCGAAATTCCATGAACACTGTGGTAGTTGTGACGGTGATCATTATTCCATATGGCCTAGCAGTAGAAAGTGGTCCAGCTGGGATTTGAACATAGTACCACATTACTACCCAGCCACACTCTTTCCATGAAGATGTTTTTAATTTGGAAATGTCCATTCCTTAAGATTCAAAACTAAAAATTAGGAACTGAAAGGTAGAGAATTCATCTTCACTGGGTATTACCGGGTGTTTTTACATCACGGCAGGCTTTCCTTTCAGCCTGTTGGGTGTTGCCGATGGCTCACATAGGCTGAAAGCACCCAGCTCTCTTCCTCTTGAACCAGAACTATTGTTCTATCTATGGGAATAGAAGGATTGACTTTCAGATTTGGAAAAAATTTAACAAACCACTTTAAATAGCCTGAAAACTGACTGCTGGAATATTTAACTAGATTAACAATTAAATTAAGAAAGTTTCTTTTACCGTTTTCCCCAACTTTTTATTTTAAAAATGGTAAAGCTAAGAAGTTAAATGAGCACTACAACAAACACCATATAACCTTTATCTGGATTCTGCAACTTTAACATTCTACCACCTGTGTTTGATCTCTCTGTGTGAGAAAAGGAGGAGAAAGAAAGAGTAAGAAAAAGAGACAGAAAGAGATTTTTCTTTGACTAAACTATCAAAGAGTAAGTGACAGATATGATATTACTCCTAATTACATTAGCATATGTGTCCTAAGAACAATGACTCCTGCCACATAACCACAATATTATTATCACACCCAAGAAATGTAACATTGATTCAGTAATATCACTTAATGTACAATCCAATTATACCCAAATTTTCCCCTATTGCTTTTTAAAAAAAACCTAGGATCCAATCAAGATTCAGCATTGCATTGACAATTGATCGTCATGCCTCTTTAGTCATCTTCAAGGCAGAAGTCAGGCAAACTTTTTCTATGAAGAGTTATATAGGTCTGTCTCTACTACTCAACTCTGCCATTGCAGTGTGAAAGCAGCCACAGACAATAAGTAAATGAAAGGATCTAGCTGTGTTCCAATAAAATTTTATTTACAAAAGTAGGTAGAGGGCCAGATTTGGCCCATGGACTATAGTTTGTCAACCCATGAATATTCATGGTTGACACGTAAGTCATTCCCCCAAGTCTTTTTTTTGTCTTTAAGACATTTACATTTTTGATAAATCCAGGCAACACTATCTTGTAGAATATCTCATATATGTACTAGGTTTGTCTGATTGTTTTCTCCTTATTAGATCAGGTTAAAATATTAGGCAAAAATGCAAGATAGAGCATATATCAGGAGGTATATGAAGTTAGTTTGTCACATTATTGATAAGGTTAAGTTTCATCTCTTGGTTAAGATGGTATCTGTTAGATCTCTCCACTGTAAAGGCACTTTTCCTTTTTGTAATTAAAAAGTAACTAAGTAATTAAACAGTGAGGAGATTGTACAGCATAGTGACTATACTTAGTAATAATGTATTATATACTTGAAAATTACTAAAAGAGTAGATCTTAAATGTTCTCACAGCCAGATAATAAGTATGTGAAATGATGAATGTGTTAATTCATTTGCTTTAACTGTTTCACAATGTATACATACATATCGAAACATCACATTGCAAACCATAAATATACACAATTATTTGTCTACTGCACCTTATTAAAATAAATAATAAATAAAATTGAGGACTAATTTTGAGACCATATGAATACTTTGTTCCCATGAAACCTTTCACCTAATGATTTTAGCATCATTGGTGGTCCTTGCTTGAATCCATTATTAGGCTGGAATTGGAAAAATTGTGTTTTCCTAATTCTATCATTCCTTCTACATGTATTATCTGGCATTGTAGTGGATGCTGTGGTTGCTTTCCCTATTCTTCTTCAGGCCAGGGCACTCACTCGCCAGCTGCTCGGAGTGTTGTCTGCTGAGGGCTCTCAGCCAAGGCTGTCCCCAGGAATTATCCTCCGTGGGAAGGAGCTGCCTTCTCCAATGATTACAGGCATCATGCTAGACAATATGGGGGAATGGGTAGGAAATAAAAAGACGTGGGTCCCTCACCCCAACTTGGAACAACTTTAATGGGCCATCCCAACAGATAATGGCTGGAGGCCATTATCCCTAGCAAACTAACGCAAGAACAGAAAAACCAAATACTGCATGTTCTCGCTTATAAGTGGGAGCTAAACATTGAGCACACGTGGACACAAAAAGGGGAACAACAGACACTGGGGCTTACTTGAGGGTGGAGGGTGGGAGGAGGGTGAAGATAGAAAAGTTACCTATTAGGTACTGTGCTCACTACCTGGGTGATGAAATCATCTGTACACCAAACCCCAGTGACACACAATTTACCCACGTAACAAACCAGCACGTGTATCCTCTGAACCTAAAATAAAGTTGGAAGCAAAAAAGAACACTAACATCGGGAATAAGTGTCCTGCATGTTACTGGATGTCATTATTTCTTATCTCTTTCTATGGATAGAGTTAGGATACACACACACAGTTACACACTTATCTTTTTTTTTTAATTATGAGTCCATATTGATACTGATTTTAATCCAACAATAAAATGGAAATACCCCATTCTTTGTTTGTAGCTCTCTTCTCTCATAATAAAAACAATTTAAAATGCTGAATAAAATATCAAACTCTCGGCTAGGCATGGTGACTCACACCTGTAATCTTGGGATTTTGGGAGGCTGAGGTGGGTGGATCACTTAGGTCAGAAGTTCGAGACCAGCCCGGCCAACATGGTGAAGCCCCATCTGTACCAAAAATACAAAAAATTAGCTGGGTGTAGGGGCATGCACCTGTAATCCCAGCTACTCAGGAGGCTAAGGCAAGAGAATCACTTGAGCCCAGGAAGCGGAGGTTGCAGTGAGCTGAGATCATGCCACTGCACTGCATCCTAGGTGACAGAGCAAGACTCTGTCTCAAATAAATAAATAAATATATAAATAAAAATACAAAACCCACCTTCTTGAAAGCACATTTAATATGGGAAAAGAGGAATGTTCCAGCGGGGACTAATTTAGTGTGTGTAAGTAGAGCTCTGAAGCCAGCTTTAACCTTAACAAACTTTGTGAAATTGAGTATGACTTTTTCTACTTCAAGGAGCCAAAGAGACAGAAAAAAACTCTTGGCTTGCTCAAGGCAGAGAGTCTAAGAGGATAATGCTCCAAAACTGGAACCCCAAAGGACTGCATCCATACTGTAACAATGAACTAGACAATGAACTCACCCTTCCGCCACTCACCACCCTCAAGTAGGCCCCAGTGTCTGTTGTTCCCTTCTTTGTGTCCATGTGTGCTCAATGTTTAGCTCCCACTTATAAGTGAGAACATGTGGTATTTGGTTTTCTGTTCCTGCGTTAGTTTGCTAAGGATAACAATGAACTGCCTACATCCTAACTCAGGGAAGTAAAGGTCTTGATCCTTTGTGCTGAACAGAAGTAGGAAATATCTCCCCTGGCAATTGTAACCATGAGCCATTCCCTCACATGTATTTGAAGCCTCAATTCACTCTTTCCTAGTGGTCAGAAAAGCTCACCTAATAAGTTAAGGTGGTCCTGGAACAGATAGCAACCCTAGTACCAGATAAAGGTAAATTCAAATCTCTGGAGGAAACTCTATCCCAATTCTGAAAGAATATCCACAAATTTCAAAGGTATTGAAAGTTAAAAATAAATAAATAAAACATACAAGGAGAAAAAGCACCATGAGTAAAGGCTAGCAGGGAAAAAAACTGACAGAATGAGTCCTAAATAAATTCAGATATTGGAAATTAAAGAAATAGAAGATAATACAATATTTAATTTGTTCCAACAAGTAACAGAGAAGCTTGAAAATATTAGTTAAAGGGAAACAGCTTCAGGAAAAACAAATAAAACTCCTAGAAATAAAAATTATGATAGAACTAAAAGCTCAAAAGACAGACTTAGTAGTAGAATAAATACAGCTAAATAGAGAATTAGAAAACAGGGAAGACAGAATTTAAGACAGGCCAAAAGGCACAAATGCCCAGGGTTGGAGCCAGGATCAGTGCGGGAGGTTACTGGGAATCAATTTTCCAGTTGATATTAGGGAGAACCTGCCTTCTTCTGCACAGGGTTTGTTACATAAATAATAAAGGCTTGTTGAAGAAAATTTGGAACATTATGGAAAGCTATTTGAAAATTAGCTTTATCTCACTTCCCAGAGATAAATATTCTACATAGATTTCTCAATTATTATGTTTCCTTTGTTATTTCACTTATTTATTCAACAAATATTTATTGGACACACTCTGTGTGCGATGGAGTAGGGGAAGACACCAGAGAAACAGCATTGAACAAAATAAACTCATTTCTGTCATCACAGAGCTGACAAGGGAGAGGGGCAGAAAGAGGACACATGAGAATACAGAGACCCTTCCCCTAGCCTTGGAGTAGAGAGAAGTCAGGATAGTCTTTCCAGGGGAAGACACACTTAACCCAGGAATTAAGAGTTAAGGAGAAACTAGTTTAGGGGAAGATGTAGCAGAAGGGGGTTACTGGCAAAAGAAACAGTATGTATAAAGTTCTGGAAGAAAGAGAAAAGAAAGAAGAAAAGAAGATTAGTGTGCCTGGATGGTAGGAGGTGAGAAAGGTCAGGGCAAAAAGGATGAATCTAGAGAGACTGGAAAGAAAAGTCTTGGATCTTAACAGCCAGTTCTTGGAGGACTTTGTAAGTCATAGTGAAGGATTTCGACTTCGTCGTGCATGTAGAGTGGGACCATTAAAAGGTATAAAGCATGTTTTCACTTAAGAATGAGAGTTAAATGATGAGAACACATGAATACATAGAGGATAGCAATACATGCTGGGGCCTGTCAGAGGATGGAGGGTGGGAAGAGGAAGAGGATCAGGAAAAATGACTAATGGGTACTAGGCTTAATACCTGGGTGATGAAGTAACCTGTACAGCAAACCCCCATGACACAAGTTTACCTGTGTAACAAACTGCACAAGTACCCCTGAACTTAAAAGTTAAATTTAAAAAGATATTAAGCAAGAGTTATGCAAGATTTAGAAAACTCTCTGACTGCAATGCAGAAGGATGGGGAACATGCAAGAAGAGGCATTTTTTGAAACAACAGTGATATCATGGATTCTGTTACTATTTCCCCAGCAATGATTCTTCCCCCATCTCATCTTATAGCAGCCATGAAGTTTGGTAGGTTTGACCCCTCCCAGCTCATAGGGTAGATTCTGACAGACTCAGAGGAAACAATAATTTCTCTTTACAAAGAGACTAGTTGAAGAACGAAGTCTAAGCCAATCAGCTTATGGCATTTTTCTGTCTATGTGTGGCTTCAAGGATAACCCAAGCAATGTAAAGTGTATTGATTGGAATTTGGGGACACACATTCTGGACGGTGTGGTGTTGAGTCCATGAAATCTGAAGTTGCTGTAGCCTCTTCATCTCCATGAGAGCAGTCAGCCTCAGGGGGAGGTTGAATGTAGGGGGAAAGGAAGAAAGGAAATTTCAGAGAAATTGAACTAGAATTCTGATCAAACTATATCTGAGGCCAATATACCTCTGGTTTTTATGATTAGAGCTGGTATGAGTCAGATTTTCTGTTACTTACTTCTGAGAGAATTCTACCTGATATAAATAAGGGGGTCTACCTTGCAAGCTGATTTTGAAGTACCTATGGGATATATAAGTGGTGCTGCCAATTGTTCATTTTCTTTTCTTTTTAAACTTTTATTTTAGGTTATGGGGTACATTGCAGGCTTGTCATGTAGGTAAAAGTGTGTCATGGGGATTTGTTGTACAAATTTTATCACCTAGGTATTAAGCCTAGTATCCATTCGTTATTTTTCCTGATCCTTTTCCTCCTCCTACCCTCCATCCTCCAACAGGCCCCAGTGTGTGCTGTTCCCCTCTATGTATCCATGTGTTCTCATCATTTAGCTCCCACTTATAAGTAAGAACACGTAATATTAGGTTTTCTGTTCCTGTGTTAGTTTGCTGAGGATAACGGCCTCCAGCTCCATCCATGTCCCTGCATAGGACATGATCTCACTCATTTTTATGACTGCATAGTATTTCATGTTGTCTGGGTACCACATTTTCTTTTTCCAGTCTATCATTGGTGGGCATTTAGCTTGACTTCATGACTTTGCTATTGTGAATAGTGCTGCAATGAACATACACATGCATGAGCATTTTTCTAAGTCATAGATGGAGTCAGTATTTTTTAAATGAAGGTGTGTGCCATTTTTATATAAAGACTATTATAAAACTACTGTCCAATTTTCTGTTTTCTCTTTCGTATTGTTTGTGATGGATGTTGACATTTAAATGCTCTTAATTTTCAGTTAGACAAATCTACTAACTGCTTCCTTTATGAATTCTTTTATGTTAAAATCAGGGACTTTGATATGCTCTAAGCTGTCCAGAGCTTGAATGGATCCCCGTGGGAAGCCTATCATATTCCACACTTCTGACCACAGAGATTGGTCATGGATAAGCACATGTACTGAGATGACCCAAAGAGAATCAATTTCAACTTCAGGACATTTGTGGGAACTGTTGGGAAGCAGTCTCGCTCGCTCGCTCTCTTTCTCTCTCTCTCTCTCTCTGTCTACTGGAGTTCCTCAACTGGTGAGATAAAAATAAAATCTCATAAATATCTTGCTAGCATTAGAGACAAAAGCAGAACAAAAAGATGGTGAAAGAGAAGCAATCCCAATGACCTACCTCAAGGACCTGGATCCCAACACACCCAGGCTGTGGCCTGTTCATTATGTAAGCCAGTAAAGTCCGTTTTTTACTTACTTCAATTTAATCTGAGTTTTTATCACTTGCAACCTAAAGTGTTGGGCAATGAAGAACATGGAAGAGAATCTCACCCTGAGATAGTTATTTTAGAGACTAGGACTTCCCTAAACATCTCTTACTGGAAGTAACTTTGTCTAAATTGCACACACCCCCACCCACTAGAGAGGCTTTGCCTTTTCCTGCCTGAGGCACTCTCATACCTACTTCAGTTTGGCTCCCTGAAGGTCTCTGGTGACTGTCACTTGAAGGGGGATAAAGAAAAATAGCCAGACAGAGGAGAATAGAAAGACCTGAAAGAGTTGAAGAAGCCCATTTTTCCTATTCACACCTTGGTCTTATTTCATCTTCTGACTCAATGTGCTGACTCTCCATCCAGATACACCTGCCTTTAGGTATCTGTTTTTCCCACCTGAGAAATCTCTGAATATCTCTCTCAGTCCGTTTAGCACTCTCAAAAGCAAATGCACAGCGGAGCCAACAATACCTACTTCTGAAAGAATGTTGTGAGCATTAAATAAGGTAAATTATGTTATGTAAAAACATACTTTAGCTTAGAACCTACATTAGTCAGAGTTCTCCAAGATCCAATAGGACATATACTCTACTGGTGGTGGTAGTGGTGGCGGTGGTGATGGTGGTGGTGGTGATGGTGGTGGTGATGTGATGGTGGTGGTTGTGGTGGTGGTGGTGATGGTGATGGTGGTGGTCGTGGTGATGGTGGTGATGGTGGTGGTGGTGGTGGTGGTGATGGTGGTGGTCGTGGTGGTGGTGATGGTGGTGGTGGTCGTGGTGGTGGTGGTGGTGGTG
>NW_012106419.1:251110-265500 GCF_000951045.1 Mandrillus leucophaeus
TGGTGATGTGGTGGTCGTGGTGGTGGTGGTGGTGGTGATGGTGATGGTGGTGGTCGTGGTGGTGATGGTGATGGTGATGGTGGTGATGGTGATGGTGGTGGTGGTGGTGGTCGTGGTGGTGGTGGTGGTGGTGTGTCTGTGTATAAGAGAGAGACAGAGAGACTTTAAGGAGTTGGCTCATGAGATTATGGGAAATGGCAAGTTCAAAATCTGCAGAGAGGCTGGCAGGCTGATGATCCAAGGAAGAGTTGACATTGCAGTCTTGAATTATAAGACGGCAGCAGCAGCACATCTCTGGGACACTGGCTTTGGGAGGCTCAGGACCTGTGTTTTATAATCTCTTAACTTCTGAAAATAGGAATGTTAAAAGTGAAATCTCCTGATATTAATTGGCAACCAGTTCAAGGTGTTACTTAAAATACTCTGAGGGCTAGTCTAATACCCAGCATCTATAAGTAAAAAACAAATTTAAAAGAAGAAAACAAACAACCCCATTAAAAAGTGCAGGACATGAATGGACACTTTTCAAAAGAAGATATACATGTGGCCCACAAATGTATGAAAAAAACCTCAATATCACTGATCATTAGAGAAATGCAAATCAAAACCACAACCATCTCACACCAGTCAGAATGGCTATTATATAAAGTCAAAAAATAACGGATGCTGGCAAGGTTGTACAGAAAAAGGAAGGCTTATATACTGTTGGTGGGAATATAAGTTAGTTCAACCATTGTGGAAAGCAATGTGGTGATTCCTCAGAGCTAAAAATAGAAATGCCATTTGACCCAGCAGTCCCATTACTGGGTATATACCCAAAGGAATATAAATCATTCTACCATGAAGACACATGCACGCGTATGTTCATGGTAGCACTATTCACAATAGCAAAGACATGGAATCAACCTAAATGTCCATCGAAGGTAGACTGGATAAAGAAAATGTGGCGCATATACGCCGTGGAATACTATGCAACTATAAAGAGAGCATGTCCTTTGCAGGAACATGAATGGAGCTGGAGACCATTATCCCTAGCAAACCAATGCAGGAACAGAAAACCAAATACCACACATTCTCACTTATAAGTGGCAGCGAAATGATGAGAACACACGGACACACAGAGGGGAACCACACGCACTGGGGCCACCTGAGGGTGAAGGGTGGGAGGAGGGAGAGGATCAGGAAAAATAGCTGATGGATACTGGGCTTAATACCTGAGTGATGAAATAATCTGTAAACAAACCCCCATGACACATGTACCCCTGAACTTATATGACAAACCTGCACATATGCCTCTGAACTTAAAATAAAAGTTAAATAAAAATAAATAAGTAAAGAAATAAAACATTATGAGGGCTAAAGAAAACCCACACATTTTCACACAATCCTGCCCAATGTTTGAGAGAAAATAAAACCTGCTTTCCATGATTAGCTTGACACATAGATGATCAATCCAGCCAAAAATCAGGGAAACAAGAATTGCTACATTTGCCTATTCCTTGAGTACAAGATATGAGGATGATCATCTCTGGAAAACTCAGAGGCAGAAAAAATAGGGACCTGCTCACCGTCCCCATTAGATCTCCTGCTCTTCTACCCCAAACCACTCTGGGAACCCCTCGCACCCCACCTGCCCTCATCCCTTGACTCATAAAAGCTCCTAGCAGCTGGGCAGTTAAGAGAGAGCTGAGAACTGGAGGACATACCTGAAACTCCCCTAAAGTACCCACAGGACTCCAGCTATCTCTGCTCTCCATTTAAAACTTCAGCAGCTTATGTGAGCAGTTCCTTTGTTGAGATATCTATTCCTAGCAAACCAAGGAAAATAAATAAATAAACTCTCAAAGTAATATCAGAGTCCCACACACTGGGGCCTCTAGGAGGGAGAAAGTTAGGAAGAGGGAGAGAATCAAGAAAAATAACTAATGGGTACTAGGCTTCATACCCGGGTGATGAAATAATCTGTATAACAAACCCCCGTGACACACATCCTTTGCCAGAATAAGGCCCAGAGAGGTTAAGGGACTCACCCAAAGTCACACACAAGGTCTTCCTATAACCTTCCCCAACCCCTAAAGATAGTGATGGAATGTTCCAGAAATAGTCCCTCAACTCTCCCCTTTCTAATGGGATATATGAGCTGACACCTAATGATATGATTTAACAAGCAAAATATAGGTTAATATTTTGAGATATTAATGTATACTTCTTTCTTTCTGTATTTTCTCCTTCTTCTCTCCCCATATGAGCAGGTAGCATGGACAGGAGAGAAAAGAAATATCTAGAAGGCTGGTTGCTATAATAATATTCATAAATACTACTATTATTAGACTATAGTTTAAATCCTTAGGAGAAATGACTTGCAGCATCTTGACAAAGGCAAGCAAAGAAAATGCTTTCATTGCCTCTAAGGAGACTTCCCAGGGTTGGACCTGATCTGACACATCTGCATGTGTTTCCGTCTCCCCATCTGACTCTGAGCTCCATGAGACGACAGACTTGGTCTTTCTTATCCTCTGCTCTGTCCCCAGCACCCAGAATAGTGCCTGATGCAAAGCTGATAATAAATATTTGTTGAATGAATTAATATATGAGGGGAGGCAAGAGAGAGGAAGAAGGAGATTGAGAAAGGAGAGACTTCAGAGCCTTGGAGAAGGAGCCAAGAAGCTGTCATCCAGGATGAGCTGGTGAGTGAGTCTGACAAACGGCCACAGGAATGCTATTGGGGTGCTCAGTTACTTTCTGTGACTCTCAGGGTTCCATTGGGGGAAGGTCCTACTATCACCAACACCAGGGACTGCCAGCTGTTTCCTGCACCAGCCTTCACAAGGACTTCATTAGTGTCTGCCCCTTACAGATCACCCAACAGCATTGATGCCCAGCAAAGCCCCAGGGCTTCACTCAGTCCTGGTCTAAATTCACCACATGGACATTCCACACCACAGCACCTCAGGACAGCCCTAAACCCAAGAACAGAGGAGTGGGGCCCTGGAAAAGGTCTTATCAGGCTCCTTAGAAGCAGAAGCTGAGACAGGGTTCAGGTGCAGGTGATTTGGGATCAGGGATGCTCTCAGGAGAAACTCCGGAGGGAGGGAGGGAAGCAGGATGGGGCAGGGGAAGAAGTTAAGCAAGGATGTGGGGCCAGCTGATATCAAGGCTCAGCCGGATGCCTTGGAGAGCTCTGGGCTATAAAGAGCACTCAGTCTGTCTTCCTCCAGGCCAGAGGGCCAGAATGTCATTGGTTATGGGCACAGGGGGCACACCTCCCAGGCACCGGTGGGGCAGTGCTCTATCCTCCAGAAAGCAAGCCTCCAGAGAAGTCCCTGGTAGGAGCCTTTTGCAGCAGCTCTAGCTGCTAAGACGGAGATCAGGGGTCGGGGCAGGGTAGCCCCTACTGCAGGAAGGAACCCTCCTTCAGGTACTGAGAGATGAGCACGGGAGTGGCTTTTGAGGCCACCTGTATTGGTTTCCTACAGCTGCCGTGACACAGTACCACAAACTGTAGGCTTAACACAACAGAACTTTACTCTCTCACAGTCCCAGAGGCTGGAAATCTGAAATCAAGATAACTGCAGGATTGGTTCCTTCTTGGAGCTCTGAGGGAGAGAGGATCTGTTCCACAGCTCTCTCCTAGCATCTGGCGGATGCTGGCAACCTTTGGCATTTCTTTGCTGGCAGACACGTCACTCCAGTCTCTGCCTGCATTGTCACATGGTGTCCTCACTGTGTGCCTGTGTTTCTGTGTCTTCACATGTGTCTTTATAAGGACATCAGTCATCAGATGTAGTGCCATGCTAATCCAGTGTGACCTCCTTTAACTTAATTGTATCTGGAAAGACTCTATTTCTAAAGTCACATTCACAGGTACCAGGAGCTAGGACTTGAATATATTTTTGAGGGGGAGTACAATTTAACCCTCAACACTCCTGAGCTGCGAGAGCCCTGAACAGAGCCAGTGGGTAGTGATGTGAAGTATGGCAGAGGCGGCCTATGGCCTCACACTTCTGGGTGTCACTCAGCAGGATCTCTCTGGGCTTCCCAACATTTCCACCAGCCTCTCCAACGCAGAGACCACCACAATGGTGCCTGCAGAAGGAAGGTGTTCTGTTTCCTGCAGGACTTAATCTCAGGCTGTGCCCAGCCACCTCAGAGAGTCATGGTGGAGTCATAAAAGGTTCTTTTTCTGGATGAAGAAGACAAAAAATAAAACAGTGACAGACCTACTGAGCGCCAACTATCTGCTCAAACGTTCACACATAGAACCTGTGGCCAGACGACCAAGAAACTGGTTTCAGAGGGTACCTCTGGCAAGAGCACAGGGTGGCTAGGGACAGGGAGGGGAGGAGGATTAATTTTCAGCCTGGATTCTTTTTGTAGTTTTGGAATTTTTAATTATGAATATGTATTTTCTTTTCAATAAAGAAACAAATTAAGAAAACCATCTATTTATTTGAAATGGGGTTTAAAAAATTTTCTATAACGGTAGGACTCTAAGTGTTAAAGTTTCTTCTAGATTGAATATTATTATAATTATTTATTGGTGACCGTTGAATCAAAATAACATATTTTGATAAATAGCAAACATAAAAAATAAAATTCCAATGAATGTGCATCTCATTGAGATGAAACTTGTGGTTTTTCCTAATTAGTTCGTATTTCCATAGGTGAATGTAACTTATTGACAACACAAGACAGAATTTGGCATCAATTCTATTTCTGTCTTTTTAACTATACAAATAAATAGATGGGAACAGAAGGATTTTTGTGTGTGTGTGTGTGTGTGTGTGTGACGGGGTCTCACTCTGTTGCCCAGGATGGAGTGCAAATGGCACCATCACAGCTCACTGCAGCCTCAACCTCCCAGGCTCAAACAATTCTCCTGCTTCAGCTTCCCTAGTAGCTGGGATTATAGGTGTGTGCCGCAACACTCAGTTGATTTTTTAAAATTTCTCTTTTTTTAAGAGACACGGTCTCCCTATGTTGCCCAGGTTGGTCTCGAACTCCTAGGTGGAGGAAATTCTCCTGCCTTGGCCTACCAAAGTGCTGGGATTATGGGTGTGAGCAACTGTGTCCAGCTGGGTTCTTTTTTAATAGCAATGACACTCTATTTTTTGAACCCTTTCTAAGTGAAATGCTAAAAATCATTTGGAAAATTTGCCATCATCACAGTGTATTTTAATTAATTATATGTCAATTGTAACTCTATTATCTTCCTTCATGTTTGCCGAAAACACAAACACACAAAAACACACTTTTTGTTGAAAACACACAAAAGTTGATATAAAATCTCTTTATACTTTTTCCTTTTTAAAAATGTGTTTTCTTTTTTAAAAAATTATTAATAGAGATGAGGTCTCACTATGTTGCCCAGGCTGGTCTCGAACTCCTGGGCTCAAGCGATCTGTCCCCTTGGCCTCCCAAAGTGCTGGGATCACAGGCATTAGCCACCACTCCTGGCCTCATACTCTTGCTTAACCCTTGAAGATGATTATGGATTTTCTGTAAACATTTCCTTATCTTTTCTCCCAGGATCTGTGACCATTTCAGCCACTTCCTCACCATTTCAAGGTCTGCCCCACTTTCCCTATTGACAGCCATATTGCTAATAGCAAGCTCATTAATTACGTTACCATTTGGCGTTCACTATGATCCCGGCTCTCTCTTCTTGCCAGTTCTTAATTTCTTCCCTAGGGTAAGTGATGTTTTTAATGCTCCAAATTTAATGCCCTGAAGTCATCTATGGAGCTAATCCTTAAATGTCAACTTTCTCTAATTTATCAGTTACAATTAAAGCCTTTTTTCCTAGGTCATTTTTCCTAGACTTCCAGCTAGGAGTCTTTGCATCCAGAAGCAAGGACGCCTCACCCAGGTCGCCACACTAATGCAGGAGGGGAGGGGCAAACAGCAGCTCTCTGGGTGTGATCTTCTCACCTCTAAGCTGAAGGAGACACCCACTTGCTGCTGGGGTCTCAGCAGATCTGCTGCCGTTAGCAGGAAATAGAACCACTCCCTTTCTCAGCTCCTTTTCAAAGAAATGCAAACCTAGACACTTCGAGACAGAGGGCATTGCCCTGTAGTACCACTGAGTTATCTCCCAGTACCTCCTAAAGGTTGACAGTTTTTCCACTTATTTTTACTCATTTTCTCCTGCATGAGAAGAGACTAGCAGGTATAGCAGCAAAGAAAAAATTATATTGGCTTGTGCACAATAGGGAACCAACCAGCCTGCCTGTCTCAGTAATACATGAAGGTCTGACAAGTGGGATCAGGAGAAATTAAATGAAGAGCACAATTCCCACTTTGTATGGTTTCCATTCCATCTCTGGAAATCCAAAATAAAAAATGCACAATGCTGTGCATATTCTTTTGGCAGAAGCAGGAAAGCAGCCCATCCAAACACACCTTGCCATTCCTTGGCTCAAGCCTGCAGTCCAACATGAAGTCCATGTCTTTGCCCTCCAAGTCCATGCTCTTTCCACTGTACCTGTTCTAGCATCTTCTAGAGGTGAGCAACTTTTTTCTGTGGTAATCCATTGAAAGACAGTTTTAAAACACCTCCTCTCTGTCAGGCATGGTGCAAAGTGCTAAAGTTACCAAGATAAAACAGGTGTAGTCCCTGTCCTCAGAAGGCTTAATGGGAGAGACAGTAGAAAGCTGGAAGAAGTTGATTGCAATACAGACAGAATCACCAATGTAAATAATAGAGGTAAGCCGAATGGTCCACATAAGAAGGTTGGCTAGGTAGGGGGAGGGGCAGAGTGGTCTAGCAGAGCTGCACAGAAGAGGAGGTCCTCTTTCTGTTTCTGGAACATGATAAACCCATTTCCAATTGACAGTCCCATCACATATTTACCTAGTTTACTCCTTGCTTCATACAGGGTTGTGATCAAAGGTTATCTGCTCAGAGAAACCATCTGTGTAAAATAACTTCTATCACATTCTTTATTCTCTTTTCTTCTTTTATTTTTCTTCACTGAACTCAATTAATTGCATTCTCTGCCTTCACACACATTACTAGATGAATTGTCCATTCTTCTACTTATAGCTAACACTGTGTGCTTGATGTCACCCCTCTTGCCTCTTCCTCAAGGACATCTTACCAGCATTGCTCTCCTCCTTCCCTACATTATTATTTTTCCTACTGTTCCCATGAGCATGCAAACTTCATCTTTGCATTATCTTTATGTAAATCCTGGACATATAAAACAAGCATAAGAAACTCTGGAAGTTGGAGACAATGAGGCAGACTGGCTAGAAATCTCAGGACCCAAGGCAGGACATGGCAGTGAGTCCTCTGGCTTTTTCATTTTGCTTCATATATCCTGGCTCAGAGTGGAAAAAGCTAAAAATCCAAAAACACCTATGGGCACAGACAAAACAAAATATTTTTAAGCCCAATAAAAGACTTTTGTCTCCAGCCAAAGGAACAGTAAAGGGGCAGCCTAGCAAGACAGAAAACTTTTAGACAACTGCTCTACTCCAGCCAAATACCACAGAAAACACAGAGGTCTCACCCCAACTCATGCCAGCAAATGCAGGGTGGGGACTCCACACTTTGACCTTCCTGCAGCTGTAACAAGCCCTCCCCTCCAACTCCCACCCTGTATGGTGTTAGTAGAGACACCATGAGGCCCTGAACTTTCACTCATGCCAGGCGATAATGAGACACCCCTCCAACTCTCCACTGCGGTAACATTAGAGGAGGCCTGCTGAAGAGTCAGGACTTTTACCACTGCTTAGTGATAATGAAGGCCACGTGGAGAGTAGTAACAAAGCACCCCTACCCCTTTCAGCCAAGGAGGTATCAGTGGAGGCCTAGTGGACCAGAACTCCCATTCCCACCCAACAGTAGTAAGGAGTTTCCCTCCTCAGATGTAAACAAAGGCCAAGTGGAGAACCTGGACTTCTACCTTCACCTGCAGTAATGAGGCAGCAGCACCCCTCCCCCTACTGGACTGGTGTCAAAAAAAGCCAGCTAAAATAGCAAGTTGAAATAAGACCAGAGTCTCATAATATAGTAGCCAAAATATACAGATTTCAATAGAAAATCATTCATTATACCAAGAACCAGGAAAATCTCAAATTGAATTTTAAAAGACTACCAACAGATGATAGCACTGAGATGTCAAAAATGTTAGAATTATCTGACAAAGATTTCAGAACAACCATCACAAAGATGCTTCAACAGCAATTACAAACATGCTCAAAACAAATGAAAAAATGGAAGGTCTTAGTAAGAAAATACAAAGTCTCATCAGATAGATAATAGATATTAAAAAGAACTAAAGGGAAATTTTAGAACTAAAAAATGTAATAACCAAAATTTTAAAACTCAGTGGATGGGCTCAACAGCAGAATGGAGGGGACAAAGGAAAGAATCAGTGAACTTGAAGATAGAACAACAGAGAGAAAATAGACTAGAAAAAAATAATAAACAGAATCTCAAGGATATCAGGATTATAATTAGAGAACCTGCATTAATGTCATTGGCACCCTGGAAGGAAAGAAAAAAAAAGGCAAGCCTGAAAAAGTACTCAAAGAAATAATGGTTGAAAACTTCTCAAATTTTGCAAAAGATGTAACTCTACAGATTCAAGAAGCTGAGTAAAGCCGAAATCTAAAATTTCAGCAAAATTCACCCCTGAATATATAATAGTAAAACTTCTGAAAACTAAAACGAAGAGAAAATCTCAAAAGCAGCAAAGGAGAAATCACAATATACATGCAAGGGAAAATAATCCAAATAACAGTGGATTTCTCATCATAAACCAGAAAGGCCTGAAGGAAGTTCTTTCAGCATTTTTCAAGTGCTTTTTTCAGTTCTTTCAAGTGCAGAGAAAAACAGAAACTCTCATATCTAGAATCCTATATCCATTGAAAGTATCCTTCAGAAATGAAGGAGAAATCAAGACATTCTCAAATAAGGGTAACCTAAGGGAATATACTGCCTACAGACTTGCCTTGAAGAATGACTAAAGGAAGTTCTCTAAACAGAAAAGAAACAATAAAAGAAGGAATTTTGGAATGTCAGGATGGAAGAAAGAATATAGCAGGAAAAATATGGGTGAAAATAATACATTTTCCTTATCCTCTCAAGTTTTTAAAACTATGTTTGATAATTGAAGCGAAATTATGACACTGTCTCATGTGATTCCACATGTATATAAAATAAATATTTAAGAAAATTAAATTATAAGTGAGGGAAGGCAAAAAGATCTAAAGGGAGCAAGGTCTCTATATTTCATTCAAACTCATAAAATGTCAACATCAGTAGATTGTGATGGTAGATATATTTAAGGTAACACCTAAAGCAATCACTGAAAAATACTATACAAAAAATAAGCTCAAAAACATTATGGATAAATCAAAACTGCTTTCTGAAAAATGTTCAAGTAACCCATAGGAGACAGCAAAAGAAAACAGATAAAGAAGAAAAGAAAAACAGAAGATGAAATAGCAGACTTAAGTCCTGATATATGTATAAATGCCTCAAATGTGATGGTCTAAATACATGAATTAAAATATAAAGCTTGGCAGAAGACATTTGAAAACGTAACTAAATTATAAGCTCTCTACAAAAACCTCACCTTAAATATAACCTAAATCTCATGCCTTACACAAACTTAAAATGATCACAAACCTAATTGTAAAATGTAAAACTATAAAACTTCTAGGGAAAAAAACCCATAAAAATAAATAAATAAATAAATAAAAGGAAAAAGCCTAGTAAAATATCTTCATGACTAGAACTAGGCAAAGAGACTCGACATCAAAATTACAACCCATAAAATTAAAAAATTGATAAACTTGACATTACCAAAGTTAAAACATGTTTTCCACGCAAAAGACTCTTTTAGGAAGATAAAAAGACAAGCTACAGAACGAGAAAATATTTGCAAACCATATATCCAGCAAAAGAGTAATATCAAGAATATATTTCTTAAAACTCTCAAAACTAAACAGTTAAAAAAGCAAACAATCCAATTAGAAAATGGGTAAAAGACATGAAGAAATATTTCACCGAAGAGATGTATAGAAGGCAAATAAGCACATGAAAAAATATTCTACATCGTTAGCCATTAGGAACATGCAGATTAAAACCATAGTGAGGTACCACAATAACTAAAAAAACTATAACTAAAACTATCTAAACTATAAACTAAAAAACTACCAATAACTTAAAAAAATAGTGACATCACCAATGCTGGCGAGGATGTAGAGAAACTAGGTCATTGATACGTTACTGATGCTGCAGACACTCTGGAAAACAGTTTGCAGGTTCTTTAAAACTGAACCTGCAACTACCATATGGTTCAGTAATTGTACTTCAGGAAATTTGTCCCAGAGAAATAAAAGCTCGTGTTCACACAAGAAAACCTGTACACAAATACTTACAGCAGCTTTGTTTATAATAACCCAAAACTAAAAATGACTCAGATATTCTTCAACAAATGAATGGTCAAACTGCGGTATGTCAGCACCATGGAATACTGTTCATAAATAAAAAGAAATGAACTATTGATACATGGAGCAACCTGGATGAATCTCCAGAGAATTATGCTGAGTTTTTGTTTTTGTTTTTGTTTTGTTTTGTTTTGTTTTGAGACGGAGTCTCGCTCTGTCGGGCAGGCTGGAGTGCAGTGGCCGGATCTCGGCTCACTGCAAGCTCTGCCTCCCGGGTTTACTCCTGCCATTCTCCTGCCTCAGCCTCTCCAGTAACTGGGACTACAGGCGCCTGCCACCTCGCCAGGCTAGTTTTTTGTATTTTTTAATAGAGACGGGGTTTCACCGTGTTAGCCAGGATGGTCTCGATCTCCTGACCCCGTGATCGGCCCGTCTCGGCCTCCCAAAGTGCTGGGATTACAGGCTTGAGCCACTGCGCCCGGCCTATGCTGAGTTTTTTTACAGCCATTCCAAATGGTACATACTCTATGATTCTATTTATATAATATTCTTGAAATGACAAAATTATAGACATGAGTAAGAGGTTAGCAGCTGTTGGGGATTAGGGAGGGGGGTGTGTCTCTTAAAGGGCAATGTGAGAGATCCTTGCAGTGGTGAAAATGTTTTGTATTTTGACACTGTCAATGTCAATATCCTGGTTGTGGTATTGTACCATAGTTTACAAGGTGTTACAATTTGGGAAAACAGGGTAAAAGGAACATGGAATGTCTTCGTGTTATTTCTCACAGTTGAATGTGAATCCACTATTACCTCCAAGTAAAAACTTTAATCCAAATAAAAACTTTAATTAAAAATAATAAAAAAGAAAACTTACACAAAAAATTATAAAGAATTAACTTTTAAAATGCCTCTCAACACCACTTCCCCTTTTATACCACAGCTCAATTTCTCTGTTCTCCTTCACACAGCAAGTATTTAAAAAATAAGTTTTCTTCTCTGCTTACTGACTCCAATTCCTCTCCTTCCAGTCTTTCTTAAATGTGCTCCAATCAAACTTTTGTCCACTTTGTTTCACCGTAATAGCTCTGGCCAAAGTCACCTCTGGCCAAGGTCATTTATAACATTGCTAACTCGTATAGTCAATGCTATTTCTCATCTTTCTCGAGTTATAAACAGCATTTTGCACATTTGGCACAATTAGTCAATTCCCTCTTCCTCCTCTTTTGGTTTTCATCTTACTTTGCTGGATCTCTTTCTCAGTCTTCCTTTCTGGTTCATCTCCCCACCTCTTAATGTTTTAGCATCTCAAGACTCACTTCTTTATCCTTCCATTGTTCTGTCTATATTTGCTCCCTACATGCTCAGCCAGGCTCATGGATTTAAGTATAATCCATTTCTGATGACCCTGAAATTTATATTTCCCACCTGGGCACCTTCCTGAACTATAGATTGCACATCAAGTGGTTTCCCTAACATCTTCCTCTAGTTGTGTGTTAATAAATGTCTGAAAGTTATGTAAGTCTGACCTACTGACTTCCACCCAAAACATCTCCTTCTCAGTGTTCCCTCTTGGCTTACGGCATTTTGATATATTTAGTTGCCCAGATGTATAATCTTGGATCATCCTGGACTCCTCTCCAACTCCTTACATTTAATCCATCTGCAAATCTTGCCCACTCTACCATCAAAATATGTCAAGAATCCAATACTATATCATGACCCTTAGCCAAGAGTAATTGAAAGCCACAAAGGATTTGGTGTGAACCCAGTGGGCCTCCTTCCTCCTTGTGGGTAACTGGACTTCCATCCTCCTGGACATGGGTCTGTCTGAATCACAGGCAGATTCTCTTCTGGATTGTCTGTCATCCAACTCCTCCTCCCCTTGCTCCTCATTCCCCCCGACAGGCCCCGGTGTGTGATGTTTCCCTCCCTGTTCCATGTGTTCTCCTTGTTCAGCTCCCACTTATAAGTGGGAATATGCGGTGTTTCGTTTTCTGTTCCAACTATGCAGCAAAGGGTCCTGTCTTCTCAAAGAAATGTACTCAGCTGCTAGAACTAAATCTAGAGCTGCCTGTGATTGTTTTTGCTACAACTTGGGGAGATCTGGTCTGTGAATGAAGGTGATTTAGAAGAAAGCAGGGCAAAGGAATGAAGAGATAATTTTCTGATGACAGTGTTGGAATTTCTGGATCAAGCTGCATCTGAAGCCAGATAAAACCCTGAACTTTTCAATTATGTGAGCCATTAACTCCTTCCTGTCCTTACAGTATGAATTTAGTTTCTGTATCTTGCAACCAAGAATCCTGACTAATCCACTCCCTCCCCACCTCTATGTCCAAGAACTTAGTCCCCTTCTTCTTTGTATGGCATTTTCAGTAACTGATAAAACCAGGGTGCTTGTCTTGGGCCATCAACACACAGACCTTCTCAACATGTGTGGCAGCTGGAAAATCTTAACATCAAAGGTCCAGGTTGTATAGATTTGGTGTCTCTTTCCAAAATCCACATGCTGTTATTTCTGAAACTCAACAAACGTTTTTTAAAGCCTGCTATGTGCTTCTCTTGGGGCTGGGAATATAACTGTAAACAAAATGGACAAAGCTCCTGCGTTTGTGGCACTTATGTCCTAATAGGGGAAGCTGATAATAAGCATAAGAAGAAACTTATGTAATGTAATACAAGTAGATCAGATATTTATCAGGTGCCAGTCTGCCAGTCCAGTGGAAATATTTCTGTACCTCTGCCCTAAGGCCTGAGTGCCCCCTAGCTTCCTTGCCCCTTTCCAGGAACACCACCACCCTGATCTCTTTATGATCCAGAACTACAGGCTTCATGCTCAGCCCAGCAGGGGTCTCTAGAATCCCTACCTTTTTTCGTACCCTATAGTTCTCTACCCTATTGGATGGACTGTTAAGTATTTTGACTATCACACCTGCTGAGATGATAAGTGCTATGGAAAAGAAAACTGGAACAAGGCAGTAGGGTCAGAACTACAATTTTAAATAGAATGGTCAGAGCCAATTAGTTGAGAAAGTGGCATTTGAATAAAGAGATGGAAGAAGGAAGGGTATGAGCCATGCAGTTATAAGGGAGGAAAGCAGTCCAGTTAGAGGGGTAGCAAAGAGAAAGAGTACAGGAATAGGAGATGAGACCAGGAGGTAGTGATGAGGGTTCTGGATCCTGTGGGGCCTTGTAGGACATTAGGAGGACTTGGAAATTACTCTTCTAAAGGAAAGGAGAGCTCTTGGAGGATGCTCAGGAGAGGCAAGATATGATCCAAATTGTATAGCTACAGACAACTTTAATGAGATAGAATTTATATTCCATATAATACACTCATTTACAAAGTATAATATCATGCTTAATTGTACATTCTCAGAATTGTGCCACCATCACAACAGTGATTTTTCCTTTATTATTTGACTTTAGGTTCTGGGATATATGTGCAGAACGTGTAGGTTTGTTACATAGGTATACATGTGCCATGGTGGTTTGCTGCACCTCTCAACCTGTCATCTAGGTTTTAGGCCCTGCTTGCATTGGGTATTTGTCCTAATACTCCTCCTCCCCTTGCTCCTCATCCCCCCGCAACAGGCCCCGGTGTGTGATGTTTCCCTCCCTGTTCCATGTGTTCTCATTGTTCAGCTCCCACTTATAAGTGGGAATATGGGGTGTTTCGTTTTCTGTTCCTGTGTTAGTTTGCTGATAATGATGGTTTCCAGCTTCATCCATGTCCTTGCGAAGGACATGAACTCATTCTTTTCTATGGCTGCATAGTATTCCATGGTGTATATGTGTCACATTTGCTTTATCCAGTCTATCATTGATAGGCATTTGGGTTGGTTCCAAGTCTTTGCTATTGTGAACAGTGCTGTAATAAACATACATGTATGCATGTATCTTCATAGTAGAATGATTTATAATCCTTTGGGTATATACCCAGTAATGGGATTGCTGGGTCAAATGGTATTTCTGGTTCTAGATCC
>NW_012106419.1:265550-310364 GCF_000951045.1 Mandrillus leucophaeus
TTGGGTATATACCCAGTAATGGGATTGCTGGGTCAAATGGTATTTCTGGTTCTAGATCCTTGAGGAATCACCACACTGTCTTCCACAATGGTTGAATTAATTTATACTCCCACCAATAGTGTAAAAGCATTCCTATTTCTCCACAGCCTTGGCATCATCATCACAGTGAATTTTTAAATATTTTCGTCACTTCAAAAAGAAACACCCTACCCCTTAGCCAGCACTTCACAGTATTCTCATCAACCCCTTCCCCCTGCTAGGTCTAAGTAACTAGGAGTCTACTTTCTGTTTGTTTCTATATATTTGCCTATTCTCGACATTTCCTACAAATGGAGTCATATAATATGTGATCTTCTGCGACTGTCTGCTTTCACTTGGAATAGTGTTTTCAAGGTTTATCCGTGTTGTAGTATGTATTAGTACTGCATTCCTTTTTATGGCCAAATAACATTTCATTGTATGAATATACTACATCTATCTATGTATCAGTTAATGGACTTTTGGGCTTTTATGAATGCTGTTATGATCATTTATGTAAAAATCTTTGAGTGGAAGCACATTTTCATTTCTCTTGTGTATACACGTAGGAGTGAATTGGTGGATCAAACAGTAACTATGTGTAAATTTTGCTGAACTGTCACTGTTTTCCAAAGTGGCTAAACCATTTTACACTTCTACCAGCAGTACTTGAAGGTTCTTTCTCCACATCCTTGCTAACACTTATCTGATTATTTTTACTGTAGTCCTCATGGTGGGTGTGAAGTATTATTTCACAGTGGTTTTGGTTTACATTTTCCTGATGACTACTGATGTTGAGCATCTTTTTACATGCTTAGGGATCACTTGCATGTCTTAGGAGAAATGGCTATTCAGATCCTTTGCCCAATAATTGGGTTGTGTAAACTTTTAAAATTGAGTTGTGTGTGGTCTTTATATCTTCTAGATTTACAAATCTTTTCTCCCATTCTATCAGTTGTCTTTTTGCTTTCTTGGTAGTATCCTTTGAAACACAAAAGTTTTTAATTTTTATGAACTCCAATTTTTTTTTCTTTTATTGCTTGTGCCTTTGGTGTCATATCTAAGAATCCATTGCCAAATTCAAGGTCATGAAAACTTATACCAATATTTTCTTTTAAGAGTGTATAATTCTGGCTCTTACATTTTGGTTTTTGATGCACTTTGGTTTAATCTTTATACACGATGTAAGAGTCCAATTTCATCCTTTTGTATGAGGCTATACAGTTATCCCAACACCATTTGTTGAAAAGACTCATTTTTCCCCATCAAATAGTCTTGACTTCCTTGTCAAAATTCACCTAACTATAGATAAATGGGGTTATTTCTGAACTCTGAATTCTGTTTTATTAGTCTGTGTGTCTATCCTTAAGTAAGTACCGCATTGTCTTGATTATTGTTTTGCAATTAGGAAGTATGAGTCCTAATTTTTTCTTCTTTTTTATGATTGTTTTTGGCTTTTCTGGGTTCCTTGAGTTTCCATATAATTTTTAGGATCAGCTTGTCAATTTCTATTAAAAAGCCAGCTGGGATACTGATAGGAACTGCATTGAATCTATAGATCAATTTGGGGAATATTGCTATTTCAATGCTTAATATTTATTAACTATTTGAGACAATATTTTCTTCTGATTATGAACATGGGATGTCTTCCCATTTATTTGTTTTCTTTAATTTCTCTCAAGACTGTTTTGTAGTTTTTAGAGTATGAGTTTTGCACTTCTTTTGTTAACCTTATTCCTAAGTGTTTTATTCTAGTTAATGCTACTATAAATATTGTTTCCTTAATTTCATTTCTGGATTGTTCATTGCAAAGGTATAGAAATTGATTGTTACATATTGACTGCATGTCCTACAACCTTGTTAAATGCATTAATGAATTCTGATAGTTTCTCAGTGGATTTAGTGGATACACATCATCATATAATCTGTAAATAGAGGTAGTTTTACTTCTTCCTTTCCAACATGAAAGCCTTTCATTTCATTTCCATTTTCTTGCCTAATCTGTACATTAGCAAACAGCTGCCTTGTTGAGCATACACCAAATCCGGGTGAGAGTGCAGCAGGAATCCAAGTGAGAACGGATTGCGCCTTGCACCAGGGCAGCAGCAGAAAAAGGGTCACAAAACGGTTCGGATGTTTCTCCTTTGTTCTTCTCTCCTTTATTATTTTTTACTATCTTGATGGTTTTTTGTTGTTGTTGTTGTTTTGTTTTGTTTTTAACCTCAACCAACAACAAAGCCAACATTTACTTTCTTAAAATCCTCCTGTGGTTAAATTCTTAGTAAGCAGTTCCACATGAAGGAAGCAGGCACCAGACTGGAGGCTAGAAAAGCACAAACCCTACATGTCCTGTCTATGTAACAACAGATCTAATAAGGCAGGTCTGGTTGGAGGGAAGGTCTATTTTTACGAGACGGGGGAAAAGAGAAGTGTCCATCACCAGGGCTGAGAAATGCTGCAACTCTCAGCAATCAGCTAAAGATATCCCAGGCCAGGAACTCTGCACCCAGACTGAAGGGGCCTCAGTGCTCTGTGCATGCAGGATAATTCAAGCTTCTCCAGTGAGCAGCCATCCCAAGCTACTGGATCCTTCACTTTGGGGACACTAGCTTAACTTAGGAAGTTCCTCAAGAACTTCCTTCTCCCTGAAGGTGGCAACACAGGAAAACTCCCCATCAGTCCCTCTTATCCATACACTTCAAGCCAGATGTGATATCTCTCCCTCCTGGCAAGCAGGACCCTAGAGTTCTAATCTAGGCTGGGCCTAGGGTGAGTCAAGGAAACCCCTAGGGCACTTGCATGACCCTGAGGGTGAGGGCTTCCTTATATTTTGCATCTTAGATGTTTCTCTTGCCTCACTGGATGGCCAGCCCTGGTTCTAATCCCAGATCTGCTGTTGACAGGCCATGTACATGAGGACAAGTCTCTTGTTCTCTCTGGGCCTCAGTTTACTCATCTGAGAAATTGAAGTGCTGAAGTTAGATCAGTGTTTCCCAGTAACTGATCCACGAACCCAAAATTATTCCTAATGTTCAGATTCACAGAACCTTTACCAAATGTCCTCACTTCTGAAAATCCAAAAACTTCTCTATAAGAACCAAATGTACGACTATAGAATGTGGCAGATGGAGTCAGGGTCCTCCACAGGACTCATTCCTCCCTAGAGAAACTGCACCATCTTCTCTACAGCCCTGTCAGGGCTGTCCCAGCCACTATTGTAACATCACTAACTGCCCTGACCAAAAGTGATTAGACTAGAGGTGGAACCCACACCCAAGATTAACCAATCTATAGAGTGGACAGAGACAAGCGGGTTATTGCTCTCACAGTTTGGGCATTTCAGACTCCGTAGCCGATAATGGTGGGCAGTTCAGCGGTCAGGTCAGACTCAAGGCAGATGGGCACAGAGACCCACATGCAGGCAAAGAAGCTGATTAAAAGAAGGAAGATGCAGACAGATGCAGTGATGAGTAAGTCTTGTGGCCTATGAAAGTTGAGAAATTACTTTGCTCTTGAGAGAGGGAGAATGTCCCCAGCTCCTGACTTTCCCATCCTATGCCAACACGAGGCAGGAAGGCCCAGAAGCAATAAGCAACCAAGTACCTAGATTATAGTCTCCAAATATCATTCTCAACTTTAGCACTTCTTGCAGAAATAAGTAATTCCAAGGCCAAGGCAGGGAAGTTGCAAGATGAACCTGAAACATTTTCTTGTGCCAGCAAGTAAAGAATTACTCAAAGAATAATGGGACATGTCTATAGCTCATGGGTACAAATGTCAAAGGTTATCATCTAGCCAAATCTGAAATGATTTGATGTTAAAATAAATACTGATGATAATGGATTAAATCTGCTGAATCAAATAGGAATCCATGAGCCTACATCAATAAAAATAAGTAGAGGATTGACTATGAGTAATTTTTTTTAAAAGGAAAAAAGTAAGTGGAGGAAAAGGGAACTGTCTTCCTTATAGTAGCACAGCAGCTAATATATATCATAGGAATGATGATAATAGATAAACCACCATTTACAACCGCCATAACAGTGGTTAATTCAGGCAAAAGTAATCAATAACTACTAAATCGAGTTAGTGGAGATTTAATGGGATACAGGATATTGGCATAGTTTGAGAATATCTTCCCACAAAATGTTCATCAATTACAAATAGAAAAATGATGAGTTAATGTGGAGAAACCTGACACAAATTGGCCAGGTGCTAAAGATGGCCATCCCCAGTGTGGGGACGAGCCCACATTGTATGCCCCCTCGTGTGACGCAGTGAGAAGATGACAACCTCCCTTCCGTATAGCACTCCCAGAACATACGTGTGAACCCCGGAAACACTGGTGGAACCAAGCTGAGCTTCGGCACTCCCAGAGCACAAATGTGAACCCAGTCCTGAGGAAACATTGGTGGAACCAGGCTGAG
This sequence comes from Mandrillus leucophaeus, assembly GCF_000951045.1. Classification (NCBI taxonomy): domain Eukaryota; kingdom Metazoa; phylum Chordata; class Mammalia; order Primates; family Cercopithecidae; genus Mandrillus; species Mandrillus leucophaeus. The sequence continues at coordinate 269,996 of NW_012106419.1, forward strand.
CTTCGTCCTGCAGACTGAAAAGTCTGCACTCTTTCAAACTATTGAGATCATGAAAAACAGGGAGAGACCAAGGAATTATTCCAGATTGAAGGAGACTAAAGAGACTTGAGTATGAAGTGCAAAGTGTGATCCTGGCCTGGACAGGAAAGAGACATTGTTAGGACAGCTGGCAAAATATGAATACATTCTTTGGATTAGATGTTAGTGTTAGAGCTGATTTCTTATTTCCTGATTGGAAGAATTGTATGGTGGTTATGTAGAAGAGGGTCCTTGGTTTGGAAAGATGCACACTGAAGATTTTGGGAATTTGGTGCATCATGTTGCAAATGTATTTTTTAATGTATGTATTTATATGTCTTTATTTTATATATTTTTATCTTATGTAATATATAACTATATCATATGCACATTACTTATGAATATATCATTAGTATCGCAAGACAGAGCTTCTATAATTTTGTCTTTCAGGCTTACCATTGACTTTTTTCATTTTAACAAATATTTCTAATTTCCTAGAATTCTTTCTTGCAAGTTTTTCCATAGTAATCTATTTTTGTTTTACAAACAGAAGATATTCTTGATACTCCATTCAATTTTGGACCTTGCCAATTGAACATTCCACAGTACTGCAATATCAGCCTGATCAAAATTGAACTTCCCATCTTTTCCTACAAGCCTGTGGACCCTATAGTCTTGTGGGCCACTGAAAGCAATAGCTTTCTTTCTAAGTTGGGTAGGGAGCCATTGAAGGGTTTTGAACAGAGAAGTGACATAATAAAATTTGCGTTTTAAAAGAATCACCCTAGCTGTATTGAAAATGGACCATAAGAGGCAACAGAAGAAGAGAAGATTCCAGTTATAAGTAGGATGGCAAATAATCCTGGTTTGTGCAGGGCTGAGGGATTTCCTGAGACTGGACTTTCAGTGCAAAAACTGTGAAAGTACCAGGCAAACTGAGACAAGCTGGCTACTCCAGTTAGGAGACTATTTCAGAAGGTTCTGGTGTGAAATGATGATAGGTTGGACCAGCTAAATGGAGATGATTATGAGATGTCAGATTCTGGATATATAATGGGTATGTTTTATATAATACATAATGCATGGAATGTGTCATGTGAGGAAAAGAGAAGATTCCTGTGTTCTCAGATTGAGCACTAGGAGACCTGAATTAGCATTTACTGAGGGATGAGGGAGACTGTGGAAGAAGCCATGTTGGAGGTGAGGGGTAGGTCAAGAGCTCAATTTTGGACTTTCTAAGCATGAGATGCCTATGAACCAAAAGGAGATGTTACAAGGCAGTGAAATACATGAGCCTTGAGATCAGAGGAAAGAAGTCAGGATTGTAAATATTATATATAGATGGACTTTAAAAAGAAATTTGTGAAGTGTAGATAAAGGAGAGAAGAGCTCAAGAACTGAGTCCTGGAGATCCCAATATTAGAAGGGCGGACAATAGAGGGAGAACCACCAATAGAGAGTGAGAAGGAGCTGCCAGTGAGCTCAGAGGCAAACCAGGAGAGTGCAGGGGTCCTGGAAGCCAAGTAAAAACGGTGCTTCAATGTAGGTGGCATGATTCCCTGCATCCAGTGGAATCTGGGGCCTGCAAATTGACCTTTGGGTTTAGTTATAAGGAGATCATTGTTGAACTTGACAAGATTTGTTTGGGTAGAGTGGTGAGGACAAAATCTTGATTAAGGGAGAATGGGGGTGGGCGCTGTGGCTCATGCGTGTAATCTCAGCACTCTGGGAGGCCAAGGCGGGCAGATTACTTGAGGTCAGGAGTTCAAGACCAGCCTGGCCAACATGGCGAAACTCTGTCTCTACTAAAAATACAAAAATTAACTGAGCGTGGTGGCACGTGCCTGTAGTCCCAACTACTTAGGAGGCTGAGGGAAGAGAATCTCTTGAACCCGGGGGGCAGAGATTGCAGTGAGCCAAGGTCGCGCCACTGCACTCCAGCCTGGGTGACAGTGGGTGACAGAGTGAGACTCGGCCTCAAAAAAAAAAAAAAAAAAAAAGAGAAAGAGAATGGGAGATGAAAGGCAGTAGCTGGAGGGAGAAGTGGAAATGCTCTTTGTGAAAAATAACAGCATATTTGCAGATGGGAATAATACAGTAGAGAGGGGAGAAATGATGATTCAGGAGAGAAGGCAGAGAATGGTAAAGCCATGTCCTTAAGAGGCAGAGGGAGGATAGGATCTAAGGCTTCAGGGAAGGAGCCAGCCTGACCTAAGAGTAGAGACAATTACTGCACACTAATAGGAAGGAAGACAAGGCATGTGAGTACTGTGTCAGGAAACTGGCTGGATCTGGCAATGGGAGCTCATGAAAATTCTCTTCTGACACTTCTAATTCTCAAGAAAGTAAGGAGCAAGGTAATCAGCTGAGGTGGGATGGGGAGGCTGCACTGGAGGTCTGAAAGAGGTAAGCTATAAAGTCATCACCTAGGGAAGTGGATGGAATGGGGAAAAGAAGGACAGTTGCTGAGCAGCACTCTGAGCTACTTGAGGTTTCAGTGGTCATGGATTCAGAGAGAGAGACTAGTCAGCACTTTACAACTTTCAGTTCCCTGAATGCTATCTGGGTTTCTTTTTTTTTTCCTGTTTGTTCATCTTAGTCCTTCTCAATTTTACTGTTGGTTTTGCAGAAATGTCTGGTGGTCCATGGTGGCCCATTTATATTTGAAGTAAAGGGCTAGGTTAGTTCATGTAGGTGACTGAAGACACTCAAAGTTCCCCTCCCCAGTTACTAAATAGGCTGAATGAAAAAAAGACCTACAACTAGACACGTCATTGTCAAGTTTCAGAACACCAAAAATGAAGAGGCAATCTTAAAGTCTTCAGGTACACACACAAAAATGATAACAGCAGTAAAATTGTCACTTGCAAAAATAAAAATAATAAGGTATCAGAATGCCATCAGTAATCCTAGGGGCTAGAAGATAAAAAGCAAGCCTTCAAAATTCTAGAATTCTAGACCTAGCTCAATCACCAATACAGCAAAATGGTAGAATAAACATACCTTTCATCGTACTTATGATGTGTTCCAACAAAATAAGGAAATCAAAGAAAGACAAGGGCAGGAAAGAGTGAATCCATCTCAGAAGAGCAATGAAGGGAAAGCCCAGGATGAAGGTTTACCTTTCATCACTCTTAGTTGCACGCCTTTCCTCAGGTTCCAATGTCTTTACGTTGTGCATTTATCACTTTCACAACTGTTTCTTTTGAAATAGAGTCTTGCTCTGTCACCCAGGCTGGAGTGCAGTGGCGCAATCTCTGCTCACTGCAACCTCCACCTCCCGCATTCAAGTGATTCTCATCCCTCAGCCACCTGAAATAGCTGGGATTACATGCACCACCATGTCTGGCTAATTTTTGTGTTTTTAGTAGAGGCGAGGTTTCACCATGTTGGCCAGGCTGGTCTCGAACTCCTGATCTCAAGTGATCCTCCCACCTCAACCTCCCAAAGTGCTGGGATTACAGGCGTGAGCCACTGCGCCCAGCCTAACAACTATTTTTGTTTAAATAACTCTTCACTTTTTACCTCTCAGGTCGTCAAAATTCTGGACACTGTAACTTCTCCCCTCATATGACTCAAAGTGTTGGAAAAATATATAAGCGTAATTCCTTACTAATTTTTCACATCAAACCTCTTTCTTTTTCATATTATCAGAAATATTTAGATTTAACTATTTATAACTGGTTTCATTGTTATCAATAGTTACATAAAATGCCTCTTCATATAAAAATGCCTCTTCACATAAAAATGCCTCTTTATTACAGAAGCTGTCTTCATTTTAATTTATTTTATTTGAATTTAGTTTTCTTTTGGCTGAATCCTTTCAGCCATATTACCCTTTCCAGAAAAAGTTCCTGGGCATTATACTTTCCAAAATGTCTTTCTGTGACTTGTACACATTGATAATACACGAATGGGCACAATTTCTAGGGTTACACATTTTCTCCACAAACTCTAAGACAATGCTCAATTGGCTTCTATTATTTAATTAAAAGAGGGTATGTATCCTTGGCTGTTTAGTAGAATCCTGTTTAGCAAATGCACACACCAGGAAGTAAACATGATCCCCAGTACTGAATTCCATGAGCTACACATTCTATCTGAGCACTACTCTTGTTTTCTCTTCTTTAAAAACATATGGTTGCTTTATTTATTTAGAAGTGGATAACATTAAACATGGAAGCTTTCCATTTGTGGCACTGAATGATGGCCTACACAGAGGATCCTTCAAATCTGCAATCAAGTACCCACCCATCTAACACAAACCCAATTGAGATCTTCTGGTTCATTTGCTTGAAATTTCTTTTTGATTCCATCCTTAGAGTTTGTGTAGATCATTTTACTTTTCAGAGGTGGTAGTTCTGGTGTCCACAAAAACAAACAAACAAACAATACTCTTCTGAATTTCTTTGTTTCAAAGCTTGCATCATATGAAGCATAGCAGCAATCTTTTTCAGGAAGCATTCCCACAAAGTGCTTGAAAGGACCGGTTATGGTTACACCAGTATCTCCAGCTGAGATCTCTTTGCCCTCTTCTACAATGATGCACTTTTTGTCTGCACTGAGACAAAAAATGACTGTCTTCTTTCTTTTCTTGATTTCTTCTGGTGTGGAGCATTTATGAACTTTCATGTCATGAAAAATGTGACATACTTCATCGGCAACTTGCGTTCCTGGGTCCATCTTTGCTGCTGTGGTCACAGGGACACAGGGGAGGCCGCCGGCGGGCACAAGTCTGTGGAGTGTTCTTTTCACAGCTGCAGACCAACACACCGCACTGCTCTTAACTAGAAACGTCTGAACACTGAATATTAAACAATAAAGCCTAAACCCTGGCCACATCCCGACTCTAATCCTAGACCAAACAAAACACTAAAGCTCACCTTAATCTTCAGCCCCTTGCCCTAGCCTCAATGTTAACCTAAACCTTAATCCTGATGCTACAATTTTAAAGCATGACCATTTGGTCTATGCGTAAAGTGGTTTATCTAAGGCAGTGAGTAAAGAAGGCATCTCCTTCCACTCCCCTTTGCTCACTCTGCCCCAGGCCACAGCCCCTGGCCAGTTCCCTCATTTTCTTCTGGTCTTTACTCACACATCACCTTCTGCAAAGAGTTTAAGCCAATTGTGCAGTTAGAGAGAACAGTCCCCACAAGAGACCACCCTCGCTTCTGACACCAACCGCAATTTAGGGTGCACAACCACCCAAAACCACCCTCAGGTTACATAACTTGCTAGCAGGGCTCACAGAACTCACAGAAAGCTGTTGTATTCATAGTTGTGTTTTATTACAGGGAAGCCATACAGATTAAAATCTGCCAAGGGGAGGGATGAGATCAGCCAAGGCAGAATCCAGGAGAGTCTGTCTAAATATAACGCTTCCATTTGTTCTCTGTGATGTCATAGGCACTGCTTATCACCAGCGGGCATAAAATCCACTTTACCTATTTGTGTATTGCCTCTCTCTCCCATAGGAATGTGAGCTTCATGACGGCAGGGAATTTGGTCAGCTTTACTCACTGCTGTGTTACTTCTAGAACTGTACCATCCAATATTGTAGCTACTAGCCACGTGTGGGTAGTGAGCACTTGAAAAATGGCTGTCCCACCTCAAAATACACCATAAGTGTAAAATATACACGGAATTTTAAGGGTTTAGTATTAAAAGAAAAATGTAAAATAACTCACTGATAATTTATTATACTGGTTATATGTTAAAATATTTGGTAGATATTAGGTTACATAAAATATATTACTAAAATGTATTTCTCTTTTTTAATAAACTTAAATTGTGATCTGCAATGTGTGTGTGTGTATGTGTCTGTGTGTATCAGACAGCACTGATCTAAAAGAAATGTCAGTAAACTTTTTCTGTAAAGGATCAAGTAGTAAATATCTTAGGCTTTGGGGCTGTATGGCCTCTACTCAACACTGTTGTTGTAACACAAAAGCAGCCATAGAAAAGACTTAAACAAATAAGTGTTGCTGTGTTCCAATAAAACTTTATCTACAAAAGTAGTCCCACAATTTAGCTTATGGTCCACAGTTCTAGCCCCAATCTAGAACATTGATCCATAGTCAATATTCAATAAATACTTGTTGAGCAAATGGCAAGAGAGAAGGCTTATAGCTGCAGCACATAAGCCAGGAGGAGAATGGTAAGATACTTCTGAAGGTAATCAGTGGCCAGAGTGTGTAGCATCTGTTACCCACGGATTTCATTTTAAGCCACTGGAGGAATTTAAGGAGGATAGTGGTAAAATCTAATGTAACTTCTATCAAAGTTCACTGTGATAGATGCTACAGTTTGGCACTCAGACATGCTACTCTCCCACCCCTTTCAGAACAAATCCTGAAGGTTGGCAGCCAAAAGCTCTCAGGTGAGTCCCTCTCCAAGGGTTGCTCATGGTTGAAGAGCACTGCCTTGTTCAAAGTAGCACTCCTGGTCGGGCGTGGTGGCTCATGCCTGTAATCCCAGCACTTTGGGAGGCCAAGGTGGGCGGATCACCTGAGGTCAAGAGTTGGAGACCAGCCTGGCCAATATGGAGAAACTCCGTCTCTACTAAATATACAAAAAATTAGCCGGGCATGGTGGTGTGTGCCTGTAATCCCAGCTACTTGGGAGGCTGAGGCAGGAAAATCGATTGAACCCAGGAAGCGGAGGTTGCATTGAGTGGAGATTGTGCCACTGCACTCCAGCCTAGGTGACAGAGCAAGACTCCGTCTTTAGAAAAAAACAAAAACAAACAAACACAAAAAAAGTAGCACTCCTTTCTCAAAATTAACCCACATTCAATGACTAACTAATGTATGGCATAAAAGTCTGGCCTTCTTGCACCCTGTGCAGACAGTTCCAAAGCACTGCTCCAGCTCCAGAGCTCCCTCTGGGACTGCGAGCAGTGACCTTGGTTGTGGCTGCATGGCATTTCCACAGTCCACCTCACCCCCCACGGGAGTCCATCTGCTTCCATCCCTCTCCCACAGGTGTTGATCTCATGAGCACTCCCCAAAAACCTGCCTGCATGCAAATCTGCATCTCTGAGTCAGAATCCAGAGAACCTGACCTGCAACAGCTTGTACCAGCAGTGGTCCAAGAAAGCAATGTTGATTGTAGGTAAAGTACAAGTAGCCCCAGCAAACTGAGGTAGTGCAATTGTCAAAGCTGTCGTGCATGGTGAACTAGGATGGCATATGGAGGGAAGGAATGCCCTGGTGGGTGGAATGTACCAGGCCTGTGTGAACTATCAAGTAGTCATCATAAAGACAATGGAATTGGATGGCCATTGCCTGGGAGCTACTAAAGCACTGGAGAAAGTGTCAGGTGTGAAAGCCAGAGGGCCTCCTAGGCAGCGTATCGAGAGACTCAAATACTGCATCCAGGGAGCAGAAAAGGCTGGGTGGTCAGGGTAAACAAGGAGACCTGTATGCAGGCCATTGCAACAGCCTAGGCAAGGAATGTAGCTGGCTCGGCCCTGAATGCTAACAGCAGCACTGGGGAAAAGTGGTCGGATCCTGGCTACATTTTGAAGATGAAGCCAACATAATTTGCTATGGCATTTGTATTGGTTTCCATTGCTATTGTAACACAGGATGCAAAGTTACTGGTTTAAAACAACATAAATTTATTCCTTTACCATTTTGGAGGTAGGAAATCTGAAAATAGTCTTATGGGGCTAAAAGGGAGTAGCAGGACTAGTTCCTTCTCGAGGCTCTGAGGGGAGAATTCCTCCAACTGTTCTAGCTTCTAGAGGCCACCTGCATTCCTTAGCATGTGCCCACTTTCTCCATTTTCAAAGCACATCTCTCCAACCCTGCTTCGATCCTCACATCTCTTTTTTCTGACTATCATGCTTCTGCCTCCTGTGGTACAATTAGTCTGCCTGGATAATCCATCCCTATCTCAAAATCCTTAATTTAACCATATCTGCAAAGTCCCTTTTGCTGTGTAAGATAACAAACATATTCACAGGTTCCAGGGTTTGGATGTAGACAGCTTTAGGGAGACATTATTTAGCCCATACATGGTTGGAGATGGGGGTGCAAGAAAGGGAGGAGCCAAGAATGACCTGAATGCTTCGGGGCCTGAGCAATTGGGGAATGCATGGCCACTAACCTAGATGGGGGAGACACAGGGCTCAGAGATTCACTCCATTCTTCTTTGGAAGCCGAGTCCTGCCACTTCCCCCCAAAGGCTTCTCTGTGTTAAACAATAATTTTCAGAAAAAGGTAAAATCATGACACTCATACAGATGTAAAAATTAGCACATGTTGAAGAATTTACTTCACTTATATGATCTAAGAAAAGCAGGCAGGTGTTATAACCAGTTTAAAGGAAAGCTCAAAACAGCACAAATTTATATGGAGTAAAGGAATGTTAAGATAAATTGCAAATGAGGTCAAAACTGAGTTTTTCACAGTGAGGAGGAAGTCATTTAAAATCACTACCAGACAGTACAGCATTTATATACCAGTTATAACTTACAAAGAGTTTCAAAATAGCTCAGACAATGTACAGACCTAGAATCTTATAACGCAGGAAGGTGTGCTACAGATGGTGCATTGTTTTCTATTGAAATACAAAGATTTTTTCCTACACTTGATTTTTCTGACAGAAGTACTCCATGTATAAGTCCTGGCAAGGGCAGATTGAGTTTCTGGCAGGCAAGGAACAAGAAGGAGGGTTTGATGTCTCCAGGCAAGATCTAACAAAAGACTGGCAGAAAAAACAACAACAACAACAACAACAACACATTTTAACATGAACATTTGGTATTATACTCATTACAATACTTTTTAACTAGTCTTTATTTATAGAGAAGGTGTTATGGACTCATAGTTTGTGATCACCCAAAGCTCATATGTTGAAACCCGAATGCCACCCTCCCCCCAGCCCCTCCAAGTGATGGTATTAGGAGGTATTAGGAACTAATTAGGTTTATATGAGGTCATGAAGGGTGGGGCCCCATGATGGGATTAGTGGCCTCATAAGAAGAGGAAGAGAGACCACAGCTCACTCCCTGCATGCACACAAAGACGAGGTTCTGTGAGCACACAGTGAGATGGTGGCCACTATTACCAGGAACTAAATCTGTCAGCACCTTGATCTTGCACTTCCCAGCCTCTAGAACTGTGAGAACTAAATGTCTGCTGTTTTAGCCACCCAGTCTATGGTATTTTGTTATGACAACTCTAGCAGACTAATGCAGAAGCTATTAATCTGTTTTTGGTCCAATCAACGTATAATCAGCCACTTGGTGACATTTAGCATTCTATTTAAGTGCGATTAAACCAGACTAAATGTAAACCAGCATAACTTATCTACCCTTCTGGCCATTATCACTTTGAAAACAAGAAAGCATTCTTTTTGTTCAGCCATTCTACAGCATACACCAGCCCTTCGTTGTTTGTGGCTAAATTGGAAGTACAATGATTTATATAAATAAGGTAGGGGACAAAAAATAATTTTCCCTCTACCCTTCTTTTTCTTTTTTCTTTTTTCTTTTTTCTTTTTCTTTTTTTTTTTTTTTTTTTGATTTTTTTGAGATGGAGTCTTGCTCTGTCGCCCAGGCTGGAGTGAGTGAAGTGGGGTGATCTTGGCTCACTGCAACCTCCACCTCCCACGTTCAAGCAATTCTCCTGCCTCAACCTACTGAGTAGCTGGGATTACAGGCACCCACCACCACACCTGGGTAGTTTTTGTATTTTTAGTACAGACAGGGTTTCGCCATGTTGGTCAGGCTAGTCTCGAACTCTTGACCTCAGGTGATCCACCTGCCTCAGCCTCCCAAAGTGCTGGGATTACAGGCATGAGTTACCGTGCCTGACCCCCTCTACCCTTCCTAGTTGGTGCGGGACCCTCTGTAACAACAGACAGATTAACAAGAGAAAAACAAAGAGAAACGTATTAACATGTATATTTTATATATATATGGAAAATACTCAGGGAAAGATTAATTCTCAAACAAGTGGCTTAGAATTTCAATTATGTAGCATCTTCAACAAGGAACAATACATTCTTAGAGAAGTGTCAAGACAAAAGAAAAAGACCTTGAGTCTCCCGGTGGAGAAAACCGTGGGAAAGCAAATATATGGGAAATTCGTGGTAGATAAGGGCTAGTCAGTGAAGTCTGTTATGTCCACTCCTCTGGTGCCACCTTCAGGCTGATGAGGGCCTAAAGTTGTCGTCGGTCTTTGTTCTTCCTGATAGAGGAGGAAGAACTCCTTTGTAAAGTTATATCCTGTTTTTAGGTAAGTGGGCGGGGGGAGGAGCAAAGAGCTTTTCTTGTGTCTGCCTCTTCTCAATTACCTTCAGTTCAAAATAATCCTTATGCCAGTGTAGCATATTTTAGGGTGGAGTATTCTGCTTCCCTTTAGTAGTACATTTGGCAATGCAGTCTCCTCTATGGTCTCTTTCCCTCCACCTCTTCTAATCCGATTAACATGCATGAGAGGGAGAAAGAGACAATAAGCAAACCCTCTGCTATTCAGCAACTTTGGCAGGGCAGGAAGATAAAATCCAGTAACAGATAGAAAATCTTTTCCAGTCTCCCGTACTCTTATTGGCAAAAGGAAAGTGTGTTGGGAGAAAACACTTTTTCTTTACCTATTTATGTTCAGAGTCTACAGATTAACCAACCACAGACAGATTAACAGGGAAAAAAGATGAAGTTTATTTATTCAAAGGAGTCTTCAGATAAATATGGCTGTCTAAACAGCCCAAAATAGGGGTTTATATACCCACTTAACAAGGAGAAAGGGAGGTGGAGAGAAGACTGCCGTGGAAGAACAAATGGAAGGTATGAAGTTTCAGATAACATTTGTTTAAGCAATTACTCATTATGGTGACAATGATTAGTCTCTTCTCTGGCTGTAAACTTCCTAGAGAGGGGATTTATGGCAGCAGTGTTTAGGAGGTCCTGCTTAAGTCAGCAAAGTTTAGGCACTTTTTGTTTATTTGTTTCTGCAGCTGCTGTTTGTTCAGATGTTTTTAGCTTAAAATGATCTTTATGCCACTGAAGTGCATTTCGGATCCCTGCAGGTGCAGAATCATTCTTCATGTAACGTGACTTTTCAGGGTCTCTTCCTGTCTCAGAGATTTTGGTCTAAGCTCCAGAAGTAAGAAAGATGCATTCAAGTGCCACACACTCTGAAATGAAGTGGCAACTTGCAGAAAAATGGTGACTGAATTGGTTCTCACTTTTTAGTTTACCACCTGCCACCAGGCTATATTTGGGGAAGCTGGCATGGGCCCAGAGGCAGCCTGAGGTGGCTGATGGTCCATGATACCATCTCCAGAAGCCCTGCCCTAGCTCAGGTCATCACTTCTTATGTCTCACTATGACATCAATACCCCAACTCTTCCTCAAGCGTCTACTCTTTGTGTCTTCCCCCCAACACCCCCACCACCAAGTCGCAAAGCAGCAAAAGAGGTCTGTCTAAAATGCAGTCTGTTTACACTGTTAACCTGTTTAAACCACTCCAAGACTTCCCACTACTCTGGGATAAGATCAAAGTATTTGCCAAGGCTCACAGAGCTCCGTGTGATGCACCTACCCCACCAGTCCACCTCCATCCCCTACTGAGACTGATAGCACTCTCTCCTTCCCTCCCTTTCCTGTCCCCAGAATGCACAATGTTCTCTCTCACTTCAGGGTCTTAGCATCTGCTGTTTCCTCTGCTGGGCTGCTGGGGACATCTTAGCCTCCTCTCCTATCTCACCTATCTGTAACATTTACAGACGGAGGCAAGAGAATAAATGGATCCCTGGCCTCATCCCTCTTTTCCTCTCATCCCTGGTTCTGTTTCGCAACATGAAGTGCATATATGTGAACATCCCAGACTGCAGATCCAAGGTACGTCCATAAACTCCCCTCTCTTTGGCCACCCTCCCAGGCCTAAAGGTGTATGGTTTAGCATAATAGTCTGCCCTCAGTGGAAGAACCTAGAAAAGAGAACCACACAGGCCCTGGAAGTGAGGTGGAATGTTTGAATTGAGAATACTTGGTCCCAGGTACGTTGAGATGGAGAGAGATGTCTTAAAAGGATTTGCCCATGGGGGCTGCCTGGAGGGCCAATAGGAGCCCAACTGATTTGCATAGATGTTCTCCTAGGAACAGGGGTTGAATGGGAGTTGTCAGGAGAAGGCTGGAAAGTACATCACCTGTGTCAGTAACTGCAGGGGGTATGGGGCATGGACATCCCCAAAGAACCTTCAAAACACCCATGATAGAAAGAGCCACCTACAGACCAGGCGCAGTGGCTCATGCCTGTAATCCCAGCACTTTGGGAGGCCGAGGCAGGTGGATCACAAGGTCAGGAGATCAAGACCATCCTGACTAACACGGTGAAACCCCGTCTCTACTAAAAATATAAAAAATTAGCTGGGTGTGGTGGCGGTCGCCTGTAGTCCCCGCTACTCGGGAGACTGAGGCAGGAGAATGCCGTGAACCCGGGAGGCAGAGCTTGCAGTGAGCCAAGATTGCACCGCTGCACTCCAGCCTGGGCGACAGAGCAAGACTCCACCTCAAAAAATAATAATAATAATAAAAAGAGCCACCTGCCAACTCCAGGAGCAATGCGTTAGGGAAGTCCCAGGCATTCAATCTCTTTCCTGCCCTTTACCTGTCTCCCTGCCCCATCCCTTGAGTTTTGACCTGGAGAGGTCAAAAAAGCTGGAGTACAAGCTGGGCAGGCTGGGGAGATGGACAAGGTGGGTACATGGAAGGCTACCCTGGCTCAGCTTGGAAACCTGGTGAGGAAAGGAAGTGTAGCTGGCTTCCTCACTATTTCTTCCCCTACTCCTCATTCCTCTTTACCCACTCATGATGCCACTCCTGACTCATCTAGAGTTGGGTAAGGAGAAAGAGGAGAGATAGAGTGGCAGAAAAGTGTTGCTGATGCCCTCTGGGTGGGTCAGATGTCCAAATGCTGGCTCTTTCTCTTTTGGGGTGCTCTGGTGGGTGCACTGGAGACACCATCCCACAGGTGCACCATTCCCTGACAAGAACGACACAACCTCCAGCCAATTGCTTATGATGGCTTCCCCACCCACACAGGTCCTTGCCCTGCCAGCATCCTCTCGAGTGGGTTCACAGGAGACCTTGGCAGTTCTCTTCACTCTTGCACCCCAGTCAGCTCGAGGGACTCAGGCCAAGCTCTGCCAATGACTCTCTTGAAGACCCCTATCAGACTTGAGGGGAGGGGAAGAACAACCCTTTCCTTTAAGAAATCCTCGTCTATCTTCACTCTTGTCCCATGCTTCTCTTTGTGTGGTGTTAATAGCTGTTATCCCATTGGAGAGTCACAATGACTCTGAGGAAAGGGAGGGTATTTGTATATGCAGTATTTTGGAGATAAGGTCAAAAAGGACAAGGGCTTGGAGCCTGGGAACCTTGTCACAGCTTCAAGCTTAGGTTAGCCAGCAAATTAGTTTACTTTGATGGCAATCCATTTTCCCACCCAGGCAGTAAATTCCATAATAGCACAGACTGTCTGTCCTGTTTACCATACATCCCCAGCTCTTAGCAAAGAGCCCAGCATAGAGTGGGCACTCATAAATATTAATTAATGAATTATCTCTATCTATTGCAGCATAACAAACCACTCTAAAACTTAAATGGCTTAAAATAATGAAACTTAAATGGCTTAAAATAATGAAACTCATTTCTTTTGCTTACAGTTGGACAAACAGGAACAGCTCATTTCTGCTCAATGTGGTATCAGCTGGGACAACTCATCTTGAGACTGGAATATCTGCTTCCAAGAATATCCACAAGTTGATGCTGGCTGTTGGCTGGGAGCTCAGCCAATGCTGTGGCCTGGGGGCCTTGGCTCCCTCCCACATAATCTCTCCACAGCACACTTAGGCTTCCTCATAGCATGGTGGCTGGGTTCCAATGTCATCAGAGATGGAGGCTGTATTGACTTCTATGACCCAGCCTCAGAAGTCACAAAGTGTCCTGCCACTGAAGTGATAAGTCAGCCTGGATTCAAGGGGATGGCACAAAGACCTCTTTCTCTCAATTAAAAGAGTATCAAAGTCACATTATGCGCATAACATATGAGGTAGGAGATATTGGAGCGACCATCTTCGGAAAATTCACCTAATCTGTCCCATGGATAGGCAAACACTATCACTTCCTGGTGGACCCAGTATTTGAATTCAAGTTCTGCTCAGTACATTTTGTTCTAGGAGGAGGGGATATATGTCACACATTCTAGAAGGACTTCTCTCTAACCTGGAGAAGATGAAGTCTTGGAGTTTAGAGAGTTAATTGACAGTTATGAAGATAATTCACTTATTTGTGCTAACTGCCTCTTCAACTAAATGTAGGCTTCCTAAGAAACTTTTGTTATGTTATATATATAATTTCATACATATTTTATATTAATATATTAGATTGTCTATTAGGTATGTACATATACAATAATCTCCAGTGCTTAGCCCAGAGTCTAACACATAGCAGCTGCACAAAGAGTACAATGAAATCTTGTAGAATAAATTAAATACCTGCTTAGTCCCGCTAGGTGAAGTGTGGCTTGATGAGGTGCTGCCACCTTCTGGGAACTGAGGTATTGCTAGCCATTTCAAAGGCAGCAGGTCTTTGGAACTAACTACGCGCACTCCTTGCCCCAAGCCACTCTCAGTTTACAAGGCACTCTCCCAGTGGCTGATTTTTTATGTATGTATGTATTTATTTATTTAATTTGAAACAGGGTCTCGCTCTGTCGCCCAGGGTGCAGTGCAGTAGTGCAATCTCAGCTCACTGCAGCCTTGATCTCCTGGGCTCAAGCAATCCTCACGCTTCAGCCTCCACAGTAGCTGGGACCACAGGCATGTGACACCAGGCCCAGCTACTTTTATTTATTTTGTAGAGATGGGGGTCTCGCTTTGTTGCCCAGGCTGGTCTCGAACTCCTGGGCTCAAGTGATCTTCAGTCTCCCAAAGTTCTGGGATTACAGGGGTGAGTCACCTTGCCCGGATCCGTAATGGCGGATTGATTTTTTCTTTTTAACAGGAATTCCGACGCCTGTGTTGATTCCTATTTGACCAATGAGAGCTCTGAGGACCAGCGCTGCTGAACGGAAGGGTCCCGCCTGATATCTCTACGGCCTCACCCGGCTCTCCTCAGCCCCGCCGCCTGGCTGTGCCTCCTCACCATCACTGCTCTGCCTAAGTGCTCAGGGGAGGCCTTGCTGAACCAGCAGCCCATCCTGCCTGCTTATCTTACCTCAGTTCTGTGTAGCCCCAGACAGTGGTGCTGTCCTCCCCGCTCAAATATGGTCTTCCCTTAACCTCCTCTATGATCAACTCTTCCCCAGGTTTTCTCCCTCCCTCTCTGGCTGCTGCTTCTCTAAAGTCCGCCTTCTCCCACATCTGACCCTAAGCCCACTTCTCTTCACAGACCCCTGCGAATGCTGCTCCCCTCACAGCCTCAATCCCCATCTGCACACAAACACCTGCCAGCCCAGTCTTCTCTCTTGAGCTCCACATCTGATTGCCTGGTCCCCAGAAAGCTAGCACTGACTGGGACAGCCCGACATTTAATGCGTACCTTGTCCAAAGTCAGCCTGTGGTCTCCCCACACCCCCAACCACCCTGCCCCTTCTCCCACTCCCACTGCCCCCACTTATGCATCCCCCCACTCACTTATCCAGACAACCGGGTATCAGCCCAGAGTTTTCCCTTCCTCACCTCCAGGGTCACTAGATGGTTTCAGAAGTAACATCAAACAGTACACCAAGCAGTTTGGCATATTTTAGCTCTTTTAGGTTCTGTCGACTGTGACTCCTGGGCAGCCCTCAGATAGTCCCTCCTCTCCCTCATCTGCTACCATCAGATCCTCATCACATGGAACCTGGACTGCTGGGACAGATTCCGTGCCCTGTCTCCTCCCCTGTGGCCGGACTCTAACCGACTCTACACTCCAACTTGCCCCTGATTAAAACCCTTCAGAATGGGACCCAAACTCCATGCCTGCCATTCAGTTTTCACAACTTGGCTCCATGCTGTCCAAGACCACGCTCCACCTCTGCCCACAAATCCTGCCTTCAAGGCACACTGCACACGTCACACCATCCAAGCCTCTGTGCCTTTGCACACTCTCTTCGCTTTGCCCAGAACCTCCTTCCCTCATCTTCTCACGTCCAAAGTGTCTCATCCCCACTGTACAGACAAAGAAACAAATTCATTGTATTATTTTTATTTTTTTGAGACAGAGTCTTGCTCTTTCACCCAGGCTGGAGTGCATTGGTATGATCTCAGCTCACTGAAACCTCCACCTCCCCGGCTCAAGCGATTCTCCTGCCTCAGCCTCCCAAGTAGCTGGGACTATAGGTGCCCGCCACCATGCCCAGCTAATTTTTGTATTTTTCGTAGAGATAGGGTTTCACCATGTTGGCCAGGCTAGTCTCAAACTCTTGACCTCAGGTGATCTGCCCGCCTCTGCCTCTCAAAGTGCTGGGATTATAGGCATGAGCCACTGCACCTGGCCAGAAATACCTGGCCAGAAACACCTGGCCAGAAACAGGCTCAGAGAGCTGACACAGTTGCCCAAGGTTGTACAGCTGGGAAGTAGTGGAGCTGGGGTCCCAAAGGAAGACTGCCTGAAACCAGCTCTTTTCAATGCTCTGCAGGGTCCATACTTTATTCCAAGCCTTGGCTTCCGCATGTGTAAAAGGGGGAAATAAAAAAACAAAGGGGTCTTCCTGTTCCCACTTTGCCTGATCAGGATTTCTTCATTCTGAGATGCTCTGAAGTTCCCTGGTGACCTGGGGGCACAGAGCACAGCTGCCTCAGGCCCCTAGCCAGCCACTGAGTGGACAGGGCTCAGGTCAGACCCTCCTCAGGGACTGCCTGCGTGACCTGTGAGTGCTTTCCACTAAGAACACTATGACCAGTGGGCGGCGTGGCCTTCTGCCTGCCCTCAAGTTCTCCAGTTTCCAGTCTGTGCTCCTTATCTACTTCTGTGTAGCAAAATATCACAAAAGTATCAGCTTAAAAGGATGTTTCCACTCGCAGTTCTGAAGCTCAGAGGTCCTATAGACATGGCTGGGTTCTCCGCTCAAGGTTTCCAAGGCTGAACCTGGGCTGAGTTCTCATCTGGAAACTGAAGAGAAGTCTTCCAGGCTCGTTCATGTGGGGGAAAGGATTCAATTCCCTGAGTTTCCAGGACTGAGGTTCCTGCTTTCTTGAGGCTGTTAGCCTTTCCTGGCTCCTTGCAGCCACCCACAGTCCTTCTCATGTGATCTCTACAAGTTCAAGTCAACAATGGTGCAGCAAATTCCCCTCATGCTTCAAATCTCTCTTCGCATTTCTCTTCTGCCACCAGCTTGGGAACTTTTGAGGGGCCATCTTTAGAAGTCTGATCAGACCCTCATTCATCAGGCATTTGCTATCTGCTCTACACCTAACCTGTACTCAGCAGTGCTGGGGGGCAAAAATGAATGAAATTTGACTGCATGGCCTCTGGGACTCCTGTCTCAATACCCCTCTATTCATCCTGTGCTTAACCAGATTTTCCACCTACCTGTCCATACTTAGGCCATACCTGTTACCTAAATGCTGTTCCCCACTGTATTCATTGGCCAAAGCTGCTGTAACAAAATACCACAGACTGGATGGCTTTTAAACAGACATTTCTGTTCTCACAGTTCTGGAGGCTGAAAGTCCAAGATCAAGGTGTCAGCAGGGTTGGTTTCTGGTGAGGTCTCTCTCCCCGGCCTGCAGACAGCTGCCTTCTCACTGTGTTCCCACATTGCCCTCACTTTGTGCATGTACATCCCTGGTGTTTCTTCCTCTTCTTATAAGGACACAGATAGGGCAACAGCCACACTTTTATGACTTCATTTAACCTTAATTACCTCTTTAAAGGGCCTATCTCCAAATAAGGTCACATTTCAAGGTAGTGGGGCTTCCACATATGAATTGGGGGAGGGGAAGAGAATTTAGTCCACAATACCTACCATCTCCACCCATCAAGTATCTCATCTGGGGGGCTCAGTTCACAGGCTGCCTTTTGCATAAAACCACCCTAGATGGAGTTTGTGTCTCACTGGGCTCCCCAACACCCAGTTGGTACTCTGCTCCCACCATGTCAGTTTCCCACTAGACTGGGAGGTTCTAGGGAAGGCTCCACAGCTGACAAGCTGGTGTGTCCTGGGAATCCTCCAGCAGAGGCCTGCTCCCAGTAGGGCATCAATAAGTGTTGGGGAGGAACAGAGGAGCAGGGGATGCTAACAAGGTCAAGCAACAGGGCATCCAACTCCAGGAGAACTGAAGAAGGCTGCCAACCACACATCTTCCTCGCGAAAAGTGTTCTGGGTCCCCAAGACTGTGTGCTGCATGGCTGATGACAGTTCTGCAAGCCCAAGGACTAGGGGGCAGCCATCTCTCAGCCTTCTGCAGCCCCACTCAGGCAGAGTTGGACCAGGTCCTTAGAGAGACTTAGGCCTGTCTCATCCCCCATTACATCCCTCCTCACAACGTATCCCTGTGTGCTATATGTGCCATCCTGATCAAGGGCTCAGGAAACCTGAGTTCTAGTCCTTGATATGCCTCTCGCTTATTGTGTCACTTTAACATTTCAACGTAACTTCTCTGAGCCTTTGTTTCCTCACCTGTAAAATGGGCACACAAATAACTTTCTCATAGGACTTCTGTGAGGATTGCATGAGGTCAAGCACATACAAAAGGAGCTCAGAACACTGGAACTGGATATTAAAGGAGTGGGGGTTTTAAACATTGGCAGTTCTGGGAAAGGTGTTCTAAGCCAAGGAAAGTAAACTAAATGTTAGTACTTTTACCTTCCCTGTGGCTGTTAACCATAAATAAATCCCTTTCCTTTGCTGGGCCTTAGGTTTTTCCATTGGAAAATAGGAATTTGGATTCAATCTTTCCCTGTCACTGAGATTTTTGACCTGGACAGGACTTTAAATACCATTGACTGTTAACTTATACATTTCACAGATGGGGAAAATGAAGAGGGGTTGTCAGGGCAGTAGTGGGGTTAGGAGTGAGGACTCCTGACTTCCAGGCCAGCGCTTGCCCCAGCACCTTTCGGCCTCTCCCAGTGTGCAGAGCCAGCCAGAGCTGATACACGCTGACTACCTGCCTTAAACACCTCACTGGGATTAACCCTCCACATCTGTACTGTCCAATATAGTCGCCACTCGCCACATGTGGCTACTGAGCACTTGAATTATAACAAGGGTAACAAAATGCAACATGCACAAATGGCTTCTTTAGTTTTATTTAATTCACTCAAATTTTAAAACTGATAATTAAGTTGCTGGAAAATTTTAAGTGTGCTTGAACAACTTGAGAATCTACTTTTCAGCAATACAGTTTAGTAAATATAGATCACGTGGTTTTTCTCATTGTTGTTATTGTTGTTTGAGACAGGGTCTCGCTGTCACCCAGACTGGAGTATAGCGGTGCCATCTCGGCTCACTACAGCCTTGACCTCCCAGGCTCAAGTGATCCTCCCACCTCAGCCTCCCAAGGACCTGTGATTACAAGTGTGTGCCACCACTCCTGGCTAATTTTTGTAGAGACAGAGTTTTGCCACATTGTCCAGGCTGGTCTCAAACTCTGTGCTCAAGAGATCCACCAACCTAGGCCTCACAAAGTGCTGGGATTACAAGCGTGCACCACCATGCCTGGCCAGATAAAGTGTTTCTGATGAAAATTTAGTTTCTGAATTAAGATATACTATAAATGTAAAATATACACTGGATTTCAAAGATAATTCAAAATATCTTATTAATAATTTTACATTAATTTATGTGCAAATGATAATTTGGAAATCTAGGTCAAATAAAATATTAAAATTCATTTCATCTCTTTTTTTTTTACTTTTTTAAATGTGGTTACTAGAAAATTTTAAATGACTTACATGGCTCTCTCTCTCACACTATTTGGCTTATATTATTTAGACAAATTGCATTATTTTTCTACCCAATAGCACTGGCCCAAATCTTCAAAGCAACCCCATGACATGGGTCTGTTATTATCACCCTCATCTCACAGACAGGGGAACCTAACGTAGCATATGCTGCCCATGCCCCATACTACCTTGCCCCACTTGGGGTCACCTGTAACTTCCATAGATAGTTCCTATAAGAGCTTCCTACTTCAAATACTTGCATCTTCTCTCTGCCTGAGGAGCAAGCAAGAAGTACAGGGGAAGAGAAAATAGATAGCACTTCCTGAAACAGCACCCAGTCAATGGGAGGTGAGGGTTGGTAGAAAATACCCCACTGTCTTAGTCCATTTTCTGTTGCTTATAACAGAATAACTGAAACTGGGTCATTTATGAAGAAAAGAAATTCACTCCGGCCGGGCACAGTGGCTCACCCCTGTAATCCCAGCACTTTGGGAGGGGGAGGCTGGTGGATCACTTGAGGCCAGGAGTTTGAGACCAGCCCGGCCAACATGGTGAAATCCCATCTCTACTGAAAAAAATAGAAAACTTAGCCAGGCATGGTGGACTGCACCTGTAATCCCAGCTACTTGGGAGGCTGAGGCAGGAGAATTGCTTGAACCTGGGAGGTGGAAGCTCAGAGGCTGCAGTGAGCCAAGATCATGCCACTGCACTCCAGCCTGGGTGACAGAGCGAGACTCAATAAAAGAAAAAAAGAAAAGAAAAGAGGAAGAAAAGAAAAGGCATTTGACAAAATTTGACTGCTTAAGCTGTCAATAAACTAGGAATAGAAGGAAGGTACATCCTAACTAGGAATAGAAGGAAGGAACATCAACACACTAATAGCTGCATATGAAAAGCCCACAGCTAACTTCATACTCATAAGTGAAAAACTGAAAACTTTTCCTCTAAATTCAGTAACAAGGCAGGTACGCTCCCTCTCACCACTTCTATATTGAGTAGACATAGTACCGAAGTCCTAGCCAGAACAATTAGGCAAGAAAAAGAATAAAAGTTAATCAAATCAGAAAAGTAAAACTGTCCCTATTTACAGATTCTTATATATAGAAAACTCTTAAAGACTCCATTTTAAAAACTGTTAGAACTAATGATAAAAACTCAGTAAAGTCGTGGGATACAAAATCAACATACGAAAATCAGTTGTTTCTATACTCTAACGATGAACTACCTGAAAAGGAAATTAGGAGATTAAGCCCCACTTGTTTACAGAGGCAACCCGCTTTCATCCCTTCCCTTACTCACTTCTCTACCCTCACTACATTCCTGGGATCCTCTCCCAGTTAAATCACTTGCACTCAAATGCTTGTCTCAGATTCCGCTCTTGGAAGAACCTAAATACAGACATTAAGGTACAGAGAGCTGAAAGACTCTCAGAGGTCAAATAAATAGTAAGAGACAGACTGGCAATTTGATCTGAGGCCATCTGACACCAGCTCCCACTCTCTCAAACACCATGCTCTGTTTCCTCTCACACGGTAGCCATGATATTGCCATGGCAGGAGGGTGGAGACTCTCCCCTCAACTCTGCTGACCCCAGAGCAAAAAAATCCCTTCTCTGGCTTCAGATGATTCTTCTCTGGTATCAAGTGGCTGAGCAGACCCCTCCCCTGCAGGCTTGGAACAGAGCCAGCCTGGCTGCCCAAGCTGTCCCCCTGGCACCAGTGCCTGCTTCCCAGCCAGCAGGAAGCCAGGACTGCCAGCCACTGCCAGGGTAGCCAGGAGTTGCACAGCTATTAAGTGTCACGGGTAGGATTCAGCCTCAAGCAGTCTGGCTCCTATCATTCTTGAATCCCATCTCTCCTGAAACTTGAAGTGAGTCAACTGCCAGCTACTTATCAGCTCCTTCATGATTTATGTGTGAATTTCTGCCCAAACCCAACTTTGATGGACCCCACCTGGAGGGAGGGGCTGGTAGGAGACGATGCCTTGGACCCTAAGAACCAGTAGGCTCCGAAAGAGAGGATTGCGATAGCTGGAAGGGAACCACCCTTCCCTCACACACCCTCTGCAAGCACCTCTCTGCCTGTTGACAAAGATCAGCTGTTCAACCTCAGTATATTTATTCATTTCCAGCCTCATTCCCAAAATGATTTGAGAGAGCTTAAAGAAATAGAGGCACAGTATCTCCACTGTTAAAGTAAGTTAAAACGGAGCTCAGACCTGAAGTATCCCTGAGCAGGCAAAACAAGTTATGTCTCGTACGGGACCTTAACCTTGCTTGATTTGCAGACATAATGCAAAACTGGAGCCCGCCCTTCCTTCCTTCCTTCCTTCCTTCTTTTCTTTTTTCTTTTCTTTCTTTTTTTTTTTTTTTTTTTTTTTTACCTGATCTCTCTCACTTTGCCACCTAGCCTGGAATGCAGTGGCACAATCACGGCTCACTGCAGCCTCCACCTCTCTGGCTTAAGCGATTCTCCCACTTCAGACTCCCTAGTAACTGGGACAACAAGTGCACGCCACCACACTCAGCTAATATTTTCTTTTATTTTTTGTAGAGACGAGGTCTTGTTATGTTGCCCAAGCTGGTCTCCAGCTCCTGGGCTCAAGTGATCCTCCCACCTCAGCCTCCCAAAGTGCTCAGATAACCGGTGTGAGTCACCATGCCAGCCCTTGAGCTATTTCTTGTAAATGCTTCTATTAAAGAAAAATAAAACTTAAGTGCAACTAATGAGAAGCAGCTAGCACAAATAATTATATAACCAGGGACTTTCCAATGGGATAGACCAAATAAGACAACTGTATAACTGTAATCAATCAAATATTATCTTTGCTTTATTTCTGTATCTGTCTTATAAAAAGCTCCCGCTTGTGTTCCCTCAGTAGAGCTCCCAAGCCACTTCTGGTTTGGGACTGCCTGGTTCAAAAATTGTTGTTTGCACACATAAACTCTTAGAAAATTTATTATGCCTCAGTTTACCTTCTTAATGCCACTAAAGATACTCCAGTAAATAATGCCTAGTTTACTACCTTGACAGCCTCATAATTAATACCATGATGATGTGATATCATTAGATCATTACACATAGAGTGACTAGCTTGTCCTGGCTTTGTTAGAACTCTTCCAGTTTTAAAACTGAAAGTCCCTTGTCTTGCAAAACTCCTCAGAGACAGACAACAAAAAGTTGATCACCCTCATTACAGAGAATTTGGACCATAAAGTCTACTTGCTAGTTTAAAAATTTAGCTCTGAGTTTCCTAGCAGCCAAGGCAAAGAGAAACACCATATGTTATAAAAATTGTTTATTTTATTGACAATTCTCCTTCCAGAAAAAAATTATTTACTTATTTATTTTAACATCTATAACAGCACTATCTGGTAGAACTTTCTGCAATAATGGAAACATTCTGCACTATTCAATATAATAGTTTCAGGTCGGGCACAGTGGCTCATGCCTATAATCCCAGCACTTTGGGAGGCCGAGGCAGGCGGAACAGCTGAGGTCAGGAGTCTGAGATCAGCGTGGGCAACATGATGAAACCCCAACTCTACTAAAAATACAAAAATTAGCTGGGCACAGTGGCACACACCTGTAATCCCAGCTACTCGGGTGGCTAAGGCAGGAGAATCACTTGAACCCGGGAGGCAGAAGGTGCAGTGAGCCAAGATCGCGCCACTGCACTCCAGCCTGGGCAACAGAGCGAAACTCCGTCTCAAAAACAAACAAACAAACAAAATCAATATAATAGTTGCTAGCCACTTGTCTCTATGGAGCACTTCAAATATGGCTAGTGTAGTGAAATAACTGAGTTTTTATTTTATTTCATTTTAATGTACTTAAATTTAAATAGCCTCATTTGGCTAGTGGCGACTGTATTGGACAGCACAGCTGTACTAGATACAAAGAAACCAAGTGCTCAGGAAGAGCCTCTTTCCTAATACTGAGGCCTGAGGAATTTCTCCCATGGTTATCACAGGAGGTGAATACAAAAGTTAGTTCCACCTAGGGGCTTTTCTTTTTTGTGTTATATACAGTATAATAGCTGGCTCTTCTAAAGCATAGGCTATGTGCTAAGTGCTCTCAAGCCCTTTTTTTTTTTTTTTTTTTTTTGAGACAGAGTCTCGCTCTATCACCGAGGCTAGAGTACAGGGGTGCGATCCCAGCTCACTGCATCTTCTGCCTCCCAGGTTCAATTTTCCTGCCTCAGCCTCCCAAGTAGTTGGGATTACAGGCGTGTGCCACCATGCCCAGCTAATTTTGTATATTTTTAGTAGAGACAGGGTTTCACCATGTTGGTCAGGCTGGTCTCGAACTCCTGACCTCAAGTGATCCACCAGCTTCAGCCTGCCAAAGTGTGCTGAGATTACAGGTGTGAGCCACCGTGCCTGGCTGGAGGCACTCTTTTCATATAATAATTCCTTCAATTCTCAAAACTAACCTAGAAAGTAGGAACTTTCAGCATCCACAGGGAGAAAGCTCCTCCTGGGAGAAATCCCGAGAGACCTAAGGCTGCACCTTCCCTGAAACACTGGTACATTGGTCTCCCTGCCCTTCCTGGAGAGAGCCAGGAGCCTGCGGGACAGGTAGAGGGCTAGAAAAGAGTAGGGGAAGAGACAAGAGGGAGGGAGACCAGGAAGAGGGGTTCCCAGATGTCCTCACCCCCGTCCCAGCTGCCACTGCAGGACTGACGTTGACTACATGGAAAAAGTGAGCAATGTCTGGCATCATCCCCTGGTACCAGAGGGCATTTGGGGAGTCAGAAGGAAGACCTCATGTGCCAGGCCACAGAATGCACCTGCATACCCACAGGCATGGAGCCTGGGCCAGGCCCACCTAGGACAAAACACCTCTTTCAAGTTTTCTGTGGATGGTCCCCTGATATCCTTCACCACACTGGTCTGACTGCCAGGATCTCTTGGGCCTGCTGGGCCCCTCAGACCCTGGTAAGCAAAGGAGGAGGCAGGTGTGACCCCCCTCCCCGCTGCCACTCCATCTGTGACTGGGAAGCTGATGACTCCAGGGTCAGAAATAACCCCACGGTCAGCTCCCTGCATGCCGCCCTTCCCCTCCCCTCCGTTCCCAGAAAGCCTGGGCCCTGAGTCAGAGGGAAGAGTCGAGAAGAGAGAAAGGACTCAGATAATCTGGGATGAAAACCACGGAGTCCTGCTGTGGAATTCATTCATTGGGAGGCCGAGGCAGGCAGATCACCTGAGGTCGGGAGTTCAAGACCAGCCTGGCCAACATGGTGAAACCCCATCTCTACTAAAAATACAAAAATTAACCGGGTGTGGTGGCGCAAAGGAGGAGCTGGACCTGGCCAATCTCGGCCCAGTGAAGAGCTGTGCCTCGTCATTCAGATGTCTTCCCCCCAAATCCAGCTTTATCAGGGCCGTGTTGACCTGTGCTGTGGGGCACGGGGAGGAATGGATAAGAAAGAAGGAATTCTTTAGTGCAGAAGGGAATGGGGAAGAAAAAGAGCTGAGCTTCACACTCAGAGGTATTCAGGCTCAGAACAGAGGAGGAGAGCCCCAGCTTGCCCTCAGGAGACCTCCAGTCTCCTGGCACAGTGGGTGGAGACACGTCAGGAAGAGTCAGAGGCAGGACCAGAGTAGAGTGATGGAGGCTCACAAGACGGGGGCAAGCTGTCCAAGGTGTCAGATGCCCCTTCTTATTCACTCTCTCAAAATAGTCTGGGACACCCCCAACCCCACAACCCAGCTGAGTCACTGACCCCAATCCCCAGATCAGACTTTGGATGAATGAAGCTTCTCCCCCTCTGTTTCCCCTCCCCAGCCCAAAGGACATGTAATTGATTCCCCAGGATGGAAGAGTGACTTCCACAAGACCTAAAAATAACCAAACCACTTAATACTCTGAACATAGCCTCTCCCGCCCGCCCCCACCACGGCCCACCCACTAGCCAGCAAGATAAAGGCAGCTGCTGGGGCTGGCAGGGGACAGAGACCCAGAGCCAGGGCAGCAAGAAGGTGTCTGTTGGAGCCAGCAGAACAGAACCAATTTGAACAAGAACCTCGAGAGGAACGACGAACCCTGAGACCACAGCTGCTACAGACCCCAAACACCCCATCAGCCAAGAGAGACCCTCGGTGAGTAACCTACCTCTCTGTCCTTCCACGGCAGGACTGGCGTTCACAGCTGGGATCCCCTGCCCTCCTGGAATGGACGTATTAGGGGTGGCTCTGAGTGGGGGAAGGAGATTGAGGGGCATGCATGGGAGGAGGTGAGTGGAAGTCTCAGATATAAAGAACCCACAAAGGAGGTAAAGACAGTGTGAGCCCCATGGGAGCTCTCAGAGTGGCTGCCACAGGCCTGAAGCTAGCAGAAAGGACAGGGTCCTGCCAGGCTGGCATGATCCAGTAAGGCCTGGAGTTGTGATTTTTAAAATACAGGTATGGAATGCCTCAGGCTTCGGGGCTTCCTCCCAGGGAAGCCTCAGGCAGGCCCAGGGTCTGGAGGAAGGAGGAACAGAAGAGAGGTGGGAGCAGGGGCCGTAGGTAGGCCTGAGTGTGCATTGCTAGAACAAGCCCCATGCCTAGTTGCTGTGGATGACACTCTCGGCATATCTGGCCCAGGGATAGCTCCCAGGGGCTGGCCGGAGCCCAGCTCCCTACGTATCATAGCCTAAAATCTGGGGTGGAATTTGGACTCTGCCTATGGTCTTGCCCAGTGGGAAAGCCCCCAGGGCAGATCTGGGGTGCTCAGGGGAGGGAGACCGGATCTGAATTTGTCCAGATGTAAAGACATATGGAGCCAGCTGGGCCGAGGAGGAGGTAACCTGAGGACAGCAGTGGGACCATCCTGAGAGGTTGGCCCAGCCCTAGGAGACCAAGGTTTAGGACAATTCTTGGGGTCACCCCACCTAAGTCTGGTCCCAGTTATGAATTCTGTCCTGACTCTACACTTGCCCCAGGAGTCTCAAGCCAGGCAAGGATGGTGGTGGAAAGGCCAGGAGTCAGGAGGCATGCTTCAGGCTTTGCTACTGCCTTGCTGAGCCTCCTTGGACAGCTCCTTTCCCCTCTTTGGCCCTCTGTTTCCCTATTTGAACAACAAGGGGTTTAGATTGAGTGACCTCTGAGGGTCCTCAGGCCTGACATCCCTGGACTCCATGATAATAACTGCCTGTGGCCTTAGCAGAGATTCTGGAAATTGCTGGGGGTGGGGGTGGGGTGAAACTGATGGTCTGCCCATGCCATCTGCTCAGGTCACCCTGCTGGTGACAGGATGGAGTGGAGGTGGAGACAGGCACAGGTTTGCCTTGGGCAGGGGATCCTCGTTGGAGCTCAGAAATGAAAGAAAACCACGCAGAGCTTTGATGAGACTCAGGTTACATGTTTCAGAGCTCACACTCCCCAAAGGTTCTGATGTCTTTGATGGGCATGCCAGGGTGGGCATGGGGTCAGGAGGTCTCGGTTTCCTCTCTCCTCCTTCTGAGGTAGCCATAGGGAGGAAGTCCTGCCCCACTTGCTGCCAGTACTTCCCTCCACCGCAGACTCCTTTGGCCAGGGAAGGTGTCCAGGTTCTAGCACCTGGTTGGACTGCAGCCCAGGGGCCTGACACCAGCCCAGGAGGCAGGATAGGGGAGCCCAGGGTAACGAAGGAGAGGAGGTGAGCCAAGGGCACTGAGGATCCCCACTGGCTGGGCCTCAGCCTCCCTCTGAGCCCAGGGCTGCTGTTCTGAGGCCAGAACCTCAGCTATATTTAGCACCCTGTGTGGTGCAGAGCAGTGGGTCAGGGGCAGCGGGAGGGGGCACATGCTTCCCATTCTTTCCCTACTGGCCTCTGGGGACTGTTAGTACACCTGTCACAAGACAGATAAGACATACATGGACAGAGACCAGAGAAGGGCTTGAGGGGTGGGAGGCCATTGAGGGGCGGGGGTGGAGCCGGGGAGAGGCTGAGCTGGGGTGGCCATGAGGCCTGCAGGGGTAGGGCTTAGCCTGAAGCCCCCCTGAGTCCGAGCCCCTGAAGCTGTGCTTGCTTGCTTAGAGAGCGGTCTCCAGGGGCAAGGGGCAGAGCTGTCTCTGCAGAAAGGACCCTGGTCCCATGGTCCTCTCCCTGGTAGGTGTCACCCTCATATCCTCCGAGGGGTGCCTGCTGGGGAATAGACTGGTCCTATGGCCAATAAGAAAGCTTTACACCTCCTACCCTCTTATGTCTTGGGCCCATGCCCTAAATAGAGTCTAGGGAACCCAAGCCAGCACTGCCTTCCACTTATTCACCAAGATCTGACTCTGGGCCTAAGTTCCCTCGTCTTTATTTATAAATGGTTGTGCTAAAAGACCTTTGAGATCCCCCTAGCTCAGACATTCTCAGTCTTGGAGTATAGTGCAGAAAACCCTGACCAGAGATTCAGAATTTGGATCTGGCCTAACTACGAGATATGTGATGAGCAGCTTCCCAGCCCTGATCCTCAACTGCTTCCACTCTAGCATGGGCTGTTGGCCTCCGCTTGCCTCCTTGGGCCTGGGAAAGGTTGGAGTGCGTTGACAGCCAAGAGATAAAAGTTAGGCAGCACTCCAGGTCAACATGGCAAGTCTGCCCTCTGGTGTTCTGCAAAGGAATCTCGTCTGCATGGGAAATCAGTTACCAGGTTAGAGACCTGTCCCTCCAAGGCTGGGACTCCAAAAGTCAGGATTCCCCCAGGCCACTCTCCTGGGAGTCTTCTAGGGCAACACTGATTTTTAACAAAGGAAGGTGAGGATGGGGCCTGTCCAGTTTGCCCACTGGGGGTTTAGGCATCCCTTATGGAGCTAAAGGAAAGAGTGTCATGTCCACTTGTCCCATGGTTGCTCCCTAGCAACCCAGGAGATGTAGGGAAAGCAGGAACCCACTGTGATTAATGGGTCCATATGTCCTAAGTTCAAGACCTGTTGCCCACAACAGGCAGCAAAGTGAAACCCAGGCCAGGCACATAAAGAGAGGCAAGGAGTCTCTAAGTGTAAGTCACCGAGAGCTACTCTGACCCTGAGCCCTGTTTACTGCCATTTCTCCCAGCATCCAGCCTCTACCCTGCTGAACATCTAGATCTAAGGTCCCCCATCCCATCCTCATCTCTGCCCCTTCTTCTCAGAAGGATGGCCGACGCCCAGACACAGGTGGCCCCCACACCAACCATGAGGATGGCAACTGCAGAGGACCTGCCCCTCCCTCCACCCCCAGCCCTGGATGACCTGCCACTGCCACCACCCAAGGAGTCCTTCTCCAAGTTCCACCAGCAGCGGCAAGCTAGTGAACTCCGCCGCCTCTACAGGCACATCCACCCTGAGCTCCGCAAGAATCTGGCCGAGGCTGTGGCCGAGGATCTGGCCGAGGTCCTGGGCTCTGAGGAACCCACTGAGGGTGACGTTCA
This sequence comes from Mandrillus leucophaeus, assembly GCF_000951045.1. Taxonomy (NCBI): domain Eukaryota; kingdom Metazoa; phylum Chordata; class Mammalia; order Primates; family Cercopithecidae; genus Mandrillus; species Mandrillus leucophaeus. The sequence continues at coordinate 299,265 of NW_012106419.1, forward strand.
GTGCATGCGATGGATCTTTGAGAACTGGCGACTGGATGCCATTGGAGATCACGAGAGGCCAGCTGCCAAGGAGCCTGTGCCGGGTGGTGACGTCCAGGCCACCTCCCGCAAGTTTGAGGAAGGCTCCTTTGCCAACAGCACAGACCAGGAGCCAACCAGGCCCCAGCCAAGTGGAGGGGACGTTCGTGCAGCCCGCTGGCTATTTGAGACAAAGCCACTGGATGAGCTGACAGGGCAGGCCAAGGAACTGGAGGCCACTGTGAGGGAACCTGCAGCCAGCGGAGATGTGCAGGGTACCAGGATGCTCTTTGAGACGCGGCCGCTGGACCGCCTGGGCTCCCGCCCCTCCCTGCAGGAGCAGAGCCCCTTGGAACTGCGCTCAGAGATCCAGGAGCTGAAGGGTGATGTGAAAAAGACAGTGAAGCTCTTCCAAACGGAGCCCCTGTGTGCCATCCAGGATGCAGAGGGTGCCATCCATGAGGTCAAGGCCGCATGCCGGGAGGAGATCCAAAGCAACGCGGTGAGGTCTGCCCGCTGGCTCTTTGAGACCCGGCCTCTGGACGCCATCAACCAGGACCCCAGCCAGGTGCGGGTGATCCGGGGGATTTCCCTGGAGGAGGGGTCCCGGCCCGATGTCAGTGCAACTCGCTGGATCTTTGAGACACAGCCCCTGGATGCCATCCGGGAGATCTTAGTAGATGAAAAGGACTTCCAGCCATCCCCAGACCTTATCCCACCTGGTCCAGATGTTCAGCAGCAGCGGCATCTGTTTGAGACCCGAGCGCTGGACACTCTGAAAGGGGATGAGGAGGCTGGAGCAGAGGCCCCACCCAAAGAGGAAGTGGTCCCTGGTGATGTCCGCTCCACCCTGTGGCTATTTGAAACAAAGCCCCTGGATGCTTTCAGAGACAAGGTCCAAGTGGGTCACCTACAGCGAGTGGATCCCCAGGACGGTGAGGGGCATCTATCCAGTGACAACTCCTCTTCAGGAGGAGTCATCTATCCAGTGACAACAGCACTGCCCTTCTCTCAGAGTGCCCCCCAGAGGGATGGGCTAAAGGGGGACGTGAAGACTTTTAAGAACCTTTTTGAGACCCTTCCCTTGGACAGCATTAGACAGGGTGAGGTTCTGGCCCATGGGAGTCTAAGCAGAGAAGAAGGAACTGATTCTGCTGGGCAGGCCCAGGGCATAGGGTCCCCAGTGTATGCCATGCAGGACAGCAAGGGCCGCCTCCATGCCCTGACCTCTGTTAGCAGAGAGCAGATAGTCGGAGGTGATGTCCAAGGCTACAGATGGATGTTTGAGACACAGCCCCTAGCCCAGCTCGGCCGAAGCCCCAGTACCATCGACGTGGTGCGGGGCATCACCCGGCAGGAAGTGGTGGCTGGGGATGTTGGCACTGCTCGGTGGCTTTTTGAGACCCAGCCCCTGGAGATGATCCACCAACGGGAGCAGCAGGAACGACAGAAAGAAGAGGGGAAGAGTCAGGGAGACCCCCAGCCTGCGGCACCCTCCAAAGGCGATGTGCAGACCATCCGGTGGTTGTTCGAGACTTGCCCAATGAGTGAGTTGGCCGAAAAGCAGGGGTCAGAGGTCACAGATCCCACAGCCAAGGCTGAGGCACAGTCCTGCACCTGGATGTTCAAGCCCCAACCCGTGGACAGGCCAGTGGGCTCCAGGGAGCAGCACCTGCAGGTTAGCCAGGTCCCGGCTGGGGAAAGACAGACAGACAGACATGTCTTTGAGACCGAGCCTCTTCAGGCCTCAGGTCGTCCCTGCGGAAGAGGGCCTGTGAGATACTGCAGCCGTGTGGAGATCCCTTCAGGGCAGGTGTCTCGTCAGAAGGAGGTTTTCCAGGCCCTGGAGGTAGGCAAGAAGGAAGAACAGCAGCCCCGGGTAATCGCTGGGTCCATCCCTGCGGGTTCTGTCCACAAGTTCACTTGGCTTTTTGAGAATTGCCCCATGGGCTCCCTGGCAGCTGAGAGCATCCGAGGGGGCAACCTCCTGGAAGAGCAGCCCATGAGCCCCTCAGGCAACAGGATGCAAGAGAGCCAGGAGACTGCAGCTGAGGGGACCCTGCGGACTCTGCATGCCACACCTGGCATCCTGCACCATGGAGGCATCCTCATGGAGGCCCGAGGGCCAGGGGAGCTCTGTCTTGCCAAGTATGTGCTCTCGGGCACAGGGCAGGGACTCCCCTATATACAAAAGGAGGAGCTGGTGTCAGGTGAACTTTCCAGGATCATCCGCCAAGTCCTGCGCCGGCCAGATGTGGACCAGCAGGGGCTGCTGGTGCAGGAAGACCCAACTGGCCAGCTCCAACTCAAGCCGCTGAGGCTGCCAACTCCAGGCAGCAGTGGGAGTATTGAAGACATGGACCCCGAGCTCCAGCAGCTGCTGGCTTGTGGTCTCAGGGCCTCCGTGGCAAGAACTGGGCTGGTGATGCAGGAGACAGAGCAGGGCCTGGTCGCACTGACTGCCTATTCTCTGCAGCCTCGGCTAACTAGCAAGGCCTCCGAGAGGAGCAGCGTGCAGCTGTTGGCCAGCTGCATAGACAAAGGAGACCTGAGTGGCCTGCACAGTCTGCGGTGGGAGCCCCCGGCTGACCCGAGTCCAGTGCCAGCCAGCGAGGGGGACCAGAGCCTGCCCCCAGCTGAGAGCATCATCCATGTTCCCCCACTGGACCCCAGCATGGGGATGGGGCATCTGAGAGCCTCAGGGCAAGCTATCCCTTGCCCTCCTCAGTCCATTGGAAAGGCAGTCCCTCTGGCTGGGGAAGCTGCAGCACCAGCCCAGTTGCAAAACACAGAAAAGCAGGAAGACAGTCACTCTGGACAGAAAGGGATGGCAATCTTGGGAAAGTCAGAAGGAGCCACTACTACCTCTCCGGGGCCTGGGGCCCCAGACCTCCTGGCCGCCATGCAGAGTCTGCGTATGGCAACAGCTGAAGCCCAGAGCCTGCACCAGCAAGTTCTGAATAAGCACAAGCAGGGCCCCACCCCCGCAGCCACTTCCAACCCCATCCAGGACGGTCTTCGGAAAGCTGGGGCTACCCAAAGCAACATCAGGCCTGGGGGTGGAATTGATCCCCGGATCCCAGCAGCCCCTAGAAAGGTCAGTGGGGAAGAGCAAGCACTACCCAGAGGGCTGCCTGGGGGGTGGGTGACAATTCAGGACGGCATCTACACCGCTCATCCCGTGAGGACCTTTGACCCACCAGGGGGTGTCCAGCCTTCTGAGAGGGAACCCCAGTCAAGGCGCAGGGAGACTGCCCTCTCAGTCCAGGCTCCCCGCCCACTCCAGGGAGGCCCAGGTCAGAGTACTGGGCCAGGGCGGGAGGAGCCTGGGGGCCGCGCACAGATGGCCTGGGGGCCTCCAGGGAAGTTGATGGCAGAAGTCTGCCCAGGGGACCTCCAAGCTGCAGAGACCACCCTGAAGACTGCCCCTCTAGGCAGCCACAATCTGGCCTCTGGGCCCCAAGTCGCAGGTGCCAGCCCGCACCCCCATAATGCCTTTGTTCCTCCTCCTCCTACTCTCCCAGCTGCTGTGACAGGACCTGACTTTCCAGCCGGAGCCCGCCGTGACGAGGACTCCATCCAGCAGGCCTCTGAGCCCCTGAAGGACCCCCTTCTTCACCCCCACAGCAGCCCTGCTGGCCAGAAAACCCCTGGAGGGTCACAGACAAAGACCTCAAAACTGGAGCCCACCATGCCCCCAAAGAAGAAGCCACAGCTGCCCCCTAAACCTGCACACCTAACCCAGAGCCACCCTCCTCAGAGGCTGCCCAAGCCCTTGCCTGTATCTCCCAGCTTTTCCTCAGAGGTGGGGCAAAGGGAACACCAACGAGGTGAGACAGATGCAGCCATCCCTCAGCCAGTCAAGGTTCCCACCACTGTAGGCCAGGGCCACATACCTCTGGCCAGATGCCCCAGTGGACATAGCCAGCCCAGTCCCCAACATGGCTTCAGCACCACGGCACCCAGGCCCACCAACAATCAGGCTACAGGCAGCAATGCCCAGAGCTCTGAGCCCCCCGAGCTCAATGCCCTCAACTGTGATCCCACCTCACTGCAGTGGGGCCCCAGCACCTCAGGAGAGCAGCCCATGGAAGGTTCCCACCAAGGGGCCCCTGAGAGCCCTGAGAGTCTGCAAAGAAACCAGAAAGAGCTCCAGGGCCTCCTGAACCAGGTGCAAGCCCTTGAGAAGGAGGCTGCAAGCAGTGTGGATGTGCAGGCCCTGCGGAGGCTGTTTGAGGCTGTGCCCCAGCTGGGAGGGGCTGCTCCTCAGGCTCCTGCTGCCCACCAAAAACCTGAGGCCTCAGTGGAGCAGGCATTTGGGGAACTGACACGGGTCAGCACGGAGGTCGCTCGACTGAAGGAACAGACCTTGGCAAGGCTGCTGGACATTGAAGAGGCTGTGCACAAGGCACTCAGCTCCATGTCTAGCCTCCAGCCTGAGGCCAGTGCCAGCGGCCACTTTCAGGGACCTCCAAAAGACCACAGTGCCCACAAGATCAGTGTCACAGTCAGCAGTAGTGCCAGGCCCAGTGGCTCAGGCCAGGAGGTCGGGGGTCAAACTGCAGTCGAGAACCAAACCAAGGTTGGATGCCACACTGAGGCCCAGAGTCAAGTCAAGATCAGAAATCACACAGAGGCCAGAGGTCACGCAGCCTCAACTGCCCCTTCCACTAGGAGGCAGGAGACATCAAGAGAAGATTTGTGCCTCCCTCGGGTCTTACCTTCCAGTCGAGATTCGCCCTCCTCCCCAACATTTATCTCCATCCAGTCAGCCACAAGGAAGCCTCTAGAGACTTCTAGCTTTAAGGGTAACCCTGATATCTCAGTGAAAAGCACACAAGCGGCTCAGGACATAGGCCAGGCCCTGCTCCACCAGAAAGGTGTCCAAGACAAGGCTGGGAAGAAGGACATCACCCAGTGCTCTGTGCAACCTGAGCCTGCCCCTCCCTCAGCAAGTCCCCTGCCCAGAGGGCGGCAAAAGAGTGTTCTGGAGCTACAGACTGGGCCAGGGAGCTCACAGCACTATGGAGCCATGAGAACCGTGACTGAGCAGTATGAGGAGGTGGACCAGTTTGGGAACACAGTCCTCATGTCTTCCACCACAGTCACCGAGCAGGCAGAGCCACCCAGGAGCCCAGGCTCCCACCTTGGGCTCCACGCCTCCCCCTTGCTGAGGCAGTTCCTGCACAGCCCAGCTGGGTTCAGCAGTGACCTGACAGAAGCTGAGATGGTGCAGGTGTCCTGCAGCTACTCCCAGCCAGCTACCCAGTGAGGCCCACCGCCTCCCACCACACCTGCCACCTGTTCCTGGCCTCCATTGCCCCAGGACTGAGGTGGGTGCCTGCCTCCTGCACACTGGAGCAAGGACCAAGAGGAAAGGGCATCTTCAGAGGATTACTGTGGGCCATTTCCCTTTCATCACTTCTTTCAGTAGGCCCAGTTCTTCCGAATGGAAAAAGAAAGGTCTGGAAGAGGCCCACTGAGTAGCACAGGCGTGGGGGTAGGACGGGGGCTCCCAGCTACGTCCTTGTGGAGGATGTAATATGTACAGACACACACATGTTTCTCACACAGGCCTGGCCCATGCATGGACATGTGTGAATCTGCACACCACTGCCTGAGTTGGAGTCCCCCAGAGTGTCCCTCTACCCAGAGTTTTAATTTTTTTTTTATTAGTCTGAATGCTCCCAGCCATCTGCTCCTTAATCTCTGGAGAGGAACAGAGCCAACTGGACACAGCGTTGGTCTCTGTTTGGAATCACTGTGAGGTCTCCAGAAGGACCTGGCCGCCAGCCCCTTCATCACCATCTCCATCATTCAGCTGGTCATCTGGTGGCCCAAGGGTCACACAAAGAGTCAGCAATCAGCATATCCCTAGAAGCCAAATGCACTGCCTTTCTCTGTCCCCACAACTGTCCCCCACTCTGCACCCCAAATGGGAAGCATACGGTCTGAATAAATCCAAGTTTTATTCTCTATTCTGTGCATGTCTGACTGTGTGTACATCTGTTCCAGTCTGTGTTCCCACTGCAGGGGGAGAAAACAGCCACAACCTCCAGGTGCCTCGTCTTCCTAGCAACAGTAGTGTGGGAAGGCTCTAAAAGCCACCCCTTCTCCTCCATCTTGGCTGGCAACCAGAAATGCCCTGCCCACACTTCTAGTCTCCTTGCCCCTATCCCCATTACACACACACACACACACACACACACACACACACACAGTGCTGCCCTCTCTATCTCGATCTCACCTCCTGGATGTTCTTGAACAGCATCCTGGAGGGATTCTTAGAATCCTGCCCCAGAGTTGGAGAGCAGCCCATTCAGGCCTGGGAAGCGGGAGGAACTCATGCCAGGAGAATTCCTCTGCCCAAGATGTCTGGGTCACTTCTGCCTGTTCAGCCCAGGTGTCGTGTGCCAAGCAGGGGTTCCTGGGAAATGGAGTGCACAGATCCTGGCCTAGAAAGTCAGGATGTTTTGGTGATGGGCCCTTTTTAAGTTTCTTTCAAAAATCACTAAGCATCTTCTGTGTTCCAGGCCTGTTCTAGGCAATGGGGATACAGAGGTGAGGTCCAATGGGGTCCCGCTTTCAGGGAACTTTTTAGAATGAGGAGACAGAGACAATATATAAGAAAAATTAGATCAGGAATAGGGTGATGCATCTGACTAGGCCACTCTCCCATTTTTGGGAAAAAAGTCTTAAAATATGGTCATGCAACAATGGCAGGTGATTGCCTTAGACTGCGGCATGGCCAAGGCAGGGCTCTCTAAGGAAAAAACACCTCAGCTGAGATCTGAATGACAAAGAGCAACTATGTGCAAATCGGGGGAGGAAGCATGCTAGGTAGAGGGAAGAGCACTTGCAAAGACCCCGAGGTGGAATAAATTTAGTTCCTGGATTTCCTGGATACCCAGGCGTTTGAAACTAGGTTTGCCTCACACCAAGTTTATGTGGAAAGTTACTCACACTTTGCTCCAATGGAAGAGACAGGCCCTATCCTACCCCTAACCCAGGGCCTAACCCTCCACAACCCTCACAGGCCCCTCATTGCCTGCTCAGCCAATATGCATAGGGTTCTCCTGGGACAACACAGCTCTGATCTGGAAGGAGCCTGTGCCCTGTGGGAGACTGTGCTGTGTCGAGAATAATCAAGGTACCAAATCCACCTGCTTGGGCCTGGTACACAAATCTTGTTGATCCCCTGCCTTCTGCGGGATCTCACTTGATTACAGGGCCCAGCAGCCTATATAGGCAATGACCTTGAGCAGTCGGATAAATAACTCCCACATGCTTAGCGTTCCAATAATGGAACGCTAGAAAGTATAAAGAGCTTGAAGCTATGCCTGGCATCTGGAACTCAAAGACATTCACTTTAAGTATTATCGTAATTAAAAAAAAAAAAATACATATCTTCTTTCTTACCTCCAGGGATATTCCTGTCTCGTTCATCTTGGTACCTCTTTACCACAAGTGCCTAAAAGGCACTCCATAAATGTCAAATAAATGAATGCATAAATGAATGAAATGATTGAGGAAATCTGCCGATTCATCCAAGTAACTTTTATTGAGCACCTCATTCATGCCAGGCTCTGTTCAGGGTGCTGACAACAGAAATGAACAAGGCAGAATTTCTGCCTCAGCTTATGGAACTTCGGTTTCAAGAGGGAAGACAATGTAAGTAGAAGCAGACAAGATAATTTTACAGGGGAGAAATACTGTGAAGGAAATAAAACACAAAGTCCAAGAGGGAAATGTTGGCAGTTCCTTCAACTTGGGTGGTCAGGGAAGGCGTCTCAGCGGAGGTGACCCGAATGACAGAAGACTCAGTCCAGTTGGTTGGAGATGGCGGCCTGAGGGGAAGAGTGGGGAGAGGTGGCTAGGCCGGTGGTGCGCGCCGGCGGCGGCGTGCACAGAGAGAAGCGGCTTTTCGGCGAGGCCGCTCCGGGCGCCCTGCACACCTGCGGCCACGCGTGCCGCCGAGGAAGGGAGGGGGCGGGCGGGGCTGAAGGCGCACCCCGCGGGAGGCGGAGCGCGTGGCGCCAAGACCCCGCCCCCGGAGCCCGCAGGGCGTGTTCCCACCGGCCGTCGCCGAGGCGACGATGAGAGCTAAGGGGCCGCCGAGTTCAGAACGTTCGGGCGGCGGCGGCTGTTGCTGGGAGACGTCCGGCAGGAGCGCAGCCAGGGACTGGCTCTGCACTGCAGACGACGGACGCCAGGACGCGCCATCCTGGCCAGCCCTCTCGCTGAGGCTCCCTTCGGACTCCAGACGGATAGCGGGTTCCCGTCCTCGCCCATGTCTAGATCCTGCTCGGGACCTGCAGGACTGGGCGCCTCCTCCCTCGCTGGTACTCTCTGTCATTGCCTCTGTGTCCGGAATTTGTCCACCAGTCCCCATCTTCACCGCCATCACCATGTCTCAAGCCATCGTGCATCCTCCCTTCCCTGGGGGATGAGGCACTGCCACAGCCTCCCCAATGATCCTCCTCCCTTTGCCCTGTGTGTCCTTACACTCTGTCCTCCAGTAGGCAGCTGGAACTCTTATTAATAAGAGTTTACCAGATCCAGGCACTCCTGCATAATACCCTCCACCGGCTCCCCAGCTCACTCAGTCTTAAATCCAAACTCCTCTCAGTGACCTGTAGGACCAGAATGACTTGCCTCTCTGCCTTCCTCTCCAACTTCGTTGGCCCCACTCTCCTCCTCACCCACATCACCCTAGTCACACTGTCTTTCTTGCCCTTCTCAGAACATACCAAGCTGATTCCTGCCTCCGGACCTTTGTACTTAATGAACCCTCTAGCTGAAAGTCTCTTCTCCCAGATGGTTAGTGGTTGAGCTCCTTCTCACTCAGGTCTCAGTTCCAATGTCTCTCCAGAAAGACCTTTCTTGATCAGTCCTCCCCGCTTCCCCCATCTAAAGAGGCCCTTGTTTTCACGCTGCTTTATGTTTTCCCATATTTTCCTCTCACAATATGAAATTATCTTGCTCACTTATTCCCTTGTTTCTTAGTGTTCTAGATATTATTTCTGCATAGCAAACCACCCCAAACAGGAATTTGGGACAGAGCACAGTTGGCATGGCTTGTTTCTGTGCCACAATGTTTGGGACGTCAGCAGGGATGTCAGCCAGAACACACACGTGTGGCCTCTCCATGTGGCCTGGGCTTCCCCACAACATGGCAATCTCTGGGTTGTCGAACTTCCTAAGTTGTAGTTCAGGGCTCCAAAGACATGTCCCATCTAACAAGGCAGAAGCTGTATCGCCTCTTATGACCTAGTCTCAGAAGTCATGAAAAATCACATCTGTACATCCCGTTGGTTACAAGTGAGTCACAAGTCTGCCCAGATTGAAAGGAAGGGGGTATTAGACATCACCTTTTGGTAGGCGAGAGGCAAAATTCTAGAACATGCATACGTCTTTGGAAAGTGACATCTCCACAGTCAGTCTTCCCCCACTGAAGTAGCATTTCCATGAAGACTCACATCTCATTTGATTTTTATTGCATCCCCAGTGCTAGAATGGTGCCAGAACACATAGTAAGTGCTAAATTCATGTTTTAGAGTGAATACATGAAGGATTATCTTTCAAGAGGTCATTCAAGCCCAGCTCTTCTCCCTGCAAGTGTATTTCCTGTCCCAGCCCTTGATTTTGGCCTGATCTGCTCTGGAGAAAGCCCAGTGTTCATATTTGAGGGTGGGAGTCAAGACTATTATGGGGGTGGAGATGTGCACATAAAAACAGTTATTGGGGATTAAGAAGTAGGTAGCCAATGAGTTTCTGGGGCAGTTTTCTACTGAAAGGGTATTGAAAACTTAGTCTGCTTTTCCCCATTCTTTATCCTGGAAATGTCCAAGTGAGGTGGTTTTGTCCTCCAGGCCATAGGGAGCAGGAAAGTGGCCCAACAAGAATGGAGCTTTGGGGAGGCAGCTCAGGCAGCAGGGGTGGGGTTAGAATGCCTGTTAAGAACAATCGCAGGATCTGGGCAAGAGGTGGCCCTGAAGCTGCCCACAAGCCTGTGAAGTTACTGGAAGTCTCCTTGCTTTGTTATTTGTGAAAGACCTTCCATTTGATCTTCCCAAAGTCCTGGAGCACATACAGGTTCTCCTCCTGTCTTCCTGTTTTCCAAGAGGGCTGGCAGCATCTGCCATTCACCGAAGCCAGAGAAGATAGCCCAGGCTTCTCCCTGCATTACCGCCTCATATCAGTGGGCTTTGGCTTCCCAAGTACCTCTTCCCCTTGCCCCCTGCTTCATTTCTACGTTGATCTGTGAGCTCCAACATCCAACTGTACCGCAGCAACAGCCTCCTCATTTCTCTCCCCACCACCAGTGCCACCCCCAAACCATCAGTCCTCCAATCCAGCCTTGCAGCAGCTTCTCACCACCTCTGTCATCTTAAAATCCACGCTTCTTAGGTCATTCAAGGCCCTTCCTGTGCAGCTGGTACTGTGTTTATGGCCTCCTCCGGGAGGGGAGAATTCTATCTTCTAGATCCTTTCATGTTCTTTCCAGGCTGTGTCACATCGCCCTGATTTTACCCAGGGCCAACTCACCCATCCGGCACAGGGGGCAACAGTGCCTAGGGTCCACAATACTTTTAGAAACTCATGACAATGTTGTAACTTATTTTACTATAAGAAGGGAAAAACAAACTTTCAGGCCGAAGACATTGTTTGAATATATAACATTAACCTATTCGGCTTTATACCACCACAGTCGTAAAATATACTTTAAAATTTTTTTTATGGAAAAGGAGCCCATTAAGGCAAAAGTACTTAGGGTCCACAAAAATCATAATGGGGCTCTGGTTTTGGTTATGCTGTCCGTCCCTGCAACCTGTGGCAGAGCTGCCTAGTTAGATGCCCAGCTAACTTCCGAAGAAAACTCTAGCAGAGGCTCTGCTTGGGAACCCTCAGGAACCACTCCCTGGTCCCAAATCAGGCGCTATGAGGACTGAGGTCCGCGCCCCAACCCCCACCTGCGTCCCGGAAGGCAGGCGCGCGGGTGCCCTGCTGTGGGCCAAGGGGGCGGTACTCAGATTTCGCTGGCTGCAGCTGGCCCGCCCGCCTGCCAGCTCCACCCGACCT
>NW_012106419.1:317269-317970 GCF_000951045.1 Mandrillus leucophaeus
GCTCACTGCAACCTCTGCCTCCCAGGTTCAAGTGATTCTCCTGCCTCAGCCTCCCGAGTAGCTGGGATTACAGGTGTGCACCACCACACCTGGCTAATTTTTGTATTTTTAGTAGAGACAGCAAGCCAGTCTTGAACTCCTGACCTCAGGTGATCCACCCGCCTTGGCCTCCCAAAGTGCTGGGATTACAGGTGTGAGCCACCACACCAGCCTGGGATTTATCTTTTAGTAGACAAGTTTGTATGTTGCCAACTGACAGGAGCTGAGGCCTTTGGTGGAAAAATGCAGCCACTCCATGGCAACCCTACAGGGAGAACAAATACCCTGACCTCACTCCCCACCCCACCTCCAAAGGCCGTGGGAAGCCAGAGGGCAAGGGAGCCCATGGATGCAGCACATACGGGTCAGTCCCCAGCCCAGAGCAGGGAGTAAAAGGATTGCAAGTGGGTCTGGAGTGGCGCATGGAGGCCAGGGACGCAGTAGCCAGCAGTGAAGGTGATCCGTAAAGCCATAAGGCTGGAGAAGGGATCTCTTAGGAAGTGAAGCAGATAGAAAAGTGGACCCAGGTCACTGTGCTGGGACCCTCCAATATTTAGAGATTGAGAGATAAAATAGAGCCAGGAAAGGACCCTCCAAAGGAGCAGTCAGTAAGACAGGAGAACAGAGAGCCATGCCTGAGGCCAAGGGAAACAAGTGTGTCT
>NW_012106419.1:320562-322794 GCF_000951045.1 Mandrillus leucophaeus
CACCCCCCCGCCGCGTTACGTTTCTTACGAAAAAGTGCTGCTGAGAATTCCCAGAAAGTCCCGGATATGAAGTCACTCGCGTGAGGTCACCAAGCCTGGTTCCAAGAATCAGAAGCTTGTGGGGGAGAAAGGAAAGCGCAGAAAAAGAAGGAGCAGCGCTCGGAGTCGTGGCCGCGGCCAGGGTTGAGGGGCCGGCTAGCTCGGCAGGGTCCCAGGCGTCTCCAATCAGGCCTTGGCCGGTGTGATCCCTGGAAAAGTTCCAAAGGAAACTAGGCTTCACTACCATATTAGATAAATGCCGACTGAACACAGAAATACCGATCCCTATTGACCAAGATCAAAAAGTCTGATACTGCATGGTGTTGGAGCAGATGGGGAAACAGCAGTGTTTATCCACTGTTGTCAGGGAGAGAGAACTGGCTGGGTCTGCCAGTTTGGAGAACAACTTGGAAATATGATCAGAATTTTAAATGAGCATACCTTTTGACCTAACAATCACACATCTAGGGACTTATCCTACTGAGAAATACAAGGATAAATGCTTGTGCTATGTTAGCAGCACATCGTTTCAGCTGCATAGTTTGAAGTACTGAAGGTCAGAACCCACCTAGATGTCCATCATAGGAAATTAATCTAAAAAATGCCGTGGAATACTATGTGCTGTGAACAAGAATGAGGCAGCTGTTTATGAGCCAGCTCTGTGTTCCCCATTATGGGGTGTGTGTGTGTGTGTGTGTGTGTGTGTGTGTGTCAGAGTGTTGTTCTGCCGCCTGGGCAGGAGTGCAGTGGTGCAATCACAGCTCACTGCACCCTTGACCTCCTGGGCTTAAGTGATCCTCCCACCTCAACCTTCAAAGTAGCTGGGACCACAGGTGCATGCCACCATGCCTAGATAATATTTTTCAATTTTTTGTAGAGATAGGGGTCTCACTATGTTGCCCAAGCAGGTCTTGAACTCCTGGGCTCAAGAGATCCACCCCCCTCAGCCTCCCAAAGCTGGGATTACAGGTGTGAGTCACCACACCTGGCCTGGTCATTTCTTAAAGGTATATATTTATTCAACAGACATGTATTGAGCACCTACTAAGTGCATGGCACATTGCAGATACTGGAAATAAAACAGAGAACAAAACAGCTTATGGGGATGGGGGAAAACAAGTAAAATGCATCAAGTTGTGATAAGTGCTATGGAGGAGACTCAGTCAGAGCAAGGGGTACAGAAAATGTCAGGGTTGTGCCATGTTAGAGTGGGTGGTCAGGGAAGGCCTCTGGGACAAGTTGATTTCAGAGCAGAGACCAGAATGATGGGAGAGAACGTCACCTCTCCGCCCCGTGTAGGGCCTAGCCTGTGCACAAGACTTTACTTGGACACGAAGACCACCCAGGAGGCCAGCGAAGCTGAAGAGGAGCGGGCAGGGTCACAGTGGTGGGAGGAATGGTCTTGAAGGAGGGGACGAGGAAGATCAGATAGGACTTCCTAGGCTTTTGTGAGGATTTTGGCTTTCATAGCCATTGGAGGTTCTTGCACAAAGAGGTGACGTGACTCGACTTAGGTTTTAAAGGATCCCTCTGGCTGCTGAGGGGAGACTACTACAGAGGGGCAAGGGTAGAATCCGGGAGCCCAGGAAGGAGGCTGCTGCAACCATGGGAGATACAGCGGGGCTGGAGCAGGGTGGTAGGAGATGTCACCCAATGATCTGCTTCTGGGTGAATTCTGATAGTAGAGCTGATAGGATTTGCTGATAGCCCCAGATCTAAGTATGAGAGAAAGAGGTGTGTGTAACTATAAGTATGGAGTTATCTTTCATCAGGAGAGGGAAGCTGGTGGGAGGAGCAAGATTTTGGGGAACCGAGGTGAAGAATCAATCTGAACTGCTCACATGGATTGGGAATTCCGGTGTGATGGAAACATGAGAGCTGTTTGGAATTTGTAGCAGAGAGGGTCCCAGGGAGAGACAGCTGGCATCCTGGAATTGAGAAATTTGAGGAGGGTTTAATAAAAGAAGCCTTTAGAAAAGAGTAGCAGGATGTAGAGAAACCAGGAGGGTGGTGTAGGCCCTCAGGGCTAGTAAGAGTGGGTCCTTAACCATCCATAGTTCTGAAGGAGTGAGAAGAGGGAGTTGCTGGAACCTGGGGACAAAGATAACTGAAAGATAGCTGAGTGGAGAAGACAACATCCAAATTCATGTGATTTCATCCAAGGAAGGGAATTTATCTTTTTTTTTTTTTTTT
>NW_012106419.1:323649-327049 GCF_000951045.1 Mandrillus leucophaeus
GTGTGTGTGTGTGTAAATAATGTACATAGCATATTTCTGGAAAGTAACAAAAACTATTAATGGCGGCTCTAGCGGAGACACCTAAGGGTAAACAGAAGAAAGGAGACCTAACTTTTCATTTTCTTCCATTTTTGATGTTCTCAATCATGTATATGTATGAATTTTATCAAAGGAAAGAAAATAGGACTTTTTAAAAAGGCTCTCCCACCGCAAGAAAGATATAATTTTATAGAAAAAGCAGATCCAGGCCAGGCACAGTAGCTCATGCCTATAATCCCAGCACTTTGGGAGGCCAAGGCGGGTGGATCACCTGAGGTCAGGAGTTCGAGACCAGTCTGACCAATATGGTGAAACTCCGTCTGTACTAAAAAATACAAAAATTAGCCCGGCATTGTGGCAGGCACCTGTAATCCCAGCTACTTAGGAGGCTGAGGCAGGAGAATCCCTTGAACCCGGGAGGCGGAAGTTGCAGTGAGCTGAGATCGCTCCATTGCACTCCAGCCTGGGCGACAGAGCAAGACTCCATCTCAAAAAATAAAAAAATTAAATTAAAATAAAAATAAGAAAGCAGATCCACAGTTTTTTAAAATCAATTGAAAGACAGGCTTGGAAGAAAACAAACAATCCCATCAAAAAGTGGGCAAAGGACATGAATAGGCACTTTTCAAAAGAAGACAAACATGTGGCCAACAAGTATATTTAAAAAAAAAAAAACTCAATAGCACTGATCATTAAAGAAATACAAATCAAAACCACAATGAGATACCATTTCACACCAGTCAGAATGGTGATTATTAAAAGATAAAAAAAATAACAGATGCTGGTGAGGTTGCGGAGAAAAGGGAATGCTTAACACTGTTGGTGACAGTGTAAATTACTTCAGCCATTGTGGAAAGCAGAGTGCCAATTCCTCAAAGACATAAAAACAGAGGTACCATTCAACCCAGCAATCCCATTACTGAGTATATACCCAAAAGAATATGAATCATTCTATCATAAAGACATATGCATGCCTCTGTTCATTGCAGCACTGTTCACAATAGCAAAAACATGGAATCAACCTAAATGCCCATCAATGACAGATAGCATAAAGAAAATGTGGTACATATGCACGATGGAATACTATGCAGCCGTAAAAAAGAATGAGATCATGCCTTTTGCAGGAACATGGATGAAGTTGGAGGCTATTATCCTCAGCAAACTAATGCAAGAACAGAAAACCAAATACCACATGATCTCAGGAGTTCGAGACCAGCTAAATGATGGACATGGACACACAGAGGAGAACAGTGAAGGGTGGGAGGAAGGAGAGAATCAGGAAAAATAACTAGTGGCTACTAAGCTTAGTACGTGGATGATGAAATAATCTGTTCAACAAACTCTTGTGACACAAATTTATCTATATAACAAACCTGCAAATGTACCCCTGACCCTAAAATAAAAGTTAAAAAAAAAAAGAAAGAAAGAAAGGCAGGCTTGGGGATAACCCTGGAATTTGAGAAAGAGAGTTGATAGCGTCTGGGACAGGCAGGGCTGAGAAGAGAATGGCTGGAAGCATCTTCTCCACGTGTCAGTCCAGCCAATGGCTTTAGGAGCAGTGACCTCTGACATCTGGTTTAAATTATGTCCTGCTATGTGCTTCATGACCTGCCCCTCACTCCACTTCTTCCAACTCAAGACTTCAAGAAAGCTTAATTCATCACGTCTTAGTATCTTTTAAATAATTTTACATGTCATGCTTTAAGTATTTTCAGTCTTGTATATCAAAAATAAATCCCCCTCCTTAGATGAAATCACACAAGCTTGGCTGATGTCATCTTGGAAGGCAGATTCCTCCTAGTTCTCTTTCTGAAGAAGCTAACCCTTAGACAAGGTATTTCTTCCTTGCAGAGCACAGAATCCTTTGGATAGAAAGCTTTCTTTCTTTTTTTTTTTTGTTTTAGTTAAGAATCAGTTCCAAATTTGTGGGAATTATTTGAGGATTGTGCTCTGATTCTTATCACTATTGCAGGTCCCAAGGAGGATGGGGTCCTCGTTAAAGACTCCGGTGGAACCAGTCCCTCAGGAGCCTCAGGCCAACTTTAGGAGGCTTCTCACCAATAGATGGAGGGATGAGATTGGGGGAGGGAAGCGGTAAGAGGTAGCTTTGGGAAATTGCATCCTCTCCTTTCCTAGGGCTGCTTCCTTGGGTTGGGAGTCAGGGACTCCCAATCTAACAGACTTGAGACTTTTCTGACATAAGAGCTCTCCCAAAAGGGAAGGGCCAACAGAGGAAAGGGAGCCATCAGCCCAGGTCATCTCCCCTCTTGGAGCCTGACTGTGGCTGGCTAAGTTCAGTCAGAGCTCCACTTTCTTCTCCATTGCTCAAACTTCTCAGTATAGCCTGTGCCTTTGAGTCTCCCTACCTCTGTCCTGATAAAAAGAAAACTCCATGAGAGCAAGGAGTTTGTGTGTTTCATTTTCTGCTAATGATCAATGACTAGAATACTGTCTGGCACTCAGGTGAGTACACAGGATGAATGAATGCCCAAAATGCCTTTTCTGCAGCTCAGACTACATTTCAAGAGAAACTCCCTAGACCAGCTTCTCCATCACTCCCTCAGAAATCTTCCAACCATCCATTTTTATAACTCCATATACATAGGTCCTGGGGTTGGCAGTCTCTACTCAGTGGTGTACCATAGCCTCAGAGAGGTGATTGTGCACGTTTCTACCCAATTTCACTTTCTGTGCCAGTAGCTTGAAATCAGCCATCATGGAATAATTTATACCACAGAAATTAGAAAAACTATAGATCATGACTTCCTTCCTCCCCCAACCCCTGCCCCAACCCAGAGAATTGGTTGCTAATCATTTACCAGCACACTACTGCCTCCAGTCCTGTTTTGCCACTTACAAGCTCTGTGATTCTGTCAAGTCACTTAATTGCTCTGAGCTTCAGTTCTCCATAAGGTAGACACCCCATAATATCTACCTATAGAATTGTTGGGAGGATTAAATGTGATTATAACCCTGTAATGTGTTTAGCACACTGGCTTGTAGTAGATACTCAATATACTTTAGTATGGTTCTAGTTATCTATTGCTGCATAACCAATTGACAAATGTAGTGACTGAATACATTTATTTTGCTAATAAATCTGTAATTTGGGCAGAACTTGATGAGACTAACTCATAACTGGAAAGACATGAAGGCTAGAGATGAGAATCATCTGAAACTATGTTCACTTACAAATCTGGCACTTGATGCTGGCTGTCAGCTGGGGCCATTGGCCAGGACACCTACATGTGAGGTGTATGCCGGGTAGCCCAGGCTTCCTCACAATATGGTGGCTGAGTTTCAAAGGCGAGTATTCAAGAAAAAGCTAGGTAGAAGCTATATCACCATTTCTAACTTAGCC
>NW_012106419.1:327099-329786 GCF_000951045.1 Mandrillus leucophaeus
AGTTCCAAATTTGTGGGAATTATTTGAGGATTGTGCTCTGATTCTTATCACTATTGCAGGTCCCAAGGAGGATGGGGTCCTCGTTAAAGACTCCGGTGGAACCAGTCCCTCAGGAGCCTCAGGCCAACTTTAGGAGGCTTCTCACCAATAGATGGAGGGATGAGATTGGGGGAGGGAAGCGGTAAGAGGTAGCTTTGGGAAATTGCATCCTCTCCTTTCCTAGGGCTGCTTCCTTGGGTTGGGAGTCAGGGACTCCCAATCTAACAGACTTGAGACTTTTCTGACATAAGAGCTCTCCCAAAAGGGAAGGGCCAACAGAGGAAAGGGAGCCATCAGCCCAGGTCATCTCCCCTCTTGGAGCCTGACTGTGGCTGGCTAAGTTCAGTCAGAGCTCCACTTTCTTCTCCATTGCTCAAACTTCTCAGTATAGCCTGTGCCTTTGAGTCTCCCTACCTCTGTCCTGATAAAAAGAAAACTCCATGAGAGCAAGGAGTTTGTGTGTTTCATTTTCTGCTAATGATCAATGACTAGAATACTGTCTGGCACTCAGGTGAGTACACAGGATGAATGAATGCCCAAAATGCCTTTTCTGCAGCTCAGACTACATTTCAAGAGAAACTCCCTAGACCAGCTTCTCCATCACTCCCTCAGAAATCTTCCAACCATCCATTTTTATAACTCCATATACATAGGTCCTGGGGTTGGCAGTCTCTACTCAGTGGTGTACCATAGCCTCAGAGAGGTGATTGTGCACGTTTCTACCCAATTTCACTTTCTGTGCCAGTAGCTTGAAATCAGCCATCATGGAATAATTTATACCACAGAAATTAGAAAAACTATAGATCATGACTTCCTTCCTCCCCCAACCCCTGCCCCAACCCAGAGAATTGGTTGCTAATCATTTACCAGCACACTACTGCCTCCAGTCCTGTTTTGCCACTTACAAGCTCTGTGATTCTGTCAAGTCACTTAATTGCTCTGAGCTTCAGTTCTCCATAAGGTAGACACCCCATAATATCTACCTATAGAATTGTTGGGAGGATTAAATGTGATTATAACCCTGTAATGTGTTTAGCACACTGGCTTGTAGTAGATACTCAATATACTTTAGTATGGTTCTAGTTATCTATTGCTGCATAACCAATTGACAAATGTAGTGACTGAATACATTTATTTTGCTAATAAATCTGTAATTTGGGCAGAACTTGATGAGACTAACTCATAACTGGAAAGACATGAAGGCTAGAGATGAGAATCATCTGAAACTATGTTCACTTACAAATCTGGCACTTGATGCTGGCTGTCAGCTGGGGCCATTGGCCAGGACACCTACATGTGAGGTGTATGCCGGGTAGCCCAGGCTTCCTCACAATATGGTGGCTGAGTTTCAAAGGCGAGTATTCAAGAAAAAGCTAGGTAGAAGCTATATCACCATTTCTAACTTAGCCTTAGAAATCACACACTATCACTTCTTTCACGTTCTATTTATTAGAAGCAAGTCACTAAGTCTGGACCATTTTCTTTCTTTTTATTGAGATGGAGTCTTGCTGTGTCGCCCAGGCTGGAGTGTGATGGTACGATCTTGGTTCACTGCAACCTCTGCCTCCTGGGTTCAAGTTATTCTCCTGCCTCAGCCTCCCAAGTAGCTGGGATTATAGGCGCCTGCCACCATGCCTGGCTAATTTTTGTATTTTTAGTAGAGACAGGGTTTCACCCTGTTGGTCAAACTGGTCTTGAACTCCTGACCTTGTGGTCCGCCTGCCTCAGCCTCCCAGTGGTGGGATTACAGGTGTGAGCCACTGTGCCCAGCTGCCTGGCCCATTTTCAAGGAGAGGTATGTTAGATTTCCATTTTGATAAGAAGAACATGTGGCCAGGCGCAGTGGCTCATGCCTATAATCTCAGCACTTTGGAAGGCCGAGGCGGTTGGATCACTTGAGGTCAGGAGTTCAAAACCAGCCTGGGCAACATGGTGACCATCTCCACTAAAAACACAAAATTTGTTGGGCATGGTGATGCACGCCTGTAATCTCAGCTACTTGGGAGACTGAGGCAGGAGAATCACTTCAACCCGGGAGGTGGAGGTTGCAGTGAGGCGAGATTGTGCAACCGCACTCCAGCCTGGCAAAAAAAGATTCCATTGCAAAAAAAAAAAAAAAAAGAGCATGAAAGAATGTGTAGGCATGTTTTTAAACCATCACAGCCATTATTATTGTTGTTGGCTTTAGTATACCCTAGCCTGTAGTATGGGAACTATCCCACTTCTTGGCCTATGCACTCTCCACGGGAGGGCAGGAATGCATTAGATTCTTTAAGGTTCATCTCCTGAACCCTCCATCATTCTGCATGTGAGCCTAGGGCCCTGCAGGATTCAGTAACTGTTATATAAATGAATTTCCTCTTTCAAGAGCTGGCCCTGGACATTTATGCTCCAGTTCCTTAGGATGGCATCCCAGTTGGCCCCATAAGAACTAAGGTGAGGGCCAGGTGTGGTGGTTCATGCCTGTAATCCCAGCACTTTGAGAGGCCAAGACAGGTGGATCATCTGAGGTCAGGAGTTCGAGACCAGCCTAGCCAACATGATGAAACCCTGTCTCTACTAAAAATACAAAACTTAGCCAGGCATGGTGGCAGGCACCTGTAGTCCCAGCTACTCGGGAGGTTGAGGCAGGAGAATCGCTTGAACCC
>NW_012106419.1:330236-345867 GCF_000951045.1 Mandrillus leucophaeus
GGCTCACTACAACCTCTGCCTCCTGGGTCCTAGCAATTCTCCTGCCTCAGCCTCCCGAGTAGCTGGGATTACAGGCATGCCCCACCACGCCCGGCTAATTTTTGTATTTTTAATAGAGATGGGGTTTCACCATGTTGGCCAGGCTGGTCTTGAACTCCTGACCTCAGTTGATTCACCTTCCTTGGCCTCCCAGAGTGCTGGGATTATAGGTGTGAGCCACCATACCCAACCCCCTCTCAGTTCCTTTGAGATCCACAGAGCCAGGATCTAATCCCAGAGAGAAGCATGAGTGTGTACACAGATGATCTCCTATTTACTATGGTTCCACTTACAATTTTTCTACTTCACTGTGGTGTGAAAGCTATACACATTTAGTAGAAACCGTACTTCAAGTACCCATATAACTATTCTATTTTTCACTTTCAGTATTCAATAAATTACATGACATATGCAACACTTTATCATAAAATAGTCTTAAAAGTGTTAGATGATTTTGCCCAGCTGTAGGCTAGTATAAATGTTCTGAACACATTTAAAATAGGAGAGGCTAAGCTATGTTGTTTAGTAGGTTAGGTGTATTAAATGCATTTTTGACTTAGGATATTTTCAACTTATGATGGGTTTATCAGGACTTAACTCCATCATAAGTCGAAGAGATCTCTATGTGGGATGTTTGTGTGGGGACTTCTTTAGGAAAGATCCAGGAAGGAACGGCCCAGAAAACCCTTCATTTCAATGGTGAGGGCAGGAGCAGAAGCAGAAAAACACAAGAGCTGGGAAAGCGAGGTGAAAGGGGCTCAGGGGAGACAGGAGGTACAGAGTGGTCAGGCCCAGCCCTCCACTGGCTGGAGACCCCTTCCAGCCTTGGTTTCCTTTTCTCTTATTCTCCTCCTGCCCCAGCTTATGCCAGGAGCTCCCTGTCCTCAGTGGGTCTTCCAGGTAAGTCTAAGAAGGGCTGAGGCCCCTGTGTGTCATGCCTGGTTGGGGGAGTTCAGGTCATACCTCCAAAGCAGCCCCCAAGGGCATCAGGATGTCAGTCTATGCTGGTTCCATCACAGGGAACACCAGGGCCACTGGGTCTGTCCCTCACCATAGAGTAACCCTAGGCACTTCAGGGCCCTGACTCTGGGCCACAATCTGCTCACTGATGAAATAAGCAGAGTTGTCTAGAACAGTTTTTCCTAAGGTGTGTTTCATGAATCTCAGAGCCGGCAGGGATATTTCAAAGAAAAAACTGCCTCGAGCTCATTTCCCTCAGAAGCAAACCCAGAGACAAAGATTTGAGTGTTTCACTTGGATCCCAGGAAGCACTCACAGAAAGAAAGGAAGGTGGGCAGGGAAGGGAAGGAAACCAACACAGGGTGTGTTGATGAGTAAATTACCGGGGTGGGCAACTGCAGCTCAATCTCCCTGGGACCTCTGGGATGCTGTCTGGAACACCCCTCAGTGTCTACCCTAACCCATTGTCAGCTAAGGGCTGTATTCAGGGTGCACTTCCAGCCTGCCCTGTGTGCCTATGGAGCATGGTCCTGTGACCAGAAACATCACTCAGGCAGACAGTCACCTGTGTTTGCAGTGAGAAACCATCAGGAGGTGTGAGAACTATGAGGGCCAAGGGGATAAAAGCAGGGCATGGCAGAGGTTGCTACACATACAAGAAATTTTGTTCACATACACTTCATAAATGTGAGATCAATGATAATTTCCATAGAAATCTCATTACCTTTGTAATAGTTATCACGGTCTTGTAGCATGCGCCTGTGCCATCAGAGCTGAATTAAGCAGTTTAGCTCAGCTCGTATTTAGTAAAGAGAATACCATTAGCTGTAGTTGAACTTGCTAAAACATTTTCATACTGTTTTCATGGTATTGTTTATGTTTGTTATATTTTCATTTTATTGTTACTATTATTGTTATTATATTATGTCATATAATAATGGCAGTATGGCCCCAAATCATAAAGATAGATCCATCATTCAAAAAAGGTTCATTAAATAATAAAAGAAGTATTATTGAAAATAGTAACAAAAATACTGCACTATAAAGAGTGATTATGTATATTTGGGCAGATGAGTGGCTGAATCAGATTATTTTATACAAGTAGAAAAAATAAAGTATGAATCAGAAATAAGGGTATGGGAATGAATATCCAAAAATAGGATTTTGTTAGCTGGTAATGCATTTCCTCTTGAGGCATCGTCTGTTGTGAAACTTGTCAGATAGTGGCATGATGCCCAGTGAGGCCTCTGCATCATATTTGTTTGCATCAGACCCTATAAACTAGTTAGAAGACCAATCAAGCTTTTCTTGAATATGAGTAAAATAAAGTCTAGCGTGATAGGGATGCATTTTCTCACTAAAGACAGAGAAAAGATTGAAACCACAGAGGCATCATAAAACTTGTCCCATTTATAGTGAAAATCAACACAATTCACACCATGGCTTTTAAATTGAGTCATAGGATACCAGGGAATATGATGATTAGAGAAAAAGCAGAGCAGGCTCTTGATGAAATTACTGGATTAAACAACACTTTTGGATGTCACAGAAAATCAATGGCACACAGTGTGAAAGAGCAATTGCTGTCCTGAGTGAGTACTAGCAGACAATTGGCTTCATTGTTGAATAAAACCACTTGTGGTAAGCCTCATTCATTGTTAAGAATTCATCCCATCCCTTCCTTCTTGATGACAAATCCCTGATTTTGATCCATGCACCAAAGTCTCCAGTCTCAAGCAATTAATTACAAGTGGTTTAAATCAGGCATGATCAACCCATTTCCCACTTTTCCAGTCTTTCTTGCTACTATAGGAGACCATGAAACCCCGTTCTGATCAATGAAATATGATGGGAAGTCTGCTGAGGGTACTTCTTGAAAATTTTTCACTCCCTCCTTCTTCCTAAGTTGACCATGCCTGGGGCTGGGCAACCATCTTGCAAGTATGAAGCAACCAGTACAAGGTAAAGGCTGAAATAATTCTAGGCACATTAGCACTGCCATTACTGAGCCACTGAATGTCAGTGGTTGCCTACTTCAAGACTTCCTGCTATAGTATAGAAGTCAACCCCTCTATGTTTAAAGCCACTGTAACTTGTTTTCCATCACTGATAGTTGCAAACTTTGCTAATGGGTACACCACGGTGTGTGGAGTATGAGTCAGCTCTTCACATATTTTCAAGACACATGAGGGAAATGTACTTGTTAACTTTTTATGCTGTTTATCACCGAATTCCTTTGCAAGATTAGATGAATGAGCTTCTGGCTCCCAGTTGGGTTCGTCAATGGCAATCCCCAGCAGGAAATGGAGAAGGAAGAGAGTGAGATCAGGGCACTTAATCCCCTGGTTTCCTGCCTGTGAGTCAACATGGGTTGGATGCATCCTTCAACAGGAGGCCACTGGTCCTCCCAAGACAGCCCACTCCATCGGTTCTCCCCCTTCTAATGACACCTTCTACCCATTTTTTCTTCAAGCCTGTTGGTGGTAACAGTTTTGCTACTGCTTATCCAGTTTATTGTACCATCTCTTGGCATATGTCTACACCTGCAGGACTGTAAATAGTCCCCTTGTAAACAAGCCTTCCTAAAATCAGGCTTCCTAAAACAAGTCTTTTTTTTTTTTTTTTTTTTAAGTGAAAACAAGTTTATTAAGAAAGTAAAGGAATAAAAGAATGGCTACTCCATAGGCACAGCAGCCTCATCCTGGCTTTAAGTGTGCTATTATCTTTCGGTATACTGACTGACCAACCAGCATCAATTCACAGATTAAAAAAAAACAAAAACAAAAACAAAAAAACTTGCAGCTGAATATCAACCATACACCACTGTATTCACAAAGACCAGCTGTCAGGCAACAATCTGGCTCCTAATCTCGATATATATAGAAACAAATAGCAAGAAGAGTCAATGCTTTCAATTCATGGCCTCTCCTATTATGTCTTCTCAGAATACTGTGTAGAGAAATGGACAGTAAGTCAAAGACACTGTTGAACAAAGTATGCTGGCTGCTGAAGGAAAGATATTCACATGAGGTTTTGAAAGAAGAGAGGAGATACAGCATCCCTTTGTGGTACTGATAGCTCTTTGATGTAGGTGGCTAGTTCAAGCAGCATCTCAGTGGCACATTCAGTATCTTGATTACCCTGAACTTCTGGCTTCTGGGAAGGCTATCAACCTCTTTCATACTGAGAAATAGACATAAAGATGTTGAAGACAGAACTATGGTGCCAAAGCTTAGCCTTTGAGAATATAACTCTTTTCCTACATCCAAATGTTTTCTTCTCTTGGCAGAGAAATAAATCAAGATAAAAGCAACCACTAGAAATATTAAAAACAGACTTCTAAACCTTCAAATAATCAGAGAAAATACAAACATATGTGCACACACACGTGCATACCAAAAAAGACAAAAATACATAGTAAAACATAGAAAACATAAGCAGTATTAAATAGAAAACAAGATAAGAAGACACAATTAAGGCGAATATGTCAGTTACATCAGCACATGTAAATGAGATAAAACTACTCATGATAGAAAAATGATTCTCACAATGAATGATAAAAGTGTCTTAAAAAGTGTATGATGTGTGCAAGAGGTGCATCTTTGCCAAAATAGCTCAGAAAGGTTAAAAATAAAATACAAACCGAGGTATACCAGAAAATACTAAGCTGAGGCTGCAATGTTACCATTAGCCAAAGTTAAATTAAATATAAAAATGTGAAACGTGACCAAAAAAAAAAAAAAGTTAAACAGGAGCAACAGTGGTATCCACCTGAAGAATCTCGTTTAGGCAGGGTGCAGTGGCTCATGCCTGTAATCCCAGCAGTTTGGGATCGCTTGCATCTAGGAGTTCAAGACCAGCCTGGACAACATAGGGAGACCCCCTGTCTCTACAAAAATTCAAAAATTTGTGGGGCATAGTGGCATGTGCCTGTAGTTCCAGCTAGTCAGGAAGCTGAGGTGGGAGGATCACTTGAGCCAGGGAGGTCAAGGCTGCAGTAAGCTGTGATTATGCCACCATATTCCTGCCTGGGTGACAGAGTGAGACCCTGTCTCAAAAAATAATAATAACAATGAAATAAATAAAATCACAGTAAAACACCACCTTACCCTAGCCAGAATGGCCATTATTAAAAAGCTAAAAAATGACAGATGATGGTGTGGATGTGGTGAGATGGGAATGCTTATACACTGTTGGTGGGAATGTAAATTAGTACAACGTCTATGGAAAACAGTATGGAGATTTCTTAAAGAACTAAATCTACCATTTGATCCGACAGTCCCATTACTGGGTATCCACACAAAGGCAGAGAAGTCATTATATGAAAAAGACACCTGCACATGCATGTTTATAGCAGCACAATTCACAATTGCAAAGATATGATAGAGAAAATGTGGCATATATACCATAGAATACTACCCAGCTATAAAAAAGAATGAAATAATGTCTTTTGCAGCAACTTGGATGAAGCTGGAGGCCATTATTCTAAGTGAAGTAACTCAGGAATGGAAAACCAAATACTGTATATTCTTACTTATAAGTGAGAGCTAAGCTGTGGGTACACGAAGGCATACAGCGTGGTGTAATAAACTTTGGAGACTCAGAAGTCGGGGGTGGAAAAGGGGTGAGAGATATTGGGTACAATGTACACTACTTGGGTGAGAGATGCACTAAAATCTCAGACTTCCCCACTATACAATTCATCCATGAAACCAAAACCCCCTGGTACCCCACAAGCTATTGAAATAAAAAATTGTATATACAAAGAGAACAAAAAGGCCTGACATTGTGGGCACATCCTATACCCAGGTAAGAGAAGGATCAGACAAAGAGCTGTAAGGTGACAGATTAGGTGACAGGCTCCAGAGGAGAGCTGACTGCACTAACAAACGTTGTGTTTTCAAACATGTTTCAAGTGCATGTCAGGTCATTCGGATGGGACAACAGTTTATACCATAGTAGCCAAATGTAAAAAGAAAAAAGTCATTTCAGGAAAAAGCACCAGGTTGAAGTTGGCGCCTCCAAAGATAATGTCCTCCTGGAAGCTGTGAATGTATGAAAGGAGTTTTGTGGGTGTAATTCTGTTAACAATCTTGATGGCATCATCATGGATTGAGGTGGGCCCTAAATCCAATGATAGGTGTCTTCAGAAGAGAAGAGGATAAAATGTCCGCAGAGGAGAAGGCAACATGAAGACAGAGCAGAGCCCAGAGGGATGCAGCCACAAGCCAAGGAATGCTGAGGATGGCCGGCAGCCACCAGAAACTGCAAAAGAGGCAGGGAACGGTTCTCCTTCGGAGTGTCCAGAAGGAAAGAGCAGTGCCAACGCCTTGACTTCGGATTTCTGGCCTCCAGAACTGTGAGAGAATAAATTTCTATTGTTTTAAGCCAAAAAATAAAAAGCAAGATGAAAGCAGCCATCATGATCATTATCGTTTAACATGGCTGTAGCAGTTCAAGCCAGTGTAATTAGACAAAAAAGAGAAATGTGATGTAAATATTGGAAAGAGGAAGCAAATTTATATGTAGATGATGTGATTGGAAAATGCACAACTATTAGAGAGACAGTAATTCCGGATGCCTCGGGCGCGGTGGCTCACGCCTGTAATCCTAGCACTTTGGGAAGTTGAGGCAGGTGGATTTCTTGAGCCCAAAAGTTCAAAACCAGCCTGGAAACATGGCAAAACTCTGTCTCTTCAAAAAACACAAAAATTAGCTAGGCATGATGGTGAGCACCTGTGATGCCAGGTACTAGGGATGCTGAGGTGGGAGGATCACTTGAGCCCAGGAGGCAGAGGTTACAGTGAGCCGAGACTGTGCCACTAGGCAACAGAGTGAGGCCCCATCTCAAAAAAAAAAAAAAAATCAAGATGATGGCAGTTTCCAAGGTTCATATACAAAACCCAGTAGTTCTCCTTTACTTTACTTTATATATATATATAATATAGATGTATATATATAAAATCTATCAGAAATATATAATAGAAAGAAATTACAGTTACAATGGCAATCAAAAAGATAAAATATTTAGAAAAATATTTAAAAGACATATAAGGGCCTTTACAAAGATAATATTAAAATTATACAGCAGGCTGGACAAAGTGCTCCCAGAACTTTGGGAGGCCAAAGCGGAAGGATGGTTTGAGCTCAGGAATTCAAGAACAGCCTGGGCAACATAGCGAGGCCTCACCACTACTAAAAATAAACAAAATTAGCCAAATGTGATGGTGCACGCCAGTAGTCCCAGCTACTTGGGAATCTAAAGTAAGAGGATTGCTTGAGCCCAGGAGTTTGAGTCTGCAGTGAGCTATGACCCACCACTGTACTGCAGCCTGGGCAACAAAGTGAGATCCCGTCTCTAAAAATAAAAATAAATAAAATAATACAGAGAACATTCTATTCCGGGCTTTTGTTTTCTGTTTCATTTTATTTTGTTTTGTTTCATTTTGTTTTGTTTTGAGACAGAGTCTCACTCTGTCTCCCAGGCCGGAGTGCAGTGGCATGATAACGGCTCACTGCAGCCTCAACCTTCTGGACTCAAGCGATCCTCCCACCTCAGCCTCCTGAGTAGCCGCCTGAGTAGCTGGAACTACAGGCACATGCCACCACACCCCACAAAGTTTTGAATTTTGGTAGAGACAGGTTCTCCCTATGTTGTCTAGGCTGGTCTCAAACTTCTGGATGAATGTGATCCTCCCACCTTGGCCTCCCAAAGTGCTGGGATTACAGGTGTGAGCCACTGTACCCAGACTATTCTGTGCTTCTTTTTTTTTTTTTTTCTTTTGAGACAGAGTCTTCCTCTTGTCACCCAGGCTGGAGTGCAGTGGTGTGATTTCAGTTCACTGCAACCTCTGCCTCCGAGGTTCAAGCGGTTCTCCTGCCTCAGCCTCCCAAGTAGCTGGGATTACAGGCACCCACCACCATGCCTGGCTAATTTTTTTTTTTTTTTTTTAGACGGAATCTCACTCTCGTCCCCCAGGCTGGAGTGCAATGGCGCAATCTTGGCTCACTGCAACCTCTGCCCCCTGGGTTCAAGCGATTCTCCTGCCTCAGCCTCCTGAGTAGCTGGGATTACAGAGGCCTGCCACTATACCCAGCTAATTTTTGTATTTTTAGTAGAGACGGGGTTTCACCATGTTGGCCAGGCTGGTCTCGAACTCCTGACCTCAGGCGATCTGCCTACCTCAGCCTCCCAAAGTGCTGGGATTACAGGTATGAGCCACTGTGCCCGGCCTATTCTGTGCTTTTGAATAGAAAGACTCAATATTATAGAAATGTCAGTGCTGGCTGGGCACAGTGGGTTATTCCTGTAATCCCAGAACTTAGGGAGGATCACTTGAGGACAGGAATTTGAGACCAGCCTGAGCAACACAGTGAGACCTCAACTCCATATTTAAAAAATTTAAAAATAAAAAATGTCGGTGCTTTCTCAATTAATCCATTTATTTACTGTGACTCTAATCAAAATACCCATCAGATTTGTTCATTAGGTGAGGAACTTGTCAAAAATTATACGACAACCAAGTGAGGAAATAAATAAGAGCCAGGAAAGCCCTGAAAAAGAAAAGCAACGAGATGAGGCTAGACCTATCAGATGATAAAAAATATTATGAAATTATAATTTGTAAAGAAATGTGGTACCCAAAGGTGAAATAGACAACTCAATAAACCAGAATAGAAAATCAGAAATAGATCCCAACACATATCAGAATTCAGTTTATGTTGAAGGTGACATTAATTAGTAGAGAAAGGTGGTAGTAAAATTAACTACCCATTTGGGGGAAAATATAATGGGAACATTATTCCCTAAATCAAAATAAATTACAGATGGATAAAGGATATATATTAAAAATAAAACCATAAGACCATAGATAAAAAATAAGTAAATGTATTTATAATATTATGATAGAGAATTCAGCAAATAAAATCCAGGATCCCTAAAGTAAACATTTGTGAAATGTGGCTATATAAAAATTTAGGCTCACGCATGTAATACTGACACTTTGAGAGGCTGAGGTGGGAAGATTGCTTGAGCCAAGGAGTTTAAGACCAGCCTAGGCAATATAGCAAGACCTGGTCTCTACAAGCAATTAAAAAAAAAAAAATGAGTTGGGTGTGGTGGTATGCATCTGTGGTCCCAGCTACCTGGGAGGCTGAGGTGGGAGGATTGCTTGAACCCTAGAGATTGAGAATTCAGTGAGCTGAGATTGTGCCACTGTATTCCAGTCAGCCTGGGTGACAAAGCGAGACTCCGTCTCAAAAAAAGAAACCAAAAAACAAACAAACAAACAAACAAAAAAAGACTTCTGTACGGTAAAGCATTCTATAAAGCAAGATGAGAGACAAACCAATAGTAAGTACTACTGTGTGACAGACAGACAAGCTCACCTCCTTCATCCTCAAAGACATAAAGCAACTCAATACAAAATGAGTAAGGAATATAAACCAGCAGTTTACAGAGAAATAGCAATGGCTTTTAAAAGCCTCAACTTCACTCGTAAAAAGAAAAATGCCGATTGAAATAGTAAGATTTATTTCTCCCATCAGATTGGCAGAGATTCACAGTTTGATAGCACCCAGTGCCAGGGAGGGTGTTGGGAAACACTCACCCTCAGACATTATTGGTTGAGAGTGAAATTGATGCAATTTTTGGGATGGTGATTTGGCAATGTCTTTCAAATTCCTTTGACCCAGAACTCAACTGCTTGGATTTTTAACCTACAGATCTATGCACAGAAGTCTTCCAATTTAGATAAATAAGAAATGTTCAAGAAATGTGCTTTAAGACAGTCTCCTTTCCTCATTTTTGCTTTCCAATGCAATGCTCAGTGGGCCTCAAAATTTGATGTGCATAAGAATCAATTGGAGGGCCTGTTAAAACCCAGGTTGCTGGGCCCCACTTGCAGAATTTCTGATTCAGTAGGTCTAGGAAAGATCCAAGAATCTGCGTTTCTAACAGCTTCTCCAGTGATGCTGATGCTGATGGTCAGGGGTTAGAACTTGAGAACAATTGCCTTAGCCTGTTGAGAGGGCCAGGGTGGGTCTCCAACCAAGAAGAAAGCCTAGAGAGGGCAGTTCCTTTGAGGAGGAGGAAGAGTAAAAGGCAAGGTGGAGAGGAGCAGAATTCCCCTCAGGACTACGGAGAGGAGGAGGTCGTTGGGGTGGGGTTGTCCAGAGAGGAATGTTTGAGCCCCCTAAGGAGCCAGGACCTTAGCCCCTATTTGCAGCCTCATCAAAGAGTCTTCCCTTCCCTCTGCACAACCAAGGATGGCTCAGAAACAGCAGGGCCCATCGTCTATGCTCAGTGGATCCACGGGCTTGGAGAAGGAGAATATTAGCCACAAGCAGACAGTATGGACTGAAAATCAGACAGCTAGGTCATCCTAGACAGGTGAAGGCATCCCCAGTCTTCACATAGACCTCAGAGGGGTGGGGTTGGGATGGCACACAGGAGAGTGTCTCTGCTGACTGAAGGGGAAGCTCCCCTTGAGACTCAGCTGCTCGGATTTGATTGCGGGGGGCAGATTTCTTTTTAACAAATCATGCTGGAAAAAGTAGATATTCATATGCAAAATAATGAAGTCGGACCCTTACCTTATTATCATACAAAATGTATAAATGGATTAAAGACCTAAACATAAGAGCTAAAACTATGAAACTCTTAGATGAAAAATAACTTGAAGCTTCTTGCACTTGAGAGTCATGAATGGAATAAAATTCTTACCCATCTGCGACAAAATAAGAAATATATTTGGTCTTCGTCCCTACTTTCTTGCTCAGAGTTCCTTTGGAATTTCCTGAGTGATAGGATTTATCCTTCAGGAACCCCTTACAGTTACACCTGAGTCTATGCTACTATAATAAAGTTATTAAGGGTGGGGCCCTTAGCCTCAGAATGAGGTTGGTCACTAGAAAGACCAAGGGATTAGAAGGCTAGAACTTTCGACTCTACCCATCAACCTCCGGGAGGGGGAAGGGGTCTAGAGATTAATCTCTACAGAAACTCCTGAATGATAAGATGGAATGAGCTTCCAGGCTGGTGAATGCGTCCACATACCAAGAGGGAAGCACACCCCAGGGCTCCAGACACTTCTGAACCTTACCATCTGTTTCTTGTCGTCTGGCTCTTCGTTTGTATTCTTTATAATAAACTGGTAAGTAAAGCACCTCCCTGAGTTCTGTGAGCCATTTCAGCAAATTGTTGAACCTTAGGAGGGGGCTGTGGGAACTCCAGCTATAGCTGGTTGGTCAGAAGTACAATAGGCTTGGAACTTGTGACTAGGGTCTGAGATGAATGGTCAGTCTTGTGGGACTGAGCCCTCAAGCTGTGGGGTCTGCACTAATGCTGGGAAGTTAGTGTTCAAGTTGAATTGTTGAACACCCAGCTGGTGTCTGGAGAATCAGATAATTGGCTGTAGGTGTTGGAAAACTCTCCAGACCATCACGCCAATTTAGATGAAGAGAAACCAAACAGCTGAACCTGACCTGTGGACCCCAGATATACCTCACTGGTCTAGAGATAGATTATTGGTGAAAGGCTGAAAACACTGGCTCCTTTTTCACAGTAATGGCACTATGATTGTCATTAACTTCTCCCCTATTAAAAAAAAAAAATCAGGGTAAAACTTAAAGTGAACAAATCTTCAATAAGGAACTTGAATCTTTACATATGTATATACCTGTCCAACTGCTACACAGATCAAGATATAGAACATCTCTAGCACCCCAGAAGGCTCTTGTGCCCCTTGCCAGTCAATATCCCCAAGGCAACATTATCTATCACTGTGCTTTAATTCACCTGTTTTAACATTAAATATAAATAAGTGGAATTATAGTTACTCCTCTTTTAAAGGTCGCACCTCCCAGTACTGACACAATGGCAATTAAATTTCAATCTGAGTTTTCGCGGGGACATTCAGACCATAGTATTGTATGAAGCAATAGCTTGTTATTTTTCATTGTTGTGTAATATCCCATTATATGATAACAATTAATTTTCACTTACCTATTAGTGGAATTTGCATTGTTTTCAGTTATGGGCTGAAAACATACATAAAACTGCTATAACATTCTTTTAAATGTCTCTTGGTGTGTATAAGCGCCTTGTTTCTCCTGGGTATATACTGAATAGTGGAAATATTTCCAATTGTTTCCAATTATAACCCTCATTAACTCAAGTGCCCAAACCTGCCCAGTTCCCTGATTGTGTCAATTCACCCCCTCATCAACAATGTACGATGGACCAGGTGTGGTGGCTCATGCCTGAAATCCCACCACTTTGGGAGGGCAAGGCGGGCAGATCACTTGAAGTTAGGAATTCGAAACCAGCCTGGCCAACATGGTGAAACCCTGTCTCTACTAAAACTACAAAAATTAGCTGGGCATGGTGGCATGTGCCTGTAGTCCCAGCTACTCGGGAGGCTGAGGCAGGAAAATTGCTTGAACCCGGAAGGCGGAGGATGCAGTGACCTGAGATCATGCCACTACACTCCAGCCTGAACAATTTACAACGGATCTGGTCAATTCTCAATTTTGTCATATTTAATATTGTTAGTTCCTTTGATATTAGCTTTACTAATGGGAATAAAGCATTAATTTTTAATTTTAAAAAATTTTGTTTAAAACTTGTGATAATTTTTATTTACCTAAAATTGGTGGTTCATGGATGCTGAATGTTGGAGAAACTGTTAGGACTCTTCCAAGTATTCAGAAATTCCTTGAGGATGTGTGAGTGTGTTTCTGCCTATATATATGCCATAACCACAGATGGATGCTGCTCCAGACCCCACCCTTATTGCTTTGGAACAGACCTTTCTTTTCTCCATGAATAAGAAGAGTTTACTTGGGATCCCAGAGGGAGATGTTTCCCATCATCAGCAACATCTGGGGAACATCTGGCGAGTCCATCCCAGGACAGGGAGATGCTTTTCTGGAGAACACACATCACTTATTTGATTCTTTTTATTCTCCTGTATTTTCCCTTGTTCTCTTTTTCTCTTCCATTAGACTCCCCACTCTAAGCACCACTCCAGCCCTCACCAGCCAACTTCCTAGCCTGATTTCTATCTCATCTGGTTTCCCCAGTATACAACCCAATAGGATGCAAACATAGGCAGCATGAGAGACCCTCGTTAATTCTAGTGCCCAACCCTGCCCAGTTCCCCAATAAGCAGGCAGCATCTTCTAGAAACTGAGTCAAGGAATGTTGAAGCTGGTGAGGGTTCTCTTGTCCAATGCCTCCCTTCTACAGATTGAAAAGCTAAAGGCCAGAGAGAGAGGGGAAGGGAGAGTCAGGGACAGAAACCAAACTAGAACATCACTTCTGGGTATCATGGAAACCCCTCTTCTGCTGGAAACTTGGCCTGGAGATTAGAAGCAGGCAGGAAGGCAGGCAGTGGAAAGGATTCCTTGGGACCAGCAACGTCTGCAGCCAGCAGCCACAGTGAAAGCACAGCTGAGGTCTGAGGTGGGTGGTGGAGGATGGGTGGCCTGGGGGGTTACCCCTTAAAGCCCTGAGAGTGGAGTCACCTCTAGCAACAGACGCCCAGCTTTGTAGCCTTTAAGCTCCTTCCTGCGCATTCTCAGCTACACCATAGCTTCAGTGTGCTAGCTGTGTATCCATCCACTGCCACCTCCAGCCCTGCCCTCTCCTTGAGCCCTAGCAACTTTACCCATTTACTAGGCACATGTTTAGTTTACTCAACAAGTTCTTATCAAGCGTTGCAGATAGAGCAGTGATCAAGTCCAACATTGCTCCTGCCCTCCCACTGCTCACAGACAACACACAAGGAAATGCACAAGGAAACCACACAACTAAGTGGGTGCAAGGCAGGTGCGAGGTGGGATCAGCATCCTTGAAAGTTTAAAACAGGACATACTCTGAGAACTGACCACTGGCCAACAGGGCTGGAGAGCAGTCATCAGGGGTGTGAGGTGGAAATGTACAGGTAAGGCTGGGACAGAATCATACCTCATGTGTAAAATAAAACCGAATGCAGAAGGACTAATGTTACAAGCACATGAACTGGCCAGGCGCGGTGGCTCACACCTGTAATTCCAGCACTTTGAGAGGCCGAGGAGGGCGGATCACCTGAGGTCAAGAGTTCGAGACCAGCCTTGCCAACATGGTGAAACCTCATCTCTACTAAAAATACAAAAAAACTAGCCAGAGGTGGTGGCGCATGCCTGTAATCCCAGCTACTTGGGAGGCTGAGGCAGGAGAATCGCTTGAACCCAGGAAGCGGAGGTTGCAATGAACCAAGATGGAGCCACTGCGCTCCTGCCTGGGCAACAGAGCGAGACTCCATCTCGAGGGGGAAAAAAAAAGCACATGAACCAACAAAACACGTTCACACATTAATGGCATTGAAATGGTCGCGGGGGAGGGAGTGGGAAATGAGGGTATGAAGAGAGAGGCTGGACTGCGAAAGTGAGAAAGGGCCAGATTATTCCGGTTTTGTAGGCCCCAAGGAGTTGAGACTTCATCAGGAGGGTACTGAGAGGCCACTGGAAGCTTGGCTCCAGCTGCCCAGACACCTCCCCCTGCGGGCCCCCAGGTACACACTCAACGCATCCGGAAGGACAGGGGCCTTTATCTTCCCCCAACCTGCTTTCCTCCTATTGTTCTTCCAGGAAAGGTAAAGTGGAGCAGACCCCTGCCATTCTACATACACATCTGAGGCTGAAGAGGGGCTCTCACCATCGTCTCCACCCCAGATACCATTCAAACAGGCCAGGAGGTCACCCCCACCCCCAACCTGGAGGAAGGTAGAATGGAATCCTGAGGGCTGGGCTAGTGGCTGACAGCATTCATCTAGGACAGTCAGAAGAACCCAGAATGCAGCGGGAGCAGGACTGGGAGGGGGAGGGTCAGGCTCCCACGAAGGCTCCCTGGAGGAGGCAGTGCAAGCTGAGCCCTTAAAAGCGTTGGGATTCTGGTAAGCAGAGAGAGGGCAGGAGAGCATTCCAGTTGAGAAGACCGGCTGCAGCAAAAGCGTGAGGGTGGAAACGCTCGAGGTGATGGGTAGACCCGTACCTGCGGTTGGGAAGTGGGGCTGAGGGTGGGCTCCCAGGCCAGGACTTGGTTGCCGGGGCAAGTCGTACCGGGAGGGTTGGCCCCGAGTCAGGAAAGGCCTTGGCGGGAGCAGAGAAGGCAGTGGGCCATTTTAAGTGGCCAAGATCTGGCCCGGAAGAAACCAGACTTTTTATTTTTTTAAGGGAAGGTTGAGGTGGGAGTGGGGAAGCTAGTTCCAAGAACCCCTAGTTTGGAACTTCTGCAGGGAAGGGTCTCTTGGCCCGTGGGCAGGGGTGAAGTTCAGGCCCACTGATTACATCCATCCTTCCCGCTCCCCGCCTCCCTGCTCCCCACACACCCCAGATTCCTCTCCAGCCACAGTTTACTTTTCCGACGGATCTGGGGGTGGGTGGTAGGTTGGGGGCGGAGGAGGGAACGTTTAGATTGGAATATAATAAACTCCCTCTAGAGGGGTGGGGGTGGAGAGCGTACGGGAGACGTCGGCTGTGCCACTGTCTAGCCCCTGGCCTTGCTCCCGGCCTCAGTCTACCCATCTGTAAGCTGGGGCGGTGGGGCGAGGGGGGATCTCTACTCCCGGCTGTGCCAGCTTGAGTCGTC
>NW_012106419.1:346742-427064 GCF_000951045.1 Mandrillus leucophaeus
GGCCGGGGGTCCGGCCAGCGGGAGTCGCAGGTTTTCTGCTCCCCTCCCCCGCCCGCCGCGGTAACCCCGAGAGAAGTCACGGCTCCCCGAGCTCTGCGTGAGTGGGGACAGAGCAGGGCTTGCGCGCGAGCGGCAAGGCGACGGGGGCGTGCGTCCGCGGGCGAGTTTCCTTTTGACCCAGTTGCCTGAGAACTTTTCAGAAGTTCCTCGCGTGGCCGGAGCAGGTGACATTTGTCGCCTTCCTCCTCGGGCTCCCCCCTCGGGGAGGCTGCGGGAGCTGCGGCGTGTGCCGGGCGCCCCCGGCCGGCGGGGGTCAGGGAGGGAGTGGAGGGATGAGCGAACAGGGAGGCGCGGTGAGTCACGGACCCCGGGAGGGAGGGAGGGAGGGATTGTGTCGTAGGCTCACCTGTTTGTCAGTCGCCGTCACTCTCAGAGGCCACTGCTGTGAGTCACGGGCGCAGCTACACCGGCCACCCGCAGGCACACGTAGACTCTCTCCCACGCACTTCTCCTCCTTCCGCAGCACGTACTTCCTCCCCTTCCTCAGTTTCTCCTCCCCGGGGCCCATTCACAGGCACGCACTGTGGAGATGCCCACACCACAGCCATAGTCACACACTTAGTCACTCCCGCTCCTGGCACAATCACACACAGCCGTAGCCCACACTCCTGACACCAGAGAGTCCCTCCCCGTCTCCTGCTGCCCACCCAGCACCTCCACCCAGAAGTCTCAATCCTTTTGGAGAGTAACTCATCACCTCCCCCGACCCAAATCCTTGACAACCCTGTCCTCTTCTTTCACCACATCCCAGTATCTGCCTTTCTCCTATGCCCTTGGCCTGTCCTCTCACCTGGCCCTGGCAGCACCTCCAACCGGTCACACCCCCTCCACTCCCGGTGCTGAGCCACGTTTTTAAAATGCAAATCTGGCATTGTCACTCCCTAGTTAAGCCCTCTGTGGCTTGCCGTGCCCTCAAGCTAAAGCCTGCCCTGGAGCCCAGGATCAGCCTCGCGGGCTGCCCCTCCTCCGATCACACTCTCCTGGTACCTCCTCCTGTTCCTTACCCATGCGGAGTCCCTATCTGGAACTCTGCCTACTTTCCTTCCTCAAAGAGACCTACCTTCACCCCAGCCGTACCCTGTCTCACCCTTCAGACCCTCCATCCCAGCAACCCACTCTATTTGTCCTCCCTGCTCAACTCAGAGCTTCAAGAGGGCCGCAGTTGTGTAAGTCTTGCTCCCTGCATGCGCGAGTGCCTGCCACAGTGCTTGGCACGTATTTGTTGAGCTTGGTGCCTATTTGTTGAATGAATGAATGAATGAATGAGAGAGGGAAGAAGGCCTGTCTTAGGTGGAGGAAGCAGTCATTGTCAGGTGCAATGTCCCTTCTGCAGGAACAAGTGCCTCATGTAGCCAGCATACATTTGGCACCTATCCAGTGCCAGGTCCTGAAGGCCAAAGCCGAGGAGCCATCCCCTCCCCCAGCTCTCCTTCAGAGGGATGCTTGGGGAGGAAGTGCCAAGGCTTTCGGTCTGTCCTCTCTGGGCCACTCAGGCTGGTTTTTCAGTGGGGACTAGAGGTGCTGGGAGGTGCCCTCCCCTTCTCCTGGGAAGTTGTTCCTGAGGGACAGGGGTCATGTGACCCCAAGTGTTTTGGGGGGACTGGCCAAGGCCTGGGGCTCAGAGGTTAAAGGACACATTCTTCAGATTCCTGAAGGGGGATGGAGGCAGCTAAAGGTGCCCCCCTCCCTAAGACTGGCTTGGGCTGAGGCCTGGGGCACTGGTGGGACTGCCGAGGTGGACAGAGGAGTTGCTGTGACTTTTTCAAGCCCCGCCCCCACTTCTCGAAAACAGCCCTTGGTTGCTTGGTGCCCAGGGGTGAGGTGGCCTTTCCTGGATTCGCATAGTGTGACCTGAGTGTGTGGATAACTGTGGCCAGTTGAGTGGGGGGTTGTCAGTGCCTGTGTGTGGTGGCAGGAGGGCTGCCCGATTGTCAGGGCTCAGATCCCAGAAGAAGCCTGGCTCTCTGATTCAGGGCCTGTCTCTGGGGTTCCTCGGCGGTGTGGTATTTCTGTCCAAGCCAGCTCCTGGGAACTGCTTTTCCTTCCTCCAGGACCCTAGGGAGGGGGCTGTGCTCACCCTGGGAACACTGCCATGGTCAGAATCCTGATTCCTGGGTAGCTGCTGAGGGCCCCTCCCCCCACCTCTGACTCACTGTCTGACACTTTTCTTAGATTCTCACTATCTTTCATTCCCTCTTGGCCTCTCCTTGTCTCTAGCTCAGTCTTTTTGTCTCATCTCCTGCCTCTGCCTCTTAGCCTCTGGATTCCCACGTGGAACAGAGGAACACGAGAACCAGGGGCACTTCCCCCGCCTCTCCAGAGGAGTATCAGGGAGGAGGTAATTTCTCATTTCATTCCTGCGCTGCAGATTTGGAAGGGATTGTTCATCACTAGAACCTGCAGCATGACTGTAGCTTCCCTGTGTCTCTGTTTCCCTGTCTGTAGGCTTGGAGATCATAACCTCCTCACCTTAAGTTCTCTTTCTGTGGACATCCCTTAGGCAGAGCCGCAGTGTGTGGCTGAGCCTGCTTTCCTGACATCTCTCTCCATCTGTTACCTCTTGGGGAACCGGGGAGCCTCCTGGGATTGCGTACATTGGCACCTGCCTGCAGCCTGAGCTTCCCTCTCTTGCCCTCAGAGCCACCCCTTTTGAGCACCATTCTTGCTTGTACCCTCTGGCACAGCTGGAGGATAGACATGTGATTCTCCTCCTGCCCCTCTTAAATTAACTGTGACAGGAGCAGGAGAAGGTCACAGTGACCAGTCGCCCTCAGCAACCTCATGTGTGTAAGATTGCCTGTGCAATTGGGTCTATACCCGATATGCAGGGCTAGTCTGCTTACCTCTGGTATTATCAGGTGCCCTCTCTATGCCAGACTCTGTCCTAGACATGAGCACAGGGGCAGCCAGACAGAGATGCCCTCAGCGTGAGGCAGATGAGCAGTGAGGCCCCTGCAGTCTGATCAGATAAAGTCTGTGATGGGGAAATACCAGGGTTTTGGGGAGCTGTCTTACTTTGGGCTGCTGTAATAGAAAGTCCACAGACTGGGTGGCTTAAACCAAAGATTTATTTTTCACACCTTGGGAGCCTGCAAAATCCAAGATCAAGGCTCCAGTCAGCCTGATGAAGTCCCTCTTCTTGGCTTGCAGATGCACACCTTCTTGCTGGGTCTGAGCTCACATGTTGGAGAGGGAGACCATCTCTTTTGTGTCACTTCTTATAAAGGTGCTAATAAGGTATCATTCATGGCCTGATTACGCCCCAAAGGCCCACCTCCAAATACCGTCACACTGGGGATTCAGTCTCAACATAAGAATTTTGATAGGATACAAATATTCAGTCCCTAGCAGGAGCACAGAGAGGCAGGAGGAAGGAGTAGGAGAGTCAGGAGGCCCCTCGAAAGATGACTTTCTGAAAGGGAATGAGGCTGGATTGTTCCAGCTTTGCAGAGGCCAGGAGGTGAGCGCCATTGTGGGAACTGCAAGTTCAGCTGGAGTATAGAGAGCAAGGTGGGGAGAGGGAAGCAGTGGCCAGGTCAGCTTCGGCTTCTTGAATTCTGGACGTGATCCTAATGTAAAGCTTCCCCAAGGGGAGCTATAGAGGCTATAGAGTGGTTCTAGGTGTGGCAGTGGCAGGTAAATGTGTGCTTTAAGAAGGTCATTCTGGCTGTAGGATCAAGAATGGCTGGGGAAAGAGGAGGGCAGGAGCAGAGGGACATGGGGTAGCTGCTGTGGGGACAGAGACATGTTAAGGTTAGTAACGTTTTAAATTGATAGTAACTTAAATGCATAAGTATATAAATCTTATGTGTCCATAAGATGAATGTTTACAATTTGAGAGTTCCATGTAACCGCCATGCAGATGAACATAGAACTTTTACAGGTCCCCCAGCCCTTCCTATCCCCGACCCCAGAAAATTTCCCTCATGACTGTCTCCAGGGTGTCCTTCTCCCTCCCTTGGGGAACCACTGCTCTGACTTATATCATCACGGAGTAGTTCTGCCTTTTTTTTGAACATTTGCATATATCTTGTGTCT
This sequence comes from Mandrillus leucophaeus, assembly GCF_000951045.1. Classification (NCBI taxonomy): domain Eukaryota; kingdom Metazoa; phylum Chordata; class Mammalia; order Primates; family Cercopithecidae; genus Mandrillus; species Mandrillus leucophaeus. Next base: position 350,841 of record NW_012106419.1, read on the forward strand.
GGCTTCTTTCACTCGGCATGATGTCTGTGAGATGCATCTGTGTCATGTGCATCCAGGAGCTGGAGCTCTTTTTTTTTTTTTTTTTTTCCCCAGTGTGGAATAACACATTCACTGAGCACTTATCACTAATCTAAGAACATGTGACATGTATTGATGCTTCTCAACCTCCCAACCTTATGAGGTCTTAAGACAAAGAATTGGAGGCACAGAGAGGTTAAGGAACTTGCCCAGGATTACCCAGCCAATTAATAGTGGAGCCAGAGTTCAAAAGCAGGTAGTCTGGTTCTGGAGCCGAAGTTCTTAACACTATGCCACGTGGCCTCCATTATACCTACTGGGTCTGTCCCTGGCTTTGTGTGGATTAAATGGATTTACGTGAACTCCCAGGCATGGGGTGCCTGGATGTAGATGGAGGGAGAGAGAGGAAGGAGTTGAGGATGACTGCAGGTTTCTGGCTTGAGTGACTGGGTGGGTGGTGGGGCTGTTACTAAGATAGGGAACACAGGAAGAGGAACAGATGGCATGGGGGGTGGGGAACAGAGACAAGGGGTTCGATTTGGGGCCTGCAGAATTTTATGTTTCTAGGGGATGGCTGGGCGGAGACACCAAGTGGGCAGCGGGTCCTGGGGGATCTCAGGCTGGGTGTGTGGTGAAGGAGGCGTTCACGGCCCTGTAGATGGCATCTGGAACCTGGGAAAAGATGGGGTCTCTTGGCAGGATGCAATGGGGACAGGATGTGTGGGTGGTGTTTGTCCATATGTGTGTTTCCGTGTGGTCTGTGCATGTGTGTACACGTGTGTATGCCTGCCTCCGGGTCATGAATCCCCCACCTCCTGGGAGAGCCTGCAGGTCAGCTGGGAGCTGGGTTGTTTTTGTTTGTGGTTTGACCCTGCGGGGAGGGGGGGGTGCCAAGCCTGAGAAACTACCCACGGAGAAGCCCCCGGAAACATCTGTGAGTCTTCTTCCCCCAGGCCCAGGGTGGGGGATTGGCCAGGGAGGGAGATTTTCTTGCTTCTCTCACGCTTGCCTAGGGGAGGCTGTCCCTGGGGTAAACATTATCCAGTTAGTAAGGTTGACAGCAAACCCTACAGGATTCGGGGACTTGGTAGGTGGCTGGGCAGAGGGGGAAGGAGTGCTTGGAAAGGACACCTGAGTAGAGGAGACCAAGACAGCCTTCTGGTTGGTTTTTCCTGTTCTCTCTCATTTCCTGTGATGGCAGTGGGGGAAGGGTTCCCCAGCACTGGGGCCTCGGCCTCAGCTTCAACTTCCTTTCCCTTTCCCTCTGGTGACCTCCCCGAAGGCCCAGCTGGAGCAACAGACACAAGGTAGCTGTACTCAGCGTTTGGGATTGAGTCTTCTGGGGCTTGCCAGACCTTGGGAAGGGCCATTATTCACTGAAGCATTCCAGGGCGGGAGCCCCAAGTCTCTTCTGCTTGGATAAGGCCAGCCAGCTGTGGGAGTGAGTCTCTGGTTATACTTCTGCTGAAGGCCGAGACTCTCACACGGGAGACAGTGTTGTGTTGTGGGGTGCTCCATGTCACGAAGCCACAGACAGGAGAGACTTTGGACATTAGGATCAAATGAGATGTGAAAGAGACAGCCTGAGTGGCTGTGGTCACACAGGCCTGGAGGCAGGAGACTTCTTGACAGTGGAGCGGGGGTTTCTAAGGGAAAGTCTGAGAAGCTCCCACACCGGGAGGGGAAGGGCTCAGAGACTACTCCGTCTACGAGTGGAGGCCAACGTCAAAGCCAGCCTGTTCCCCAGAATGCCTGGCTAGCCTGGAGCAAGGGCCCGCAGCCCTGCCTATGTGCAGGGTGGCGTGCCTGTGTGAGTGTGCTGGAGGAGGAGGAGGAAGCAGAGCCACCATACCATGGCCGTGCGGGCTGTGCGGGCTGGAGGGCGTACACACACACACACACACACACACACACACGCACACAGGCACACAGATGCGAGCTGTGTGAATCACCCAGCCTATGAGTCAGCCCCCAGGATTCCTGTCGGGGAATGAGTGAGACCAGGCTGAGGTCTGTCAGTCCATCTGTTGGTCTGTCTGCCTCCTTCCCCTGTTGGTGTGGATGCGTGTGTGTGTGTGTGTGTGTGTGTGTGTGTGGTAGGAGGTGGTGGGGAAGGTACCTAGTGCTTGGGAAGGCTTTGGGCAGAGGTGGGAGTTTGACGCATCAGGCCATGGATTTGAACATTAGTTTGGAGGGAGGGAGGTGCTGTGTCTTGTGCAGAGATCCTCCTGGAGACTGTCCTCCGCCACACAGCGCTCCACAGGCAGGGCTGGAGGGCAGAGGCCAGTTTCTGGGATGCCTTGGAGGGTCAGTGGGAGGGATGATGACCCTGGCTGGAAGCCCACCTGCTGTTGCCTGCCTGCCACTTAGAGCTTTCTCATTCCCATTCCAGGCTGTCTGTCCCCAGACCCCAGAGCACCTCCGGCACCACCATGACTGGGCTGTTGAAGAGGAAATTTGACCAGCTGGATGAGGACAACTCCTTGGTCTCCTCCTCCTCCTCTTCCTCTTCCTCTGGGTGCCAATCTCGCTCCTGCTCCCCAAGCTCAAGCTCTTCTGTCTCCCGTGCCTGGGACTCAGAGGAGGAAGGCCCCTGGGATCAGATGCCCCTGCCTGACCGTGACTTCTGTGGCCCCAGAAGTTTCACCCGTGAGTCCTCCCTCCCCTGGGAATTCCATCACCTGCCTTCCTTCCTGAAAGATGAAATTTAGAGGTCCTTGACAAAATGCCTTTGGCCTCTGGAGGTCACGTCCCCATGGAGGTAGCTCTCACGAGCTGTGATACAGTGGTCACTCAGTGCCCACTGTCCAGGGGCACCTGAGCCCAGCCAATTCACCTTTGACCTTGGGAGTAATGACATCCAGGATGCAGCTCTGCAGAGTGCCCTCAGGGCCTTCCCGGCCTGGCCCCTCCCTTCTGTTCCAGTTTCGTTTCTCCAATGAGCACCCTACCCTCCTACAAATGGAACTGCTGGAGTTCCCCGCCCGCCCCATGCTTCTCTGCCATGGGGCCTGTCAAGCCGGTCCCTCTCCTGTCAAGATGCTGTCCATTTTGCCTGAACATAGTGAAAAGGGGTTTTTCCTGGTTATTTTCAAGCTTGCATAATTGTGATTCCAGACTGACGAACGTGGCCCTAGAGCAGTGTTTCTGGACCTTATTTTTCATTATTGTTCCCCAGGAAGCCTATTAAGACATTTTCTCCTTAATTTCCCCCCCCCACCATGAAATTTTAATACAATAGATGTGCTGTTTACCTTTTTATGTACTGTATGTATATCTGTGCATTACACATAAAAAGAATATCATTTTTAGCACATGTGATCTAACAGTATAAACAGAAAACCTTTTAGAAGGGAATTCCCCCTGGTAGCTGGGTATAAAATTAATACAGTAAGTTGAAATATATGGAATTTCCAATATTTCACCATTACATGGTAATTTATTATGGTTCAACCTAATGAAAATACCAGTACGTAGCTTACTAATCAAAAAACATTAACTTGTAAAGGGAAAGCCTTTTTAAGCCTGTTGCAGAACACAGAAATCCTACAAATCAATAAAAAACAATAGAAAACTGTACAAAGGACCTGTACATGGCTAATAAACATAGCAAAGATGTTTAATCTTACAAATACTGTCATTTAAACTGGAAAATAACAATAAGCCAGTGCTGACATGGGTGTGATGTTCAGTTTCAGCTGCTCCAGTCCCAGCCACACAGGCTCCTAAATTCACATTTCTTTTTTCAAAGTGGGCGGAGAGGGAGGAGGGGGAAGGTGGGAGGCGGGAGGGCAGTCTGGCATGATCTTCCTGGAGGTATGTTGTGCCTCACTGAAAACTAATTCCCAGCATCTTTGCCTGCTTTCCAGCCCTGTCTATCCTGAAGCGGGCTCGCCGGGAGCGCCCAGGCCGTGTAGCCTTTGATGGGATCACCGTCTTCTACTTTCCCCGTTGCCAGGGCTTCACCAGTGTGCCCAGCCGTGGTGGCTGTACTCTGGGTATGGCCCCTCGCCACAGTGCCTGCCGCCGCTTCTCTTTGGCTGAGTTTGCACAGGAGCAAGCCCGTGCACGGCACGAGAAGCTCCGCCAGCGCTTGAAAGAGGAGAAGTTGGAGATGCTGCAGTGGAAGGTAGAGAGAGCCCTCTCCGTGGCCCACCTCCTAAGGCAGTTCCTGGAGTCCTAACCTCGAGGGGTGGGTGTACCAGGGGTGGGTGCTGACTTGCTCATTATGTATATGGGGAAACAGGCCTGTGGGCCTAGTGATTGGCTTGATTGGAGTCTGTTGCCTGGGTTGTCTGCAAACAGGAGGCACAGAGGAGGGCTTGTGTCTGTTTGCTGCAGGGGCTGGGGGCATGATACCTGAATCCGAACTTGAACTTTTTGGAGAGGGGGATGTGAAGCTGATATGAATTAGGGGGGTGCGTATCTGTCTGGTTAGGAAAGGGAGTCTGTCCATGATCTAGGGAATGCCATGAGTAGGATATCTCTTTTTTTTTTTCCACATGCCCTGAGGACTGTATTCTTGGCTGTCCTGTTCACTGTCGTACACACAGTGCCCATCACAGATTAAGCACGAGTAGTGGGAGGGTAAGCACATGGGGAGGGTTTGTCTAGTGACAGTAGGGCTAAGCCCATGTCCACGTCTGTACCTCTCACATACCTCTTTCCTGTGGATGCAGCTTTCGGCAGCCGGGGTACCCAAGGCAGAGGCAGGGCTATCACCTGCGGTGGATGCCATTGATGACGCCTCTGTGGAGGAGGACTTGGCAGTCGCTGTGGCAGGTGGCCGGTTGGAAGAAGTGAGCTTCCTACAGCCCTACCCAGCCCGGCGACGTCGAGCTCTGCTGAGGGCTTCGGGCGTGCGAAGGATCGATCGGGAGGAGAAGCGGGAGCTGCAGGCGCTGCGCCAATCTCGGGAGGATTGTGGCTGTCACTGCGATAGGATCTGCGACCCTGAGACCTGCAGCTGCAGCCTAGCAGGCATCAAGTGTCAGGTGTGGTGGCTGGACTGGGCTGGGATGGGGAACCTGAGCATGGGGACTTCTTTGCACTCCACAGTAATCCTCACTTGTACCTCTACTTTCTGTGCAGATGGACCACACAGCATTCCCCTGTGGCTGCTGCAGGGAGGGCTGTGAGAACCCCATGGGCCGTGTGGAATTTAATCAGGCGAGAGTTCAGACCCATTTCATCCACACACTCACCCGCCTGCAGTTGGAACAGGAGGCTGAGAGCTTTAGGGAGCTAGAGGCCCCTGCCCAGGACAGCCCACCCAGCCCTGGTGAGCAGGCCCTGGTCCCTGCTTTCCCACTGGCCAAGACCCCCATGAACAATGAGCTGGGAGACAACAGCTGCAGCAGCGACATGACTGATTCTTCCACGGCATCTTCCTCAGCATCAGGCACTAGTGAGGCTCCTGACGGCCCTACCCACCCAGGCCTGCCTGGCCCTGGCTTCCAGCCTGGCGTTGATGACGACAGCCTGGCACGGATCCTGAGTTTCAGTGACTCTGACCTCGGCGGGGAGGAGGAGGAAGAGGAGGAAGGGAGTGTGGGGAACCTGGACAACCTCAGCTGCTTCCATCCAGCTGACATCTTTGGTACTAGTGACCCTGGTGGCCTGGCCAGCTGGACCCATAGCTATTCTGGCTGTAGCTTCACATCGGGCATCCTGGATGAAAATGCCAACCTCGATGCCAGCTGCTTCCTAAATGGTGGCCTTGAAGGGTCAAGAGAAGGCAGCCTTCCTGGCAACTTAGTGCCACCCAGCATGGACGCTGGCCAGAGTAGCTCAGTGGATCTCAGCTTGTCTTCTTGTGACTCCTTTGAGTTACTCCAGGCTCTGCCAGATTATAGTCTGGGGCCTCACTACACATCACAGAAGGTGTCTGACAGCCTGGACCACATCGAGGCACCTCACTTCCCCCTGCCTGGCCTCTCTCCACCTGGGGATGCCAGCAGTTGCTTCCTGGAGTCCCTCATGGGCTTCTCCGAGCCAGTCGCCGAAGCCCTAGATCCCTTTATCGACAGCCAGTTTGAGGACACTGTCCCAGCATCTCTAATGGAGCCTGTGCTGGTGTGAGGACCAGGATGCCTTTTCCCAGCCCCAAGGGACCTGTTGCTGCTTTCTTGTAATTGTGGGGCTCCCCAGAGTCTCTGTAACAGTCTCCCACTGGCTGGCTCACTCACAGGTGCCATGCGCACACTCCTGGTTTTCATACAGTTCTCTGGATTTATTTATTTGTTTTAACTTTTCTGTGCTGAAGAGAGGATTGGGGGGAGGGGCTTCCCGTTTCAGCTGCCCGGACCCCCACACCCACAGTTTGCTCTTCCATCTCCACAATGTGAGCCTGGAAGAGGAGAAAATGTGGCTCCTCTGGAGCTTGGCAGACCACTTTTCGGTCTTTGCATGATGTTCCTTAGCCCAAAGATGGTGAGACAGGGCTGAAATCAGGTGGCTTCTGCCATGCTGAGCCCTAGACCCATGGGTGGCTAAATCCTCTGGACTGTGAAGACTATAATTTATTTCCATAATTTATTTGGAGATTGAGGCGGCTTTGGTTGCACCTCTCTGGCTGGTGGGTAGTGCCGGGGTGGGGTGGGCACAGGCCCTCAAGGAGCCCCTTTTGCCTTGTAGTCTTACACCTTGCCCTGCCTGGGCTTTGGTGCAGACTGGGTGTGGATTTGAGCTCTATGATCTGTGTTTGCTGCCTGGCTCCTGGATGGCTATGCAGGCAGGTGCTGGCCAAGGACATCATCTAGGCAGGGGGAGAGGCTGGGCTAACCAGCTGTGACCAAAACTCCCTTCTGCCCCACCCTGCCCCCTCCACTTCCTGCCCTCTGTTCCATCTTCCCCTTCCCCAAAGGCCGTAGCCTTTATTCCAGGCCCAGGGATGTAGGAGGGGGAAGGAGGAAACAGGAGGCCCAGAGAGGGCAAAGGGCCTACCTCGGGCGCGAACCATGCCCCAGACTATTATCTCAGGGCTTTCTGGGCACTGCACTTTGGCCTGGCCCACCTGTCCATGCCCTGAGGCCATTTGGTGAGGGGTGACTCCTGAGGGCTTTTATACCCTTTGTTTGCTAATGTTTAATTTTGCATCATAATTTCTACATTGTCCCTGAGTGTCAAAACTATAATTTATTCCATTTCTGTGTCAGTGCCAAGAAACGCAGGCTCTGGGCCTGCCCCCTTGCCCAGGAGGCCTTGCCAGCCTGTGTGCTTATGGGAACACCTTGTACCTGAGCTTACAGGTACCAATAAAGAGGCTTTATTTTTAACAATGTGGTCTGTATTTCTGGGGTGGGAAGCAGGGGTACACCCTCAGGGGAATTGGGGATGGGGGGACAAGCCCTGCAGAGGGCAGTATGGACACAGGCTGTGTCGGGGGGTAGAAGTAGGCATACCCAGCATATTGGGCCTCTTTCCAGGCAAGCCAGTCAAGTTGGAGGCAGGAAGCCAGCTGAGAGGCTGACCAGGCAGATAGAGCACTTTTTCCTTTGGATTAACCTGTTCCTCTACAGTGGTGACCTGGGGTGGTGGGGAGGAGCAGCAACAGGGTCTTCTGACGGGGCCATCTGCTGGGGATGGTTAAGGGCACCCTTCTTCCTACACACCCACACTGAGCTGAGGCCTTGTCCTGAGGGTGAATTCACCAACCTGGATGGAGGCAGGGCAAGGGGATATGCCTGGTCAAGGCCTGGTGATGGCCTTACATAGCAGCTGTGGTCCATGAGGACTTGAGCCAGGGGGTCAGCGGGAAGGGCAGGGGGGAAGCTGCAGAACCTCATCCATCTGCACCAGCCAGACCTGTCTGACCTGTCCCTGGCAGCTCAGCTGGGCTGCAGGCCAGAGGAGTAGGCCACACCCTGCTCTGGGGAGCCCCAGTCTGGAGGCCTGAGAAAGATTGACTTCCCCCTTAGGAATGATAGTGATTTGTACAAGAGCTGGAAGGAGGAACTGCCAGAGGAGAACTGATTTGGGTTTCCTCGCTCTAATTCCCTGCCTTGGTCTGTACTGGGCTCACTCATCTCTTTGGCTTGACTGTTAAGAGCACAGAGCCAGAATGCTGGGCTTGAATCTTGGATTTTCTACTACCTAGTGAGGTGATTTATGCGAATTACTCCGTCTGTGCCTGGGTGTCCTCGATACTGCATGCAAACAGTGACACTACTCACCTCATAAGCTTGTTTAGTTCATATTTACAAAGCCCTTAAAGAGTGCCTGGAACATGCAAGTCCTGTGTATGTTTGCAACTTGCATCAATTTTCATGTTTCTGCCATTCTTTCTCTGTATGTTTAATCCTTTCTTTTTTGCCTGTCCTGTCACCCTTTAGGTATCTGTCTCTTGCCTCTGGACATGCATGGACATGACCACATGGTTGTATCAGTGCCATTAGAGGACTCATGCTTTGGAATCTGGCCTGTGGTGGGGCAGTATGTCCCTGTAACCAGCTTAGCTAGGAATAGCTAGGCCTTTGTCTTCTCGGGGTAAAGTGCCCCGGTACACTAAGTTGTCCTGTTTCTTCTTCACTGGTGCCTGGAGACCCTTTTGTAGAGATTACTTCAGCATGCACAGTCCAAAACCTGGGTTCTTCCAAGGGTTCTCAGGGTCACTCTGACTGGCCTGGTGGTCTGGGTGGCAGCCCTCAGCTCCAGTACGCTGGCAGGAAGCCCCAACAGGCTTCCGCCCCATGGACTCAGCCCAAGGCTGGACGGAGGCCTGCCTAGTCCCATCTAGGGCCACAGGGTTCTTAGTTTTTGTTTCTTTGGTTTTAGATAAATGAAGACAATCTAGGTTTTACAGCAAAAACATGATTAATACACAATCCCTTTACAGGATCATTCTCCATATAGATAGACCTGTCAACAAACCTGTCCCAACAAAACTGGGTTGTAAAGCAGATCACAGAAAGGGGACTGAGTTTTCCCATAGGAAAGATGATAGTAACCTGGGGAAAGCATTCCAGATCCCCAGCTTCTATCAACAAACCATACATGTGATCAGCAGTGTGTTATAAAAACGAGGCTCAGCAGCCATCCGAGTTACACTGTTCCAAAGGGACCCTTATCTGTCCACTGTTCCCAAACCTTAGTCACTGGACAACTGCTCTTGAAAACTCTGCCCATATCTGCATTCTACTTACTCTAAATAATTTTTCTTCAAATATATCAGTATGCTTAAAAGTTAAACCCATCCCATGGAACAGCACCCGTAAATTCCTGACTTTGCTGTGCTACTTGGTTTTCTATGTAAAAATGATGTGTAAGCACACCGTTATTAAACTTTAAAGTGTTTGCTGTATATCACTGGCAGAGAGTTGTGCCATGATTTGGGAGACATCTAATTTCCTGCCACAAATGGGGACACTAAGACCCAGAGAGGGGAAGGGACCTGGGAAGTCCACATTCGGAGATCCTAGGCTTCCTGACTGTCCTGAGGCCAGACTGTCCCATTATTGGCATCCTTAATGACATCAAGGAAGAGTGGTATTGGGAGCACAGCAAAGGTGCCCTCTGTCACCCTCTTGCCAGTTGCAGTTAACATTATTCATCTAAATAGGAACCACTGCATTTGCCCTCTTAGACATTAAAAGGGTTTCTGTAGGATGTTAGATGGCCAGTGTCTTTTGTAAAAGCTGAAGTGGGAACTATTTTTTCTTGGAATGTATTTCCTTGTGCCAGGCGAGGGTAGTCAGGTTTGTCCCAAACTGGTAAGGGCCAGAAGAAGCCAGCTGGACTTGGTGGGGAGTAGGGGGGAGGTGGCAGGGGAAAGGGAAACAATGCATGGACAGGGTGGGACAATGGCCCTTGCACCCTGCAGGCCCTCTCACACAGGACCTTTTGCAGCTGATCCTCCTGTCTGGGCACACTGCCCACAGCATCCTGGGCCCACCGCCAGGCAGACTCAGAGGGTAGCATGGAAAGGAGGAGTAATTGCTTCTCTAGCTCCAGGATTCTGGAGACCAGACAGGAGAAGGGCAACAACCATTGAAAAATAGCTGAAGGGGATCCTTTTCAACCACCATTCCACTAGAAGCCCCCTCTTTGCTCCCCTTTGCCCCCTCAAAGAGTCTGGGATAAAAGCGAGGTCTGTTAGAAAGCACCCAATGAGCCCAGCAAAAGTTAAGCCAGTTGATGTCTTTCTTCCCAGAGCAACATTTCTTGTGCCTTAAAAACATAAAGCTTTGGGATGACCCTTAGGTCAGATGAAACATGATTCAAAATAAACCACATACACTATAGTAATGGGGAAGAATGTGTCATTTTCTGAATCCCTTCTCCACTGACCCACTTTCCATCCCTCCACACAACTTCAGTAGGTTGATGGCTTCTACTGCAGGCCCCTTGACCCCAGCTAGGGCCTCAGGGACCTTCGGGCCTTTTCCAAAATTTCCTCCCTGATCTTGGGGTAGTTGGGGTGCTCCCTGAGGACCTGGAACAGAGAATGGGTATGCAGTATCAGGCAGGGTTCCCTACCACTACACCAGGCCCTTCCCGCCAAGGCTGCTGGCTTACATCGTGGCAGATTTCGATGGCCTCCACAAATTTCTTGTCCTTCAGGTAGTTGAAAGCAAGTCTGAAGCCTACCAGGGGCATGGAGAGCATGGATGGTGGCACCCTGGTGACCTGAGAACCCCTATGGTTCTCATAACAGCCAGGGTACAGGCCTTGAGTTCTGGGGTCATGGTGGGGATCCTCCTGCCCACCTCCCTCCCACGTCCATTCATGTGCACCCTGGCTGGTTGCCTTACCAATGGCAGGGTTGGCGTGATGACTGTACTTCCAGGCCAGTTTGTAGTTGGTGACTGCATCCTTGTAGGACTGCTCCTTCTCCATGATGAAGCCCATGTACTCATAGGCCTTGTAGCAGGACTGCAGGGAAAGCCAGTTAGAGCCTCTGCTGGTTCCCTGGGCCAGGGTGGGACTAGGACCAGAACCAGAAGCAGGCAAGGGACAGAAGTGAGCTGCCATAAACCAAACTGCCAAGGGACCTCAGGGGTACCCCAACCTTTGCAACAAGCCAGCTGTGTGCCCTCCTCTCAGCTACCCCAGACACTGGTGTAACCCCTTTCCCTGCAGCCCTCCTGTTCCGCCACTCCCATTCCTGGCCTGCTCTGACCTGCAAAAGTCCCTCCAGGTTGGAACCCTTGAAACTTTCCCATCTTTTTCTGTCATTTAGTGTTCCCTCCTCTGGACATGACACGACCCTGTGTACCTCCTCTTACCTAGTCCATTGCCCTTGATCCTCATTCCTATTTTGGTCTGTTGCCCATGTGCCCCTCTCAGCCTGCCTCTTCCTGACTAGTTATTCCATATGACCTCTGCCTGCAAAGCCTGCTTCACTTTCCTGGAATGCCTAGAACCCTTTCTGCCACCCTGCAGCCCCAGTGTGTGTGTGGCCCCTTGCCTTGTTGTACTGCACACAGCGCCGCAGCAGTTCTAAGGCGAGGTCAAACTTGCTGCCCTGGCAGTAAATGTCGGCCAGCAGGAGCCAGCTCTTCTCCAAGTCCTCAGCCTCACTCAGCACCCAGGGGGCCTTGGCCAGGCGCTTCAACTGCATACGTGCCTTGGGGATCTGCTTCAGGAACACATAGGCTTGTGCCAAGGCCAGCAAGGCAGGGACACTGTCCTTCTACACATCGGGTGGGAAATGGACGTCAGCATGCCTTGGCCGCCTGGTCAGCCTCGGCCCTGCCACCTGCCCATGCCCGCCAGTCCCCACCAGCCGCACCTCAGCCTGCGCTATCTGGATGAAGCTGCTCAGTGCAGCCTCCATGTTAGCCTTCTCCTTGGTGGCCAGCCTGCAGAGGCCCTGCAGCAGCCGCAGCTGGGTCTGGCTGGAGGCTGAATTTGGGTAAAACTCACACAGCAGTTTCTCGGCGGTGCTCAGGCCCTGCTGTTCCAACTCCTTCTTCTCTGTGTAGCTGCAGGTGTTAGACTTGGGTGTCAGACACAGGCAGGTGGCCTGCCTGTGTGGCCCTCACCTGGCTTCAACCCAGAGGCTGCAGGCTCTCTCTAACTTCCCCAAGGTTCCGCCTCTGCCTTCACGGGCCCTTACTTGCTCTCGGCCCCCTGGTTCTCAAAAGCCTCTCCGCCCACAACCTCATTGTCTGGATTCAGACAGATCTGCACCATGTGGTAGATGGCGCTCCGGCCCCAAGTGCTGTCCTTGCGTGCCTTGTTCAGGAACTTTAAGGCTTCGTTGGGCTGCCCTATGTGCCTGTAGTGGAGAAAATACCAAGAATCAGTGAGGGAAACTGAGGCCCAGACAGGGCAGAGATATACAAGGGCCACTTTGTGAGTCTGCACAAAGCAGAGGCTGGATCGCTGGTTTCCCAGTTCCTCTGGAGGAGACGCAGGTGTCGGACCTGGGTGTCGGATGCAGGCCAGTGGCCTGCCCAAGTGGCCCTCACCTGGCCTCCATCCAGAGGCTGCAGGCTCTCCCCGACTTCCGAAGGGTTCCACCTCTGCCCCTGTGGGCCCTCACTTGCTGGGCCTGGGTGTCCTGGAGGCAGAATTTCTGCTCCCTTTGTGCAGCGCAAGGGCCTAGCCTATCTGCCAGTAGGGCTTCCTGCACACAGCTGCCCCTCAACACACCACACCCAACTCACCAGCAGTAGATACCTCTGCAGTAGTTGAACCCTGGTTCCAAAGGCACCCGGCTGGACACCTTCTTGGCCAATTCAAAAAAGGCAGGAATGTCTTCAAGTTTACCACTTCTTCTTAGCAGATCAATTAATTTATTCAATACCAAAAAATTGTCTAAAATAAGAGACAGAAATCTCCAGGCTGAGATGCCCAGTAGCTGTATCAGATGAGGGTGCTGGGCCCCTAGGAGAGGCCAAGAGATACTGCCCATCTGGGCTGAGCAGGGACATTCCAACAGTTCCAGGGTTGAGTAAAGAATAATACTAATGCTTAAAAATAGTAAAGAATAGCAGCTAACACTTACATAGCACTTGTATTGTACCTGGTATTAAGTGCTTCACCTATACATTAACTGCAAGATTAGGTAGGTACCTAATCTTTTTTTTTTTGAGACGGAGTCTTGCCCTGTTGCCCAGGCTGGAGTGCAGTGGCACGATCTTGGCTCACTGCAAGCTCCGCCTCCCGGGTTCATGCCATTCTCCTGCCTCAGCTCCCCGAGAAGCTGGGACTACAGGTGCCCGCCACAATGCCCGGCTAATTTTTAAATATTTTTTGTAGAGACAGAGTTTCACCGTGTTAACCAGGATGGTCTCAATCCCCTGACCTCGTGATCCGCCCACCTCAGCCTCCCAAAGTGCTGGGATTACAGGCGTAAGCCACCGCTCCTGGCCTAGGTAGGTACTCTTACTGTATCTGTTTTACAGATGAGGACACTGAGACATGGATAAATAATTTGCCGAAAGTTGCACAACCAGTAAGTGGTAGACCAGGACTCAGACCCAGGCAGCCTGGCCCCAGAACCCATACTCCTAACTACGGTAACCTCCTGGGCCTATGGGCACACTGCCATGGGCCTGCCAGGGCTCCAACCTGAGCCTTAGGTCTGGCCCCTCTCCCCAGCAAGAAGGGGTGGTTTTATGCTGCAGTGAATGGGAATGAAGCTATACAACAGAGGAGAATTTCTAGTCTCTCCAAGTGGCTGTGACCTCAAAAGGGGACTGTGTCGAGCCCCACTGGCTGTGATTTGGGGACAGACATGCTGTCCTGGGTCCAGTGCCAAGTCCTTGAGACCAGGAACTGGCCCCTTGGACTCGGGAAGGGCCGGCACGTTCCATTGGGTCTTTATCAGTTTCCTGCTTCTCTGGAACAATCAGGGAGGAAGGGGCTTCCTCCGCCCAGTCAGGAAGGAGGGAGAGGTCCCACCCTTTTCTGGGAGAGTGGCCCTTGCTCAGTGGGAACTGGTGCAGGCAGTCTCCATGGGCAGAATTACCTGGCACTTTCTCCAAGACTTGGTGGTAAAGATTGATGGCCGCTTCATGTTTCTGTTTTCTAAACATCAGGTCAGCCATCAACTATCAGAAAACACACAAGCTCCAGATTTCCCAACAGTGGCAGCTTGCATGGGTGTAAGGGGATGCGGGGGGTATGGGGGTGATGGTGGTGGCAGGAAGGGAAGGTAGAAAAGGACTTGCAAGGCAGCCTCCCCAGGCCTTGTGAGAAGCTGCCACAGGAGAAGCCTGAGGGTTTCTCAGGCCCCCACCCAGAAGGTGAGGACTTCCCAAGCTGGGGGGCAAGAAGAGCTGGGTTGAGGATGGATGTGGGAAGGTAAGGCCAGTGGTAGAGACCAGTGGGGCTTTTTGATAGCCTACAGGGAAAGTCTCTCCACCCATTCTGAGAACTGCCAGGCAATAGAGGTAGGGATGAGGACCCCTCCTTGTTCTGCAAGGGCTCAGCTTCTGCTCCTGGGCCAGCCCTGGAGGAGGTCTGGATGATAGGGAGGAGAGAGGCAGAACTGGGGAGGGCTTTTCCTGAAGCCCCAGGAACCTATCCCACCCTTGCCTTCACCTACAGTGGATGTGCTTTCCCCTGGGGTGAATCAACCTCACCCTACCTTAGACTGGCCCAGGAGGTTGATGCTGCCCACTGCCAGCCAGCCCACCCCTTCCGGCTAAAGGGCAGAGTAGGTGCAGCACTGAGTCCTCTCTGCCTGACAGCTCCTCAGAGGTGTGTCAGTGAGGCATCTGAGGTTATGGGGCTATGGGGCTAGGAAGTAGCCTGCATCTGGTCACAGGGACCCTGGGAAGGGAGGAAGGGAGGAAGAGAGGGAGGGAGTGGGTGCTGGGGGCTTCCTACCACAGAAGCAGTCTCATGGTTCTGCTCAGTCTGCAGGAGGATGGCACAGTGCTGCTCACACAGGTCCAGGTGCCCCTGGAGCAGGTAGAGCTGCGCCAGCTCCAGCATCACCTGGGACAAGGCCGGACATAATAAACTAACTAGTAAACACCATGGGAAACCCCTGGGATCATCCTTGACAGCTCTTCTCCTCACACCCCACTTCTATCAGCTCTGCTTTCAAAATATGTCTCAGATTCCCCAAGTGAACATCTCTGGCCTTCCCCTTCTCCCACTCAGTTCTCCAGTCATACCCTGTGTCTTACTAACCTCTGAAAGTTGGGCCAAGCTAACACATACTCATCCTTCAGCTTCAACTCTGGCCTCACTGCTCTGAGAGTCCTCTGTGCCCCAGATTCTGGGGCAGGTACCATTCCTCCAAGTGGTGCCCTGCACCCCCATGCAGGCATGTATTGCCTGGCATTAGTGCTGCCTGTGCTCTCGTCTACATGCCCTTACCCAAGGGTAATCTGTGGGCAGTGACCAAGCCTTGCCCCACTGTGTCTCCAGAGCCGGGCACAGTACTTGCCACATATTAGATTAGGTATCTGTTAAATGAATGAGTATTAAATGAATGAATGGATCTGTCACTGAGCTCTTCATCTACTGTGTTGGCATGAACTCCAGCTACGGTTCCCTTATCTGGAGCCACACCTCCCTCACAACTCTAGGCCCTCTTGGAAGCTCAGCCTGCACTTCATGCCCAAAGTGCCCTGGCAGCTACAACCCTCATCATCTCCCCACCTCCAAGAGGGACTTGAAAATGTCAGACTAATGTGACTTTCAGTAATGTCTTTCCCACTATACCCTTCACATTTGGCTATCCAAGGTGAGCCTCGCTCCAAGGGCTGTAGCAGGTGAGGTCCCAGGTCAGCAGGAGCAGGCACCTTACCCCAGAGGCCACTGTTAGCCGGCTTCCCATGCCCATCATATCTGTGACTCCTCAGGGAAGAATGGAGAAGGAACTGGCCCCTGCACCTGGTCAGGGAGCTCAGCAAGGCATTGTGCCCTGAGGGAGAAAGCAGCCTCTTGCTTTGAGGGTCACTCACCTTATTGTCAGTGGGCAAGTAGGAGAAGACATCCTTATAAGACCGTACCGCCTTGTCATACTCTTTCTCTGCCAGGTAGTGCTCTGCAAACTGGATGCAGATAGAGGCTGCCAGTTGCTTCTGGGAGGGGATCATTTCTGGTTGCTCCAGTGGAACTCGCTTCAGTATCCGAGACTGGAGGTCCAAGGCCTTGGGAAACCAATCAAGCCAGGATCAGAAACTCAGAGCCTGACATACCAGTTCACAGAAAGTACCAAGCTCTTAATTCAGATCCAGAAGTATGAAAAATGACATCTTCAATGCCCTTGGGCAAATTTGGATCACTCTGAATAGGCAAAGCCACTGGCTGAGTACACGAGACAAGCTGGCACTGCCTCTGGGGGCAGGAACAGAAGCAAAGGCACTCAAACAAAACATGCTTTTGTACTTTGCCTGTTTACCTGCTTCCATCACACCTTGAGGCTCTGTGTCTAATTCGCTTTGCTACACTACAGGCTAGAACTAGCACACAGTAGGTGCCCAAGGCACACAGTAGACTGTTCTGTTCTGTATGCCGCCCTACTGGGAATTTGAGGACGCAGCCACAAATATTCACCACACAAATGATCAGGTGAGTAAGCAGAGAACATCAGTGCAAGAGGAAATGATGATGCCAGGGTTAAGCTGTAGGACATGGGTAGGAATCAGCACTTGGCTCCCCGAGGGCCAAAAAGAGGAATGGGAATCCAGTGGTAAACAAGGGGATAAATCATCTCAAACAGTCAAGAGTGTGGGCTCTCCCTCTAGAACCACAGAGCATACTCCAGAAACAAGTTTGAGGCCACACCCCTGGGGGAAAAAAGTGAGGAAGATGTGACAGGAATGGCTGGGGGCTCTCAGATCAGGGGCAGCCCAGTGTGCAAAGAACATAGGTTGGGACAGGCCAGACCTGGCTCAGATCTCAGCTCCACCACTTGCTGGTACAGTCACGTGCTGCATAACATTTCAGTCAATGACAGACCACATATATGATGCTGGTCCCTGAAGATTATAACACTGTATTTTTACTGTACATTTTCTATGTTTAGCTATGTTTAAATACACAAATACTTACCATGATGCTACAATTGCCTAGAGAATTCAGTAGAGTAACATGCTGTGCAGGTTTATAGACTCAGAGCAATAGGCTATACCAGATAGGCTAGGTGTGAAGTCAGCTATACCATCTGAGTCTGTAGAAGTATATTCTATGATATTCACACAACAAAATCATATCCCTGCTGATAAGCAACATATGACGTTGCTGTGGTTTGAATGTGCCCCCCAAACGTCATGTGCTTTTCTGGAAACTTAATCCCCAATGTGGCAGTATTGAAAGTTAGGGCTTTTGAGAGGTGATTGGATCATGAGGGATCTGCCCTCATAAACGGATTAAACCACTCGTGGATGAATGGATTAATGGGTTATTATGGGAGTGGAACTGGTGGCTTCCTAAGAAGAGGATGAGAGACCGGAGCAAGCATGTTAGCACAGTCGGTGCCCTCCGCTCCCCATGTGATACCCTGCACTGCACTCTTCAGAGAGTTCCCCTTCTCCTGAGCAGAAAGGATCTCACCAGATGAGATCTCACCAGATCTCCTCCACCTTGAACTTCTCAGCCTCTAGAACTGTAGGAAATGTATGAATTACCCAGTTTCAAGTATTCTGGTATATACCAACAGAATACAGACTAACACAACTGAACCCAACTTTGGGCACATTGCTCAACCTCCTAGAGACTTATCTGTTACATGGGAATGTCACAATGCTTATTACAAAGGGCTACTGTGGTCATTCAATAAGAAAGCAAAAACCCTACAGAACCTAGCACAGAGCTTTTAATGCATGGGAGCTATTGTCATTGCCTCATTATTATCTCTACCATCACCCTTGAGGACAAAGGCACTCTCTTACTTCCTGCCTTCCCCAGCCCACCCTAGCTCAGAGCACATTAGTGTACCGTCACTGAATGAACCAGAAGGGGAAAATAAGTGAAGGTGGATGTCAGAGGTGTAAGCTAGGTCCTTTTTTGAGGAAGAGGTCTGGGGCTTTACAGACCTGGAGCTCTTTCCTTTCTCCTTCTTCAGCCCCCACCAGCAGATGGCAGATAAAGAGCTTGAGTCCACTTGTCAATTACCTTGTTCAAAGTTTCTATCACAGCTTCTTTTTTATGGCTCTCGTAAACCTTTGCCAGCAAAAGCAAGCACTTAACATCATTCATCATGGATGGGATGTCTTGGACTGTTAAACAGAAACTCAAATTAGTGTTAGTTTGCTGGTTCCTGGGAAGCTGGGTTGGTGGGGAGGGCTGGGTTCAGGACTTCAGCTAATGGGGAATGGGGGAGGAGTATGTCTGCTCCAAATGCTAGAAATAGGTTAGAATGCTGCCTCACCAATGTCATGTTCCAGTGCCTGCTTCAAAACTTTTCCTGCTTTATTGATCTTCTTTAACTTTAGGAGCAGTTCGGCCAGATCGCAGCACAGAAAGTCCTGTCCATTAATCTTCTGGGCAGCCTCATAATACTCAATTGCCTTAGTGCAAACAATAAATATTAGCCTCTGGCCTAGTTCTGCACTTCAGTGCCAGACACCATGTTCCCCTCAGCAGCCATCACACCAGTGTGCCCCTCCAGAACATAGAAGCCTAAGGTGAAAAAGCACTCCTCCTACCTGGCACAGGGTGTAAGCCTCAGCTTGAGCAGGTGTGGTCAGCGGCAGAGAGTTGCTGAGTTCTCCCCTTGGCACCCCATTCAGCAAGGAGCTGAGTGAAAACTCAGCCACTCTCCTCCCATCCAGAGCTCCCCAGTCATGTACCGTCCTCCACCTTCCCTGCTAGACTGGCCCTCCCTGCCCCTTCACACCCCAGCCCAGCCTGACCTCAGTATACTGGTGGGCCTTCACATAAGCTTGCCCAATTCTGCTGGCCAGGGAGGCATCGTGCGGGTTCTGTCTATAGGCCTCATCATAGACCTCCAGGGCCTTCTCGGGCTGGTGGGGAAAGTGTCTTTGGGTCTTCCTCTTCTCTGCCACTGGAGAAGGGAGACTGGGGGGCCACTTGGCAAGGCTGTGAGGCCTCTCACTTACCTCCAGAATGCTCATTAAAGCATCGCCCAGTAGCAGGCTGGTGTGGGGGCCAGGCAGATGTTCACAGAGCTCACTGCAAGCAAGAGTAACCAAAAGCTTATCTCAGGCTCGCACACACCTCATGTTCCTGAAATCATCTCCTTCACTTCCTTCCCACTGATTCTGGCTGACATTCATTCATTCAGCAATCAATACTTATAGAAAGTCCACTGTGCATGAGGCACTGTGCTAGCTACCTGAATCAGGCTCTCCACATCCATCTCTGTAGTTAGGCCATGGCCAGGCCCTCTACCTGTTCCTCTCACTCTACCCGCTATCCCTTCAGATCCCTCTTCATGAGGCAGCCACGTCACTCTTTCTAAAACTCCAATCTGGCCATGCCTCCATACTGTTCACTGGTTTCCCACTGCTGGATAGCCTTCCCTACTCCCTCAGCAACTGCACCTCCCACTTTAAATTGCTTAGATGAAGCTCTGCCAGAAGAAAGGGATGAGGAAGGCGCCTTGGAGGTCCCAATGCCAAATCATACAGAGACAGCAGCTTGGAGCTTCAGTGTGTCTGCTCTGAGAACCAGGCCTACAGTCTCCTACCAGTATGTGCAAGCAGGTAAGCGAAGCGGGGGTGCAAGCAGGGCTCAGGGCCAATTCAACTCTGTATCCTCAGAGCTCATCCATGAACAGGGCTTACTGACCTTTCATGCTCAAACTGTAACCCATGGACAATTCCATACATTCATCAACTACACTCCAAGGACACATTCTGGAGACCCAGGTTGAAGAAATAACATCTGAAGGAAACAGTCTCTAAGATACCATCAGAGAAGAAGCTGTCATTGTGCTACCTGTGGGGCTTACCGGTAACATCTGATGTAGAGGCGCCTGTCTCTGAGGGTCTGCAGGTAGACGTTGGCCATCTTCTCTCTGGCTTCCATGTAGCAGGACTGCTTGGGCGAGATGTTCCTTAGCATGTTCAGTGCCACGTCCACATTACCCTTGCTCAGGACCAAGTCCACGTTGGCAATGGTGATGCGGTTCTCTTCTGGTGTGCCGCCAAACTCATTGATGGTGTCCTGCATGACCTTGGTGGCCTCATGCTAAAACATGGGAATCAAACAGACCCTCCACTTGGTGCACAAGGAAACAGTGGGTGGAACCAAAGAACCTGGTTCCTGGGCCTACCCTGAGCCTGCAGTGTGCCCCAGTCCCCAGGGAGGAGAGCATGGCATTTCTTACTAGCTCCCCATTCAGCCGGAGGGCCTCCACCAGTTCCAATAAGATGGATGCCCGCTGGCTGGTCTGCAGACAGGGCTCGAGGAACTTCCTGCCTTCTTCCTTCTTCAGAGCTGGCAATTTGATGACCATTTTCAGTGTCTTTATGGCTTCTGGATAGTCTCCAGCCTTGTTGAGAGCCCTGGCCTTGATGAGGTGGTAGAGGGGGTGATCTCGGACCTAGGAGGAGCACAGCAGAGTGTGGCGCTCCAGTTCACTGCTGCTACTGCTGCTGCTCACAGCAGCCAGGTCAGAGAAGGCCTCAGGAGCCCACTGAGCCTACCCCTGCCTTTGGACCAGCAGAAAGATCTGTGGGACACAGCTAGCCCCTGGGGCTACTCTCAGAAGGCAAACAGGGGCCGCAGCTAGCTGGGTGTTGGGATGCTGAGAGGATGACAGGGCACCCACCTGGAAGTTGTGGCTGACACCCAGCTCTAAGCAGTGGAAGCACATGCCAAAGTTGCCCTGAGCCAAGTAGATCTGACACATGAGGAGATGAGCGTCCACGGAGGCGGGGTCCAGCTCCAGGCAACGCTGCAAGATGCTCTGGGCGTTCTCTAGCTCTCCTAGAAATAATACACAAACCTCTACATGCAGGGTTCCCAAGGGGCTCCTAAGACCTGATATGCAAGGGCAGAATGAATTTTACATGTCCTGTTCTCCAGAAATATACAAAGTTGAGTATTTTAGCCAGTTTTGTTCTGCTTCACTCAGGGGTCCATTTCTAAAATTAAGACTACACAGTTGTTTCCCTGACTCCGACAAAAGCCAGGAAACTCAAACCTCAGTGTAACACCCTTCTTGTCTTTGTAACCCTCAGGGAGATAGCTAAGTTACTTCACTGCTCCATCCAGAAGCTCAGGGGAACATATTAAGTCTCAATTCCCACACCTAAGAGCAAACAAAACCTAGTAGTAACAGCAACTGTAATAGTTACAATTTATGAAGCTCCTGCTCTGCTTCAACACTTGCAAAGCACTTTAGAAAGTCTGATTTATTACTTGCCCAGCCCTGCAAGGTTGGTGCTATTGTTCTTGTTTTTTCAGATGTGGAACCTGGGGCTCCAGTGATGTAAGCCACTCAACTTGGAAGGGGCAAAGTTGGCATTTATGTCCAGACCTATTGGGTTCCTGAGCTTCAGCTCTGAACCCCCTGGCACTTGAGGGCTGAGGGGCCTCCCTGCAGACAGGCTGGCACTTACAGGGTGGTAGCAGCAGCCTAGGGGTTGGGTGTAGTGAGTTGGTAAGGGCACTCTCTTCCCTTGCAGTCAGGTCTCTCAACAACTCCTATTTGGGATCCATAACCTGGTGGGTAGGGAGCCCCTGCTTCTGGGTCCCAAGCTCCCTGCTCCTTCTTACGTGCTGTGGAAATGTGAAGAGGTCACCATGGCAACCTACGCAGCTGGAGACCTCGCTTTGGGCCCAAATCTGCTGGCACATGCCAGCACCCAGGGTAAGTTCTCTCACCCTGGCCTTGTATCCAGGATACTTTGAAGCTGTGGGGAAACCTGGCATTCAAATGAACATAGGGAGGACCAAGGATGAAGACAGGAAAGCTCTCAGCACGAGTGCAACCCACACGATGCAATGCCAGAAGACAGACAAATGGCCACAGTATTCTGATCCCTTTGGACACCCCCAGACCACCAGAGATAAGCCTGGTTTCCAGGCAGGCAGGATGGGGTAAGAGGCCACAGGGAGATAGTACTTCAGGGGAGGGCTCTGCATCACAGAGGACAATAGAGCACTTATGGAAGGTTTTCCCTCTCCTTCCCTTTCTCTCCAGGGTCTGGGCCTGAGAAGGGAGAAGGTGAAAGGGCTCCTGGAGGCTCTGAAGACCTCATGGTACAGGGTTCTCACTTCTCCATGAGGCTTTTTTGGATAGCTTTTCGAAACTGCAACCCTGCCACCCCTGCATCACTTCCCTGCTTCAGCTTCTTCTATAGCATTACCATGTTCTAACAAAAAAATACGATGTGCTCCCTCGTGGAGCTTGCATTGAATTGTCAATTTCCCCTTAATAGATGCAAACTCCATGAGGGAATTTTTGCCTATTTTTGGTACTACTGTATCTCAGAAGAAGTTCAATGACTATTACCAGCACAGATCAAGTGAGTAAATCCACAAAGGCCTAGGTGGGAGAGACCCCTGCTGGTGAGAGGTCAGGGAGCTTACTAGGGTTACTAGGGGATAGAGGCTGGGAGTGGGCAGGCCTGTAGGGGCATGTGCCTGTGTGTGCACAAATGTACATGTGTGCATGTGCATGTGTGTGTGTGTGTAGTACCCCAAGCAAGGTGTGTGTGTGTGGGTGTGTGTGTGTGTGTGTGTGTGTGTGTGTGTGTGTGTTTGCAGTATCCCAGGCAAGGAGCCTGTGGACACAAAGCTCCATCAGGTGTTTGCAAGGCCCCACCTGGCTGTCAGGACCCCACCCCCGCTCACCTGAGTAATACCTGACCTGAGCCATCAAATACAGGGGGTCGATCAGAGCTGGTGCTGCTTTGACTACAGGATTCAAGATCACGGCGACTTGTTTAAGAAGTGGAGAGACGATCTGGCCTGGTAACCTGGGCTGTGGGAACACGGTGGTGGAGGTGGGAGTAGGTTTGCCCTATTCTAAGAGAGACTCCTGGAGCTCTCAGAAAACGCTCTCAGTGAAGGAATTTTGCTTCATTCCACACTTATTTATTATCCTCTGTAACATCTAGTGCTTGGTTTTGTTCACTGTGGTGTCCCCAGTACAGAGAATGGTATCTGGCACTCAATAAATATTTGCTGAATGACTCATTACAAGGCACTGGGAGGATATTAAGGTATATAAAAATATGATCCTTGGTCACAAAGAATCCTGACTGGCTGGAAGAGCAGGACAAACAAGTAAAGACTAACATACTTCTTAGGGGGCTTCTGCGGAAAAGGAAGCCAAGCTCTTGTCTCGGATAAAAGCAGGACCATGGGCTGGTGCCCTGTTCTTCCAAATGTGGTCCCTAGACAAGCAGCATCCATATCACTTGGAAACTTGTTAGAGATGCAGGATTTTAGACCCCCCCTATAGAGTCAGAATCTGTACTGGAACAACCTCCCAGGTGACCTGTGTGCTGTATGTTCAAGTTTGAAGAGCACTGGGCTCCCCAACTGGGCCAAGTAAGGTCACAAGTAAGGATGCCTCTGTCCTTCAGGTGGGCACCATCCAAACCTGTACTCCAGACCCCCACCATGAAGATAGGCCTTCCCCTAACCTGTTTGGGGCAGAAGAGCAAGTACTCCTTAGCAATGCAGACCAGGAAGTAGGGGTCCAGCTTTTCAAAGTACTCAGAGCCAAGAGGAAGGCCTTGCATGCTGGAGAAGTGAAGCTCCACTGCCTCCTTCAGGAGCGCTGTGGTCTCTTGCTCCCCCTTGTGCTTCTTAGACGTCAGGAGGGCTTGGAGGAAAATTAGCACCTGTGGAAGACAGGACCAAGTCTCAGTGCCAATGCCAGCCTGGGCAGAGTTGGTAGGCAAGGGCAAAGTGAAGGTCCAGGTAACCTTGGCTGCTTTCTATTGGAAATCAGGGGTGGGAGGACAGCAAAGGACATCGTCCTGGAGCAACCCATGGCCCCAGGGAGCTCTGACCTCAGACTTCCCAAGGGACTTCTGCACCTCCTTCAGGAATTCCAGCTGGTGCTCAGCTTCCTCCAGGTGGCCTTCTAAGATATGACACAAGATGATCCCTGTAAATGGGACAAAACAATGATGAGTAGCTAGCTCTGAAGCACAGCCAGCAGCCCATCAGGTCAAGGAGCATGAGTAAGACAGTGGAAGGAAGGTGTCTCAGCATAGGGAATCTTTTCCAACATTTCTACAAACTTAAAGAGAAATACATGCTCATGCTCAAGACTTCAAATCCTAAGGCAATACAGAAAAACATCCCTAGCTCATGTTCTGGCTTTAACAATGTCTCTCTCTAGAAATAACCACTAGGAAACATTTGAGGTATAATATGTTACTACTATATAGACACCTCAGACATATATATGTACACACAAGCATACCAATGGGTTTAAAAACACACACATCCACAAAGGGAATCAAATTTCACATACACCATTCTACAATCTGCTTTTCTTTTTTTTTTTTTTTTGAGACGGAGTTTCGCTCTTTTTCCCAGGCTGGAGTGAAGTGGTATGATCTTGGCTCACTGCAACCTCCGCCCCTCAGGTTCAAGCAATTCTCCTGCTTCAGCCTCCTGAGTAGCTAGGATTACAGGCATGGCCACCATGCCTGCCTAATTTTTGTATTTTTAGTAGAAACGGGGTTTCACCATGTTGGCCAGGCTGTTCTCGAACTCCTGACCTCAGGTGATCCAATTGCCTCAGCCTCCCAAAGTGCTAGGATTACAGGCATGAGCCACCACGCCCGGCCACAATCTGTTTTTTTAACTTTGTATATGATAGTCATATTTTTCCATCTCTTCATACAAATTTACCCCATTCTCTTTGATGACAACATAATATTTGACTGTGGATGTAACAATTTATTTAACTATTGCCCTACTGAAGGACATCTAATTTCACATTTACTTTGTTTTCAGTATTTAAATACTACAATGCTATGATGAACATTTACATATGTTCAAATTCCTGAGGGAGAGCTGATGAGTCACAGAGCACATATATTTAAAATGCTGACAGATAAGGCCAACTTGCCCTCAAAGATACCTGAACTTATATTACTATCAAGAATTTAAAATATCCTTTCTTCATAATCTCAAACATGCTGTAATTTTTGCCAGTCTGAAACATGGAAAGTAACTAGTTTTCATTCACCACCTTTTTTTAACTATTAGGGAGAATGAACATCTGTTCATATTTCCAATATAGCCTTTTCCTTTCTACTGTGAATTTTCTGTTCACAGCCTGCCTGGTTTTTTTGGAGGGGGTGATTTTTTTTTCCTCTTTATGTTTTCTTAACCTTTGTTGCAAGTGCTTTCTATTAGTTTGCCATTTATCCTTTAACTATTTTTACAGTATCTTGTCAGGTAGTAATTTTAAGCTTTTATGTAGTCAAATAGGTAAAATGTTTTCCTTTGCGGCTTCTTTTTTTTTTTTTTTTCATGTAGAGCCACAAAGCCAAACTTTGCAGCTTCCAAGTTTGGAGTTAGGCTTAGAATCCTCAGGGAAACCCATGTTTCATTTAATTTTTATGTTTAATACTTAATTCAACTGAAATTTAAGTATGGTGTAAGATGAGAACTTACCTTTATTTCTTTTTCATAATGGATAGCAGGGTATCCAACTAGGAGTTACTGAACAACCTATCAGCTTGAAATAAGGCCTGTTACATCCCATTTATCTATTTGCTTATCCCACTCAGTGCTGGCCTCAAAGGGACTTAATTACTGTGGTTTTGTGATATGTTTTGATGTTGGGAGGACAAATCTCACATGTTTGAAGCAAGCTATTCTACTTGTACAGATATTTCTTTGCTACTTTGGCATATTTATTCTTGACTATCTTCCTAATCACCATCTTAGTTTTCAGTTATATCCATCCCACTATTTGACCCATCTATGCAACTTTTTACCTTACAACAATATTTTTGATTTTTGGCAACTCTTTTTTGTTCCTGTACCTTTTTCATAGCAGCATGTTCTTTACTTATTGCCATAATAGCCTCTCCAAACATTGAAGAGGTTTTGGGAGGAAAAGTCTTTTCTGTACTAGCCTTAACTCTGCTCCTCAGAGGGCTACTGCTTTATATGTTCCACTCGGCCGATCTTTCAGACTGCTAGCAGATTTATAAAGGAAGGACAGCAAGTAGGCACATTTCACACACTGTTAACGTCACTGATTCTGCCAGACTGGACAGAAAATACGGTGACTCCAGGACATACGAGTGGGCTCGCTTGGACTGGGAGAGAGGACAGACATCCTGACCAGTGGACTTTCCTCTGGCTAACCACTGGGGCTCTCCCCCTTGAAGGAGGAAGTAGGGAAGGACTCAGCCTGGTGGAGGAACATTCTAGGGAATTTTGCTTTTGTGCTGAGCAGCCAAGTCCTTTTGTCCTTCATATCCCTGGTTATGGTGGGAAATCATCCAGAGCACTGCTCCTCTCCCTCCTGCCCCAACACCCAATACACACCTCCTGGATTCTAGTCTCTGGCCGGGGCACGGTTCCAATAATCCTATAATAGCTTTCACTGCCCTGTGGCATGCTTTCACACTCAGCCTCTGGTGACCCTGAGCTCGTGTTTTTTAGTTTTCGTTTTTCCTGGAACTCTTTGGGGAAAGCTGGTCTACTAAATTCTTTAGCTAACCCATCTCTGCCTATGTTGGTTTATGGGTTTCTAAATCTGCTTGGAATTCCCATGTATTTGATACCATTTGCCTTCCATCTTCTAGAAATGTGAAATTCTTCAAAGTTTCTGGTCTATGGAAGGTATTTTTCTGTTTCTAAGGCTGCAATGTATTCCTTTTTTTTTTTTTTTTTTTTTTTGAGGTGGAGTCTCACTCTGTGACCCAGGCTGAAGTGCAGTGGCACCATCTCGGCACATATCAACTTCTGCCTCCCGGGTTCAAGTGATTCTCTGGCCTCAGCATCCCGAATAGCTGGGATTACAGGTGTCCTCCACCACGCCTGGCTACTTTGGTGTTTTTAGTAGAGATGGGGTTTCACCATGTTGGCCGAGCTGGTCTCGAATTCCTGACCTCAAATGATCTGCCCCCTTCAGCCTCCCAAAGTGTTGGGATTACAGGCATGAGCCACTACGCCCGGCTAATTACCTTTTAAAGATATCTTTCATTATTTTCATGGGATTTAGGGACAGAGGGCAAGCATGGATTTGAGGGGGTCAGCCTGACATGTTGAACCAGAAGTCAAGATAAACTACTCTGATAACTGTGCTATGCAGATGAGGAGCCTAGAGTTTAGAAAGGAGAAGTGACTTGGCCCCAAACACACAGCCCCTCAGGGCCAGGGCAAGAGCCAGCCTGCCTTGAGCACTGGATCACACAACTTCCTCAACCCAAAGCAAACACTGCCGTTTCAGAATTCACCACAGACCATAGAGTAGGGGGCTTTAAACAATGTGTAAAATGGAAATGGCGTTGTAGAAAGTTCATTTGACATTTACAGAAAGGATTTTTAGAATCACCTGGACAGACAGGGAAATATATAATTCTCAGAGCTACTCTTTTTGGTGGTTTTTCAGCTCACAGCCCTGGAGGAGGGTCTGCAGAGGTGAATCTAGAGGCTCTGCATGTGCGGATTGGTGGTGAGTAGAACTGCCTCCAACCCCGGCCTGGGCAGCCTGAGAAGAGGCAGGGCCCACTGAGTGTAAGGTTCAGCCTGTCAGTCTTCTGGGGCAATCAGTGTAGACAGACGGTGGAGGTCTAGTGGAGATCAGAGTGACTCTGATCATACCTCCGAGCATTCCTGTGCCTCCTACATCCATACTTGTGGATTCCCAGAAAGATACCCCATCATACATCATACCCCAAAATTCACATACCCCCCAAGGAGAATGCTTTCCAGCACCTCTCTTCTGGACCCGTGGAAGCTGCCCGGTTTGGCTCCCGACACCCAGCCCCGAACCCTGCCCTGCCTGCATATACCTGTCAAACCAGCCATGCCGTCCTTGTCCAGTTTCATGGCTTCTGTGTACCACAGCAAGGCCTCTTTCACTTGGTTCTTCAGGATGAAGAAATAGCCCAGTTCTGTGGCCACATGGATGTAGGAGGGGGTGGCTATGAAGCTGCGCTCGATGAAACTACACACTAATCCTAGAATCACCTGGTGACTCCCACACTGCAAGAAACAGGAAGGTGGGAATTGGGAGACCAGTCAGTCCAGCCTGTATCAGCAAGGTCATGTCAGAAATGGGGGACACTTTGGTAGGCAGGGCTGGGTAGGCCCAGCAGAGTCCAAGAGGTACCCTGTGTCTAGCCAGCTGGGTCTGTGTTGCTGTCTGGCTCCCAAGGAACCTCTCACTGGCCACATCTGTGGAACCTGCCTCTAGCCACAGGGTCCTCTGAGGGACCTATCCCCTGTCTGACCACAGTAATTGGTCTAAGTAGTCACCAAGAAGTTTTTCAAAAATTGAAGCTGAATGAAAGAACTTCTTTGTGTCCAGTAATAAGAAGGGGCCCCAAAGGCTGCCATCAGCCATGTTCCCTGCCATATGTGGAGAACAAGGCAGAGAGAATCAGACACACAGAGGGAGAGATGGTGTCTATGCAACTCCACAGTTCTGGTTCCTGAGGTCCCAGAGTTGCCTTCATTCTTATAGCAACTACTTCTAGTAAATCTTGCTTTGGGGCTGAAGAGTCTAAAAGAGACACAGATTTGTTGGCACCCTGGTCTAGTTGGACCTTCCCTGATGCTTGAGAGGCCTAGGCAGGCCAGCCTTCTCAGGCCACTTCCACACAAAAGAATATGGGAGCCAGGCACCCAGGCACTGGAGGCCAGAGTTGGGTATGGCTCTGCTGCATAACAGCGGCGATACCACCCACTTTCCCCAAATAAGGCACAGCCTACTCCAAAAGTACTTTCAGACCATGTCTCCCTGATCTTCATGGCATCTCTGAGGGGGCACCTAGGCTAAGGACGTAGAACCCACATGTCACAGTTATCAGCCAGAGGCAAGTAGGTGCAAGAGGCTATGAGCCACTACCCCAAAAGGACAAGTTTGAGCCAGAAGGGAGGGGCAAGGCACTCAAGGAGTTTCCTGGGGGAGCACAGGTCTCCTCTAAGGAAAGGAGGGAGAAGCACCATTTCAGAACCAGGAAAGAACCTTCTTACCAGTCGGCTAACCACAAGAATTTTTTTAAGATGGAGGCTTGGATTTTCGGGCTCCCTTGTCTCTAGTGCCTTAATCAGATTTCTAACATGATTGGTAGCCTGCAGGGACAAAACAGAATGTCAACATGCAAGGTGCAAGGTCAGAGTTGGGCCGTGGTTCTCAACCCTGGCTGCATAGTAGCATCAGCTGGGAGATTTAAAAAATGCGCATGCCCAGGCACAACCCCCCAGAAATTCAGATTTAAGTGAATTGGAGTGGCCCACGCATTAGCATTACTTCAAAGGCCCATAGGTGGAGCTCCTGGGGACATTATTCACCCAGAGCTGGCACTGCCCCTCTGTTCCTGAATTTGTTTTTGTTTTTTTTTCTTTTTTTCTCTTTTGACTGCTCCTTATGGAGCAGGGCTAACCCATAGAATAGCCCTGTTCCTGAGTTTGTGAAGAGAAGCTGCCTTTTCAGACCCACCCAGGCAGAGCCAGTAGCTAGCCCTCACTGTGTCCATAGTGCAGCCTGCCAGGCCAGCAGCAAACTAACTGTGCTGGCCCAGAAGCCTCTGCTCCATTTTGACATGAGTCAAATGTAAGTTAGTATAACGATCCGAACTTTCCAAACTTTCCTGTCCAACACATGAAAGGTCAGAAAGGTTAGGCAATTGGTCTGAGGTCACCCAGTTACCTAGGTCACTGACAGATTCCAAAGCTTAGGTTCTTT
Organism: Mandrillus leucophaeus; assembly: GCF_000951045.1. Taxonomy (NCBI): domain Eukaryota; kingdom Metazoa; phylum Chordata; class Mammalia; order Primates; family Cercopithecidae; genus Mandrillus; species Mandrillus leucophaeus. The sequence goes on from NW_012106419.1 coordinate 380,584, forward strand.
CCCACTCCCCACCCAGGAGTAAGGAATTCTTAGTTCCCAGCTGCAGAGAAGTGCCAAAAGCGAAACCCAGGATGGTATGGGTCCACTCTGTTCAGTAAGCATGAACAAAATTAGAACTGGGTAGCCACCTCGGGGTCGGAGGTAGGCCCCGAGGTTTGAAGTAGGAGTAAAAGAGGGGCTAATGCTAAATCCCAGTTAGCTAAATGCTAAGTCTGCCCTTGGGATTAACTTTCAGACCAGGCCCCAGGAAGGTATGCTTAGGGATCTTGGGTCACAGGGAGCTGAGGTTAGTCCTATTCTCTTATTCCTACCCAGAGACGAAAAGGGCTGGGGCCCTTTTTGTGGGTTCCTCCCAAATACGGACTTTCCCCTCTACCTCATCCCATCCCACAAAACCCACAATCTCAGAGCTGTGCAGAAGGAACCAGAAGCTTCCCCTTCCCACCATGACCCCTTAGAGACTCTTGGTTTGCCATGCTCTCCACAGAGGCAATATATTTCACTGATCTAAAAGGCAATGCTTTGGCTAAAAACACAACCTCTTTTTGAAAATGAGAACTTGTCTGGGTATTGGAGTTTCACTAAGAATTCTAGGTGTTTCTGACTGCATTTGAGGGCTATTTTTGGTTTCTCTGGAAAACTACAAGACTTACGAACATGTTTGGGGCCCAGAATTACCTGGCCAATGCCTGAGCAGTTCCAACTATCCCCTAAAAAAATGGCAGTTCCTGAATTCAGAAATACTACCACGACTTCTACTATCAGTTAACATTGATGAAATTACTGTAGTGTGAAAGGGACTGTTCCACACTCTCCCACTTCTTATCACATTTAGTCCTGTGTGGAATTCTGTCTATTTTACAAACAGGAAGCCTGAGGCTTATCCAGGTGGGGACATCTGCCAAGGCTTCCACAGATAGCACAGGGTAGAGCCTAGCATCAACCTCACTGCCTGATGCTGCCTGACTCCCAAGCTACACAACCCAAAGAGTCAAACCAGAGCAGGCCTCCTTGGCAGCGAGTATAGGGGTGGGTAGGAAAGAGGAAGCTGAGATCCAGAGGCTCTGTACAAAGGCTTTGGGTCAGGTGCACAGGTTATGAAGGGTTCCTCCCTGACTCTGTTTCAAGGCTCACCTTCTGAGTCTTCAAAGAACTTACTGTGGTCATGTTTCCTTCTCTTGCAAGCTCATGCACAGCTAGAATTTGGCAGGCATCAATATTGCTTTCATCTTTTTCTAGGATTCTGAAGGAAGAAGAGGAGGCACATGAATTGAGGGTATTGATAGGCAAGGCTGGGATGGTGAGTTGGCAACTTCTGATTGTCTTTGAATATCCATTCTCCCCTCTTCTTTTAATAATAGAACTCCCAAATTAGCCAGACATAAGCTGCTCAGAATAAAGATGACATTTCCCAGCCTCTCTTTGCAGCTTACATTTGGCCATGTGACAAAGGTCTGACCTACAGGATAGAAGTGCAAGTGAGGGGTGTGCTGTCCAGTTGTGCCCCACCAGCATGCCTTCCCTCCTGCCTACTGTCTGGAATGTGGACCATGTGAGCATTATCCTAGGAATAGCAGAGCAACAAGACAGAGGGGCTTGGGACTCCCCAGAGTTAAGCTGTTATCCCAGCCCTGAGCCACCAACAACTTTACCTGGAGGAAGAATAACCTTTTATGTTATTTAAGTTGTGTATCTGAGGGTCTTTGCCACAGAAACGTATTCATAACCCAACTAGCCAGACATGACCACGGTGCCAGAGTCTGGAGGTGGCCAGAAAGGTACTTGGGGGGCAGTCACTTTAAGATGGAAAAGGAACCTGGGTTTCAATTCTGTCCCATTGTGAAGCTATAGCTTCTGACCATACTATGAGGTTTTTGATATTCTATTTCTTTATAGAAAGATTCTTTCCCATTTTTCAGCCTGTCAGGGAATGACTTTCTGCTTAATAGTAGGTTCGTCTAATTCACACACTAAATTCCAACATGATTAGGCACAATCAGCACTGAAAAAGTTCTAACCATTTCTGATGCTTCTGAGAGCACTGTAAACCTCATACATTTGAGAATTAACAAAAACTGCAACATACTTTGAAAAACTTATAGACCAAAGAAGAATCTGAATAGATATTAGAAAATTCTTGGAGCCAAATGATATAGAAAAATATTACATATCCAAATGGGTAGACTCTGCAAAAATGGTACCTTGAGGGACACCCACAGACTTCAATGCTTATATTCTAAAGTAAAATTGGTAGAATGGTTGAGACAGGCATCCAAATTAAGAGTCAGAAAACAGGCCAGGCATGGTAGCTTATACCTGTAATCCTAGCATTTTGGGATTCTGGGGTGGGAGGATTGCTTAAGGCCAGGTGTTCAAGACCAGCCTGGCAACACAGTGAGATCCTATCTCTACAAATTAAAAAATAAAACCGAAAACTAAAATTAAAAAAAAAAGAGAGAATACAATAGCAGAATACCTTGGAAAAAAGTAGTTGGTAGGAAATAATAAAGTTAAGAACAGAAATTAGGCTGGGTGTGGTGACTCACACCCATAACCCCAGGACTTTTGGAAGCAGAGGCAAGAAGATTGTTTGAGCCCAGGAGTTTGACAGCTGCTTGGGCAACATAAAAAAAAAAAAAACTTATAAAAAGAAATAGCTGGGTATTGTGGTGCTTGCCTGTAGTCCTACCTTCTTGAGAGGCTGAGATGGGAGGATCACTTGAGCCCAGAGGTTCAAGGCAGAAGTGAACTATGATTATGCCACTGCACTCCAGCCTAGGCAACAGAGCAAGACACTCCCCCCCCGCAAAAAAAGGGGGGGCAGAAATTAATAAATTAGAATACACAAAGAATATAATATAGAACTTATAATACAAAATTTCTATTTTATTAGAATATAATAGAAAGGAGCTACAAAACTCAAAGCTGGTTCTTTAAAAAGGCTAATAAGAGAGGCAGACTTTTAATATTAATGAAGAAAAGAAAGAAAAAATATATTAGGGATGAAAACAGAAACACACCTTTATAGAGCAGAGTTTTAAAAATCTGAGGGGCCGGGAGCAGTGGCTCACGCCTGTAATCCCAACACTTTGGGAGGCCAAGGCGGGCGGATCACGAGGTCAGGAGATTGAGACCACCCTGGCTAACATGGTGAAACCCCGTCTATACTAAAAAATACAAAAAAGTTAGCCAGGCGAGGTGGTGGGCGCCTGTAGTCCCAGCTACTCAGGAGGCTGAGGCAAGAGAATGGTGTGAACCCGGAGGTGGAGCTTGCAGTGAGCCGAGATTGCACCACTGCACTCCAGCCTGGGCGACAGAACGAGACTTCGTCTCAAAAAAAAAAAAAAAAAAAAAATCTGAGGGAATTCTATGAATCCCACTAACTAGGAAAGCTTCCATGAGGGAACACGCTGGGGCACTGGATTCAATCTGTTGGCCCCAAACACTGTCTCCCTTCACATGGGCACAGCAGGGCCAGGGCCGGGGAGGCCACAAACACCCACATATGGCTTCAGTCAGGTGCTTCCAGGTGAGCTGCTGGCCTGAGACCTAGCCTCCAAAGCAAGCTCCTACGAAGGCCAGGTCTACACTGTGAGAAAGGGAAGCTGAGGTCCACACAGGCATTAGCAGCTTGTGTGTGGCACCTGTGGGCTGGGCAGGATAGAGACATGTTTGATTTGCCACCAGCACCTCTCTATAAGATTCAAGTTCCAGCCATCAGCGGAGGAATTAGGATTCTTCCCAAGGGAAGGAAGAAGTTTGATTATATGCTTTTTTTTTTTTAGACCTGTGCTCTATATTTCCCTATAATTCAGTTACAAGTCATAGTGATAACTCATGGGCCATTAACTCCTACTGGGAAAAAAATGAAGATGATACATTTTAGAATGATTGTGATAAAAATAAAGTGTTAGAGTTTATTTTTATTTATTATTATTATTTTTTGAGACAGGGTCTTATTCTGTCACCCAGGCTGGAGTGCAGTGACACAATCACAGCTCACTGCAGCTTCAACCTTCCTGGGCTCAAGTGATTCTCCCACCTCAGCCTCCCTAGTAGCTGGGACTTCAGGTGCACACCACATTGCCCAGCTGATTTTATTTTTTTATTTTCTGTAGAGACAAGGTCTCACTATGTTGCCCAGGCTGGTCTTGAACTTCTGGGCTCAAGCAATCCTTCTGCCACAGCCTCCCAAAGTGTTAGGATTACAGGCATGAGCCCACTGTGCCCATTAGAGTTTAAAGAGACATTTTTTTTTTTTTTGGCTCGCCAAAAGCCTTGCATCAAATATCCTCCCAAAAGCCATTTTCATTTTTCTTCACAATGCTTCCAGATCACTCTATACTTGGTATCTGGTTTCTACACGCCCAATAACTCCTGAAATCTGCTCTCTGGTTTATGTACCCAGTCTGCTGCTAAAACACTTCTCTCAAAGTCACCAGTGACTTTTTTCCCCTAAAGTTTTTATTAAGGTATACCATACTCATAGTTTAAAAAAAAACTTAATAATGAAATATATTCTAGTCTTATTCTCCTGCAGTCTTCACAGCCACTGCTTTCTACCCTGGAACTCTTGCTTTAGTTCTTTCGATGGGTCCTTCCCTGCCTCTTGTTGTTTAACAAGTCTTTACCCTCTATTTCTTGATTTAGCCATCACAGGCCACAGCTCCTAGCCTCATGTTATGATGTGTATTTCGTTTGCTTGCACACCCGTCCCCCGTCTCCTCCTCATCCCAATTTGGCCATAGCACAATTCCCAGTTCCTCTATGGGCGATATTTACCTTTCCGCCTTGTTTTCCTGCCTCACCATCTTATAAGATGGTAACATACGTGTTAGCACCCTTGTCTTGGAAAGAAAGGAAGCTGCACGGTTGGGCAGTAACTCACCTATGTCCCATTTCTACTGTCTGCTCCCAGTCCTGCCGAGCTAAGAACAGCTGCATCTTCAGGACGAGGGCTGGCAGGAAGCTCCCTGAAGTCACAGTGATCTGGTTCACCACCTCCAGGGCCTCTGAGTAGTTCTGCTGCATCATGAAGTACATTGCCTGTTGGGAGCCAGACAGAAGAGCCTCCGTGAAGGGAGTGCCCATGAAGGGAGTTTGTTGGAGGGGGGTTGTCTCAGTGTCTCCATGAAAACAGGAACAGAACCTGACACATGGGCACTGCGGGTCCTCTCAGCTGGGCCAGTAGCCCCTCAAAGTCCCCGGGAGAAAGAGTGACATATCAAGGTTTACAACAGTCTTGGGTTCTTGGACAGGATGAACAGGGGCTTTGGGGACATAGCTAAGCCCCAAGCTTGGGAAACTTAGCAGGCCTGGGATAGGGCAAGCCCATGTGAGGTTACCCTGAAGGCGAGAGGTGAGGTCACTGGGCACTTTCCAGTTCCATAAATTTTCCATTCATTTCCCATTCACTTTTCTGGATTGCGTCACTGAAATTGCTTGCCAAGGCCCAGTTTAGCAATTCTGAGTCAGTTAGGGTTTTCTGGCAAATACTTCTATCGCAAGGTTGTGGAGTTTTTTTGTTGTTGTTCTGTCAAGGCCTATTGGGCTGAGGTCATGGCCTCTGCAGGCAAACACCAGCCACTAGGTTCTCCTCAAACAGTCATGACACAGGTGCCCTAAGGGCCAGGGGGCAATGCTTCTAAAAGACTTGAAATTGGACTCTGAAAGGAGGGCTTCCCTCGGACCTACAGTAACCCCCATTAAGAGACTTGTCACTAAAAACAAGAGGATTATTCTGTATAATGAAGATTTTTGTACAAATGTGTTCACTGAAAAACTTCAAGTGCATAACCAGAAACAATCCCAATATCCAACAATAGGGGACCAGGTTGGTAAATTACATTATGCCCATACAATAGAAGACTGGCTTTACATCTATGTTCAAACTGACATTTTGAATATTACACAAAGACAATATTACATGAAGAAAAACAAAGTAAATGACAATATACCCTAGGGTGAAAACTACATTATATACCAACACTGTGACCCACCCCCCTATCATCAGGAGCAGGAGAGTTGGTGACTGATGGCTCTCAATGGAGCCTCCCTCCAGGGATTACCCATGGTTGAAGGGAGCTGCTTTGTCCCAGGTCACACCTGTCCCTGGGGCAGCCCACCTCCAGTGTCAGGGCACTGACGGGGAGCTCACTGAAGGGGCTTCCCAGCTCCGGAGTTCCTCATAGAGTTGGCTGCGGCCTTTGCTGTGACTGTTCACAGCCAGCCTTCTCTTTCCACAGACGCTGGCCCCAAGGGTGCTCTGTGATAAGCTGGCTCACAATAATCTCCATCGCTTTCTGCCACCCAGAAAGCCAACCTAACACACACCCTGGACCCAAGTATAGAACGAAGACTAGAAGACATTGCCCTAAAATACTAACACTTGTCTTGGAGCGGTAAGACTAAGCCTGCCATTTTAATTCATCTGTTGACTTTTTTCAGGCTTCTGTTTTCTTAAATAAGTACATACTCTTTTATAATAAAAAATATACAAACAGAAGAAAATATGAGGACATTTTTTCTCTCAAAGATTAATTCCATGAGGCTCACAAGAGAAAAAAGAAACTTAAGATCAGAAAATACAGAACATATAAAATATATACCTCCCTTTTCTTACGGCACACTAAATGAATTTAACAGGCAGAAAGAGGTGAAATGGGAAGGTCAAAATAAAAGAAGGGAGAAAGGCATTGAGTGAAACTAACACAGAGGCAGACAGAAAGCCTGAGAGGGTCAAGGAAGGACAGACCTTCAGATAGCGACCCTGAGAAGACCCCCATGCAAATGAGACAGAAACTCAGATCAACCAGGAAGAATTTGAGAAGTAGAGTGGACCTTGGACTGCTGTGTAACCCTGGGTTGGCTGCTGAACCTCTCTGGGCCTCTGCTCTTCATCTACCAGATGAGGCATCTGGAGACTGAGGTTTTGGCCTGGGGGTACCTGGTGGGTCTCTGGTTCCAGTGGCCTGGCCAGGAATACTTCTACCTCTCCCTTTCCCACTGCCCACCTTTCCCATCAGCCCCAGCACATCTTTGGTGTCCTGAATTCCTTGTTCCAGGTACTCAATGGCTTTCTTCACAGTGTGGGGCTTGTCTGAGGTGAGGTCCACCCAGCCTCTGAGCACGTAGGCCTGGATGAGAACAAGATGAAAGATGAAGTCCTTGGTTCCGCACAGCTTCAACCCAGCCTGCACATGATCCACCCTTTGCCACCCAACACCCTGAGGCCCCGCCAGGCACAGTCCCATGCAGATCTCAGGGCAGCCGGTTCTTTCTCACGGCCAGGTCTCCCATTGTTGCTTTGTCCGGAAATGTCCTGGACATTTCCCCTCCCACTCCCAACCAAACCCCTGCACCTGATGTCCATTACCACTCGGTACAACTCAGCCTCAGAGGCCCCTGCTTAGGAGACCTCCTTCCCTGTACCCTTACAGCTCTCTATAACCCTTACTGAGGCACACTCACCTATCCTGTCATTGCCTGTTTACACTGGGGTCAGTAGCCAACATGGGGGCCTACTCAGGGCCACTCTTGATCTCTCCACTTCTTAGGCCAGTACAAGGCCTGGCTCTGCATAGGAAGCCCAGGAATGCCCTCTGAGTGGGTGAGCAGGAGCCATTCTGAGCTCGTGGACCTTGCTGGTTCCATGTTAGCCTTCACCCAGCCTCTCCTGGCAGATGGGGAGGGCCAGGCCTGGGAAGCAGACTTGGAAGAGCCCTGCCCTAAAGCACGCCTCATGATGGCCTAGATCAGTATTTCTCTGTTATATTTCTATTTCTCTTTTTCTATTATCTGTCCTAAGGAGTCTCTTTAGATACTGTTTCCTAATTAATCCCTTCCCCTGCAAGAAATGTTAATGCCTCAGATATACCATATCTGTGTATTGTGTACTATATATATATATGTGTATTTTATACATAAAGAATAAGATTTTTTTCATCTTCTCCCCCAGGGACCATGTCTACACCCTTTGAAAATTGATATCAGCCCTGCTGAGAAGGCATGGTCTAGACTGAGGCTTCAAATTCCATATTAGTGCAGATATACAGTATATGGGCTGTACTGCATGAGCCACCATTCAGTTCCAGCAGAGCACTATAGGGAGGGAATGGCCCAGTGTGACCAGCTCATCTGGGTCCTCAAAAGAACCAGTAAGTTTGGACTAGCCTGGGCAACATGGCAAGATCCAGTCTCTACAAAAAATGTAAAAACCAGCTGGATGTGCTGGCACACACTTATGGTCCCAGCTACTTGGGAGGCTGAGGTGGGAGGATTGCTTGTGCCTGGGAGGCTGAGGCTGCAGTGAGGTCTCAAAAAAAATTTCTTAAGAATATGGTGCAAGCCATAGAAAATCTATCTAGAAATCAGACTCTATGGACAAACGCCAATGAGTAACCTCTGCTAAGCCCAGAGACAACATACTTGGGGCAACTGTGAGACCCGGTATTTTGTCAGTGCCTGGGTGTGGCTCTCCCCCAGTTTCAGGGCCCTTTGTGGGAGTAAGGGCCACCCTGCTATTACGTGTTTGGGTGCTGCTTTCTTCGCCTGTTGTCCCCATGGTGTGGTGAATACCTCTCTGAAGCCTCTAGAGATCTTCAGCATGCGGTCAATGTACTCTTTGGCCTTGTCATGGTGGCCTATGAGCCAGAGGAAGACACCAGCATAGTACAGGGCAGTCCCACTGACTGTCTTGCGTATTTCCTTTAGGCTGTACTCAAGCTCCTGAATTGCTTCTCGGTCTGTAAATCCAAGAGCGAAGGAAGAGGGAGAGTTAGGATGCGGAAGTCTGCCTAGTTCTGCAGGGGCCACCAAGAGCCCAGGGAACTACCTCTGGGTCTCTCTCACACACTGTGGATCTCCTTCAACATATGCAGCACACCGCGTGCAGTCCAAGGCCTAGAAACCAGCAGTACCTGCCCTTGAGATGCCGCAGGGGCTGCCCTGGCCTGGACTCAGGTGTGCTCTCTGAGATTATCTTCTCTTTTCTGTGCCCAGCAGTGTGCTGAGCAGGCAGACCAAACCAAAATCCTTAGCCTCAGGCCCACAACTTATTATGAGTGGGGAAACAGTAGTCTGTAGTCACTCTTGGACCCTCTCCCTGACTCTAGAGGGGTGGAGATTAGGGGTAGAATTATATATATTAGCTTGGTTTTTCTGATAAGATCTTGGCAAAGAAGAAGGGTGTTTCCCCAAATCTTGGGATCTGGAGCATGGACCCCTCCCACTGTCATGGGTTCTGCCTGCTTCCACTCAGTTGGATCCAGGCATAGCGTCTTCTCCCAGACCTCCAAGGGGAGACGAGCAGCAGTCACTTCTCACTGGTTAACAGCATCTGCCCAGCCACCAGGGCACACACCTCCTTTGGCAGCCCTTGAGGGACTGTGTATCTCTGGGGCAGCGCTTTCTTTCCCCTGGTGGGTCAGGCCTGGCTGAGTATGGTGGCACTCACCAATGATTTCACATCTTTTGTGAGCATAAATGAGGGCCATGGTGGAGCACAGGGACACGTCTGGGTAATGCCTGATGCTTTCCAGGTCACTGATGGCATCCTGGATGTGCTCTGCAAAGACAGTCCACATAGTTACACTCTCAAGCTCCAGGATTAGAGCACATGAGACTCTGTAGCTGACCCAACGGCTCAGCACTACCTGCCTTTGCCCAGAGTCAGAGGACTAACTGGTCTGAAAGGTCCCCAGTGACCCAAGCTCCCTGAAGACTGGGACTCTGGGAAAGAGTTGCTGGTAACATGGTCCAGGCTGTTGGGGGCTGGAAATCTTGGACTTGAAAGGTGTACCTGTGAGTACTTGTGGGGATATGTGTGAGGCTGCAATTAGCTGCGTCAGTTCTGAAGAAGGACTTCAGGCAGGGCTTTCCCAGCTAGTGCTCAAGAGCCACTGATTACATTTATCCCTCCATGTCCTCAGATACTGGCCATGGGCCATTCGGCCAGTCCTCAGCCCAGGACCACCTTCTGAAAGTCAGCGCATCTGCACCTGCATGGGCCCCACTCCTTTGCCCGTACCTGTACCATACCCACCTGTCCTCACACCTACCTCTTCCTCCTCCTTTGCCTGCATTACCAGTTCTCAGCTTCCAGGCCTGGAATTACTTCAAGAATCATGCAGCTATCTCTCCAATCACTCATTTTACAGAGAGGGAACCCGAGATGCAGAGCAGGGATAGTGAGCGCTCTGAGGTCTCAAAAGTCAACTAGATATGGATTACGTAGGCTTCTGTGGATTCCCGTGGGAATCCAGCCGCTGAGTATGAAACTGTTTTTATGGGACCATAACTAGGATACAAGGAGGCATCCAGGTGGAGCCAGAATGTTAGGGCCGGGCTAGTGCCTGGGGTCACAAGACCAACACTGCCAAGTCCTTACCTTCTTTGAGGACTCCATAGGCTTTAAAGAACTTCAACACAGGGTCATTGCTGAATTTTTCCAGGCCCACAGCTGCAGTCTGCTGCACGTGGTGGAAGTACTTTTCCTGGCTATAGTAAATGATCCCAGCCTGTATGAAGGAAGACATAGCTGCATTAGCCCAGTCCCTTCTCTGTCTCTGTTCTGTCCCAGATGGGATGAGACCTGCTCCCTTCCCTATCCCCTGCTCCTCCTCAGTTCTGCAAAGGGAAGAGAAAGAGGAAACATTCAGGCCTCATCCTGTCCTCTAACAGCCCTGGGAGCAGCTCCATGTAGTTTCTCCAGGAAAGAGTTTGGAGGTGTTTGGGGGATTACCAACAGATTCTGGTTCAACTATGATGGGGAATGCAACCCAGGCTTTGTCTTAGGAAGGGAATAAGGGGGAAAAATGAGGACACATAATAAGAAAAATTATACCAATTGTAGTTACAAGTTATTGTGGGCTTCATATCCACTATCCTGTACACGGCCCTCTCAGTATCTTTCACAGCTAAGGAAGCTTAAGCCCATGGAAACTATAGCTTGACAAAGGGGCTGAGATTTTAAAGTTAAGTTTCACTTCCCCTAAGGTTTGTGAGTGCTAGGTTGGGAACAGATGTAGTTGGACTGTAAACAGCCTCGTGGGCCATACGAAAGAGCCCAGACACCATCCTAAGGGTAACAGAAAGCAGAATGGTTTTAAGGCGAGGGATGTTTTCAGAGGTACATTTTTGCAACAACCACTCTGGCTGCTTCTGCGTGTGGGGAGTGTGTGCTGTGGTGGCTGCAGGGACTACTGCTGCTGAAGAGAGCCAGAGCAGAGAAACCAGATGGGAAGGAGGCTGTTGCAGGTGCTCAGGGGGAGAGATGGTGCTGGTTCTGGGCTAGAAGATAAAAAGATAAAAAGAAAACTCAGGAGACATTGAGGAGCTGGCAGTTCTTGAAGACAGGATTAGAAGATGAGTATAAGGAAGAGGTATGAGTTAAGGCTAGGAGATTAAATAGTGATGCCATCAACTGGGGTGGGAGGCGCAGGCGAGAGTGAGCTGGGTGGAAGAAGGGATGATGACAAGAAAGGATAATGATAGTGATGAGATGCGCTGGTTTGGGGTAGCTCAAGAACCGGGGATGCTAATTTGGGGCTCAGGGAGCGCAGAAGCCACCGGAAAAGATGCGCTTGCCAGGAAGAATGGGGCAAGAAAGGGCAGGACCGCCTGATATATAACTGAGGACTGCGAAGGGTGGCAGGAGAGTAGCAAGGCACGAGGTCGCTGTGTCAGAGGCGGGGAGTCACGAGGGAGCGGTCGGACAGCGCCCAGGCCACGCACCATAAGGCAGGAGTCATTGCTGCTCATCTCGGGCCGCTCGCGGCTCCGAGTCCGGGTCTGGTGGGGCGGCGCGGAGCGGGATTCCCGAGGCAGAGTCGTGGGCACTCTATCACGGCGGGCGGTTGAAGGCGTTACAGTCCTTGGAAACGGAGCTGCTAGCCGGTTGCTAGGAGCGTCAGTGTCTGGAGTGGGAGGAACAAAGCGCTTCACGTCACAAGGCGCAGGAATCGAGCGCCGAGAGAGCGAGTCCGTGCTAGTGGCGCCGGGTCGGCCTGGGTAGGCGCAGCGGGAGTGGACCCGAATGCCGAGCGGAGCCGCTGCCATGGGCCTGGGCGTCAGCGCTGAGCAGCCCGCGGGCGGCGCCGAGGGCTTCCACCTGCACGGGGTGAGTCGCCGCCGCGGCGCCGGTGACCTTGGCAGGGCGCTCGCAACCCCGCGCCCGGGCCTCCGGTTGCCGGCTGGCTGGCGACTGCGGCGGGGTCCCGGCCGGAGTGTTTTCGCGTGGGTGGCGGGCGGTGCCCCCTGCCCGGTGGGAGCCGCCTGGGAGAGGCGGCCTCGCGGGACTGCCGGACCCTGGCCACTCTGCGGCCACGGTCGGGCCCAGCGCCCGCACCAAGTGACAGCAGTGCCGGAAGCGGAGCGTTTTCCCGGTCCGGCCGCCGGGAATGGCGCTCCTGCCGGGTGAAGAATGCACCACTGCCAGTCAGGACGCACTCTTGCACTTAGCACATATTTACGCTCGCCTGCCGCGTCCGCGCTCTGTGCTGGGCCTGGGAAGAGAGTCAGCCATGCCGAGGACAGTTCCGGGGGCCGGGGTAACCTAGTGGACGCAGCTGCAGGGGAGCCCGTCGGCGCGCGTCCCGCCAGTCGTAGGGTCGTAAGGGCTTCCGAGTGTAGAGGACCGGTGCAAACCAGCCACGGGATAGTGGGGAAGGGAGGGCCAGGAGAGTGCTGCAGAATCCTCGAGGAGAGCGTTTGCAGCTGGGGAGGGTCCCAGCCTTTAGATGCCTCTACAAGGAAGTCTGGGCGAGCAGGCTTCCGGAAAGTGGAGACGGAGTGGGGTTCCTAGAACGGAGTGGGCTGTGAAGGTGAGGAGAGGGGCCGCAGCCTGATGGAGATTTGTGCTTGCGGAGAGGGAAGGGCTATAATGTAGGTGAGAGGGGCTGGGGGTCTCTTACCCCGGAGCGCTGCGGGGAAGAGGCGTCCTTGCACCCCCCTTTCCCTAGTGAAAGGCAGCTGGATGCAGAGATGAGTGGAGACGGGCAAGTTTGTCGGTTTGTGTGTTTCGAAGGTAAGGTCTGTTGCCAGCTAGCCACATGAGAGGGCTAAAGGAGGAGTTTCTTAACGTGAAAACCGGGCTGGCTTGGAGAACCCAGAGTTGACAGGATTTGTGTTTGGTAATGGGCTTTCTTACAGTGAGGCACCAAACAGCAAGTGTTGACAGTGGAATGCATCCAGCCAGGAGCGTCTTCCAACAGGTTTGATTAACGGCAAAGGAACTCAGGATATTGGCAAGAGGAGGGGTAAGGCGATGATGGGAGCTTCGAAGATGGGAGGGACCTGCCTGATGGAGAGGGACAAATCGGAGAGGGACCAGGGATCAGAGGCTGTCATCACAAAAACGTAGTTTTGAGCTCCTACTCTGGCAGGCAGAATTCTAAGGCTCTAGAGATAAAGCAGTGAACAGAACAAACATGGTCCCTGTTCTCCTGGAACTGACATTTGGAATGCTGGTAGGGAAAGAAGGGAAATGAAAAAAATACATGGTAGGTGGTAATTACTAGTGATAAAAATAAAGCAGGTTAAGGGGATACAGAATAGTGAGTGGGTGCTATTATTGATAGAGTGGTCAGGAACGGCCTCTTCTCAAGTCACATTAGAACAGATGCTTCTGAAGGAAGTAAAGAGTGGACAATACAGATATTTAGGGGAATAGTAGTATTCCAGGCAGAAGGACCAGCTTGTGCAGAGTCCCCGAGGTATGTTGTGCTTGTGTGTTTGAGGAAATGCCAGGTGATGCTGGTGTGCTTGGGTGGTGTGGCCAGTGTGAGGAGGAGACCAGAGCAGACCACGTAGGACCTTGCCTGTTGTCCTGAAGATTTAAGATTGTATTCTGAGATGTAGAACCATCAGGAGGTTTTAAGTGGAGGAGTGACATGACCTACTTACATTTAACAACACTGAAGAACAGCTGTGCTGCATTCTAGAAATATTGGCACCTCGCTGTGTGCCTAACACTTTGGAGAAGTCGCTGCCCTCAGTGAGCTTAGAGTAGTGGCAGATTCACCAGGAAACAGCTGTTAGGAGAGGGCAGTGGTTGGGGGAGGGCTCTGGGTTGGATTTCCTGGGGTCAAATTGCTGAATTACTGAGTACTTGGTCTCATCTGTCATTTGAGGTTATTAAAAAGGTTAAATGATACATAAAGCAGGTGAGGTGGTACCATTCCCTGGCACTCAGCCGACCAGCCCTTAGTAAGTATAAGCTGTGATCACTGTGAGTTCCATTAGGTTCCCTGATTGGGAAGGATAGGGTGGAAGCATTAGGAAAAGCAGCACTAAAGGGCCATGGGGCAGGCTGTGATGGGAGCCCCTGAGGGAGCTGGATAGCAGGCAGTGGTTTCTGAAGGGGGAGCAATACAGTGGGCAGCAGCATAGATTATTTCAGCTGCGGAGCCATGGTGAGTGGTGACGAGGCCCCAGGTGAGAAAAGTGGAGTGTAGCCAAGCAGAGGACAAAGCCACAGGAGAGGGTGGGTGGAGGTACTGGGTGGGTCAAGGAGCCCAGGCCTGGGGCCTGAGTCTCTGAACCTCATTAATGATGGAGAGCAGCTGACATGCAATACTGGGGAGTGGGGAGGGGAATAGGCAGGCACCTGACATGGAGTGGTTTGGAAGTGGCCGTGATCAGGTAGGGGCACTGTCCCCAAGCTGTTCCTGAATAACTGTCCTGTGGTTTTCAAAAGATCCCCTCACTCCAAGGGTTAGAGGGCAGGGCCCAGAGCTCCCCTGCAGTGGGGCCTGGGAGCAGCTTGCCTACTGGGCCAGGCCAAGTAGGGCCAGATCTGATTTCTGGGCTGCACTCACTCCCTTTGGAAGCCATGGCAGCTTCTGGAGGTGATAAGGAGGGGCCCAGTTGGTGATGCTGCCAGAAGGGAGTCCTAATTTCAGGGGCAAACTGGCCTTAATCTCAGCGATTTGTTCTTAGCCTAGTCTTCATGAGCTGTCCTTCAGGTTGGGGAATCCAAAACTGGAGGGGCTGGTGTACAGCAGGAGCCATAGGGCCTTTCCCATGAGGAGGCAGCAAGAGCCTAAGTCCTGTGCCCTCTGAGCTGGGTCTGGCTGGTGTCTACACCAACAGGTCATCAAATGCCTATAGCCAAAGGCCAGAGGGTGTGTTTGTGGGTCCATCTTCGGGTCTAGGGCCTTGGGACAAAGCCTGCATTGTTTAAGCCAGGCTCTGTAAATGGGGCTTTTGGGATGGATTTCTGCTGCAGCCTGCAAGGCCTGGTGGTTGTGCTTTTGGAGACAGCAGCAGTGAGCTGGGGAGTTCAGGGAGGGGCAGGGAGCACCCTGGGACTGGGAATGCTTCCTGGAGGAGGTGTCCTGCACAGGCATGGAGGCTACACTATGAGGCTGGTAGGGTAGC
The DNA here is from genome assembly GCF_000951045.1 of Mandrillus leucophaeus. NCBI lineage: Eukaryota > Metazoa > Chordata > Mammalia > Primates > Cercopithecidae > Mandrillus > Mandrillus leucophaeus. The sequence goes on from NW_012106419.1 coordinate 395,962, forward strand.
TGAGCCAGTGGGAGGCTCCTCAGTCCAGAGCCAGGGTGTGGAGATTGGCACTGCCCACTCACTGGGCTCCCTGGCTCAGGCCCAGGTCTACCCCTGGGGTCTGCTCCTCTGCCAGTGGCTTTCATTACCTGCTGGACTGAGCCTGGGTCTCCCACCCCAGAGGCTGGGGACCCCTGGGATCTGGCTGCAAGCTGCCTTTCCCACTCCTCTTTCTCGGCACAGCCCTGGGTATATCCCTCCTGAGGCCTGCCCACCTCCACTGCACGTCAGGGCCCTCCCTTCTTGTCCAGTCTAAACCTTTCTGGTAAATCCTTTTGGCTTTCCAGCCAACCCTAGCCCAGCTCTCTAGAGCAGCATTCCCACAGGCCTGGGCCAGCCTGTCTCCATACTGCCTCCTGGGAGCCCCTAACGATGTCCTGGGCTATAAGCCATTTCTGAAAGCATCTGTGGATCATAATCAGGAAGGAGCCATTTTCCTAAGAGGAAAATTTTTGCTCAGGAAGGTAGCAAGAGACCATGGAGTGAACCTTGAGAATGCCCAGAACAGTTCACGCCAGGCATGTGTTCTGGCTGGCACACCGGGAGTGCTGATGGTTCCTGAAATGGGGGAGAGGGCTACTTGGAGAGTCCCAGGGTTGGCACAGTGACTGTGGCCTTTGCTGTGGGACAGGTGCAGGAGAACTCCCCAGCCCAGCAGGCGGGCCTGGAGCCCTATTTTGACTTCATCATCACCATTGGGCACTCGAGGCTGGTGAGGTTCCCCAACCCTGTCTCTGCTTTGCTTGCTTGTGTGTGTTTGTGTGTCTCCATCTGTCCCACAGGCCCCAGTCTACCCTTCCCTCCCTTTTTTTCTAAAGGGAGTCCCAGCCCTGTCTCCCCTTCTGCCAGGGTTGTACTTAGAGCCTGACTGGGGCCCTGCCCAGTGCTCAGCTTCTGAGCTCTCTGGGGTGGACAGAGGACAGATGGCCTCTTGGAGGTGGCCACAGGCCCAAGGGGCCTGCCTCCTGGGCGTGAGGGATATGAGGGCCCTGGCCAAGGGCCAGCTCAGAGTGGGGCAGCACTGGAATGCTGTGGATCCCAGAGGCTTTTTGCTTGCTTTTTCTGGCAGGCTGAGGAAGGTTTGGCAGTGCTTGGGGGAGGTAGGGGTCCCAGTGGCTACAGGCTTAACCCTGGTCTGTGAACCTGGCCCATCCACTACCTTGGCCCATCCCCACAGTGACCCTGCTGGGGGCTGCTGCCCACTAAGGCCCTTGCCCCATCTCAGGCCCAGACTTATCTGAGGGTCCTAGCCTGGGCATGGGGTGGCCTTGGAGTCAGCCCCACTGCCCCCACAGAACAAGGAGAATGACACACTGAAGGCACTACTGAAAGCCAATGTGGAGAAGCCCGTGAAGCTGGAGGTGTTCAATATGAAGACCATGAGGGTGCGCGAGGTGGAGGTGGTGCCCAGCAACATGTGGGGCGGCCAGGGCCTACTGGGTGCCAGCGTGCGCTTCTGCAGCTTCCGCAGGGCCAGTGAGCAGGTGTGGCATGTGCTGGTGAGTGTGGGGTATGGTAGGGCAGGGTGTGTCGGAAGGATGAGTTCACTGGGGCAGGTCTGGATGTGGGCGGGGTGTGAGGGTGGGACATGCAGGAGTGGGGTGGGAGCCTTGGAGCCGTGGTCAGGGAAGACAGAGGGCAGGATGTGGTCTCATTCCAGTGTCCCAGAGAGGGCAGCTCATTACTACCTGAACAGTGTACCTTGCTTCCCGTTAGCCATGACTCTGAGCACTTTCTTACCTTCTATACCTAGGTTACTTAATTTGAAAGGCAGAAATACCATCTACTGGCATGGTGGTTGGACTGATGGAATGCTGCTGCTTTTATTATTTTGTGTCCCTCTGTGTGTGTGTGTGTGTGTGTGCGCGCGCGCACACACAGAGCCATGTGTTGCATGACAACATTTCAGTCAACTACGGACTGCATATAAAATATTGATTCCATAAGATTATAATACCATATTTTTTACTGTACCTGTTCTATGCCTGAATGTTTAGCCACACAGATACTTGTGTTACAGTTGTCTACAGTACTCAGAACAATAACATGCTGTGCAGGTTTGTAGCCTAGGAGCAATAGGCCACACCATATACTCTAAGTGTGTAATAGGCTATGTGTAAGTTAAGTTCACTGTATTATGTTTGCACAACAATGAAATCAACTAACAATGCATTTCTCAGAATGTATCTCTGTCAATAAGCAACGTGACTGTAAATATACTGTTTTTTTCTGGTGTATTGTTATATGATTAATCGATATCTTAACGAACCTCAGTGACCAAGCTGTCGTAGATGTTAGTCTGTCCACAGACACACGTGCACACCCAAAACCTGTGCTCATTGATGGTATCTAAGTTCTTGAATGCTCAGTCCTGTAGCCTGGTGGAAGGAGGGTGCTCTGAACTAGAAGTTGGCTGGTTTGTTTTCTAGCCACTTATTTTTCTCACTGACTTCTTGGGAGAGCCTGGCCTTCTTGCAGCCTTCTTTAATCTGCCCATGAGGGAAAGGGGACTGATGATGCAAATTCCTTTGCATTTCCCAGGGAGATTGGGAGTGGTGAAACTTTCCAAGGGAGAAAGGAATCCTTATTTGTACCCAGTTTTGCTCACTGTCCTCACCTCCAACCCCTAGGGGTCTTTAGGCACATGCTTGCAGCAGAAGCAGCAATGTAGTGGGGTACCTCCTGTAGCCAAGGTGTGCTTTTCTTCTTTTCATATATGTCTTTATTTTTCTCAGTAACCCTATCGTTAGATACTGTGTATCTTGCTTTTAATTGTGGGGAAACTGAGGCTAGGAGAGGTTCAATAATGTGTTTTCAGTCATATAGCTGGGCATCTGGAGCCAGAAGTTGAGCCCAGGGTCAGCTTCCAGAGCCTGGTGCTGAGCCTTACCATGGTATTGCCCTCTGCTGGACAGGCTGTAGACCTGGGGGAGGTAGGGGAATGGAGGGGTGAAAAGAGGGAGTATGGGCTTGAAGCCCTGCTTAGGGACAGAGGACAAGTGTCCCACTCACTACCTGAAAAGGCAGTTCCCCCTGCCCTTTCCCATCCCCCAACCACACCTCTAGTAGCATGGCCAGTGGCTTGCGGTTCTTTCCCCAGGATGTGGAACCATCTTCACCTGCTGCCCTTGCCGGTCTGCGCCCCTACACAGACTATGTGGTTGGTTCGGACCAGATCCTCCAGGAGGTGAGGAACCTGTAGCTTGCCCCTCCCTAGACCCTCTGGATGTGGTGTGAAGAGAAGGGTGCTGTCCATGAGAAGTGTCTGGTTTTGTTGAGGCTTTAGCCCTGGAAGCAGGCCTCAGGTGCTATGCGTTTCTCACAGTCAGAGGACTTCTTTACGCTCATCGAGTCTCATGAGGGGAAGCCCTTGAAGCTGATGGTGTATAACTCCGAGTCAGACTCCTGCCGGGAGGTGACTGTAACTCCCAATGCAGCCTGGGGTGGAGAGGGCAGGTACTTCATGGGGTTGGAGGGCTGCAGGGCCAGATGGGTGGGGCGTGACCAGTGGGCATGGACCTCAGAGTTCTATGGTGGAGATGGAGGAGGGTTGGGCCCTTGTCCCAGGGATCCTGAGGCTGACCAGTGTTTCAGAAGTGCCCTTTTCAGTCCCCTTATTGCTGGTAGTAGGTGGGGATAGCAAAGGTAGGGAGGGCCATGGGACAAGCCCCTGAATTGAATGTTTCTGGCCTTCGGCAGTCTGGGATGTGGCATTGGCTACGGGTATCTACACCGGATCCCAACTCAGCCCCCCAGCTACCACAAGAAGCCACCTGGCACCCCACCACCTTGTGCTCCACCACCTGATGCCCCACTGCATGATGCCCTACCACCTGGACCCACCCTTGAGGACTCTCCTTCCCTGGAGACAGGTTCCAGGCAGAGTGACTACATGGAGGTATGTGGGGAGAATCCATCAACTGGGAAGAGAGAAGACTCTAGAGGCTGCCCTTGGGGAGCCATCAGCAACCCTCAGGGGCCTGTGCGGCCTTTGTGATCTGAGAGGCCCATCTACTTCTGGGACCCAGTGGGAGCAGGCAAGCTATGCCTGGAGCAGTGAAACTCACTTTTGGCTTTCTTGCCCCTTGGGTCTAGAAGTGAGGGTGGAGGTGAAGCCCAAGTTGTCATCTTCATTTCATGAGCGGGAAACTGAGGCTCAGAGATGGGTGCTTGCTGTGCCTGTGAGTTGTGGCAAAACTGGACAAAGGGCTAGGCCTCCAGAGCCACAGTTGGGATGGTTGTCTGGCCAAGTCTGCAGGGAAGTGCTGGCCCTGCCTTCACAGCTGATGAGTGGGTCCTCTGAGAGCACCTTTGGGCACTGGGCTGGTGCCTGGGGTCTGGGCCAGGGAATATTCAAGGATGTTCTCCAGGTACGCCTGAATTCAAGGAAGGCCCTGTCTTCTTGTGAGTCATTGATGGGGCAAAGGGAATGTGTCGGGGCCAGGTGGGCACCTGGGATTCCTCATCTGAGTGGAAAGAGTGCTCCCTCTCAGTGCCAACACTGCAGGGGAGGCCAGGACAGGCCCCTCAGGCCTGACTTCCTATCACCAATATAAGAAGGGGTGGCTTACTAAGGCCATTTCCTTCCTTCAGGCAGAGCAGTGCTCCTGGGACAAGATTGGACTGCAAAATTCTTCACCTTGAGGCACTGTCCTGATTGTCCCCTACCCATTTCTTCTTCTTCCCTAGGCCCTGCTGCAGGCACCTGGCTCCTCCATGGAGGATCCCCTTCCTGGGCCTGGGAGTCCCAGCCAGAGTGCTCCAGACCCTGATGGACTTCCCCATTTCATGGAGACTCCTCTTCAGCCCCCACCTCCAGTGCAGCGAGTCATGGACCCAGGTAGTGGGCAGACCCTGGAGAGGAGTGGGCCCCAGGCCTGGGGCTGGACTTTGGCAGGAATGTCAAAACTTTCCCCAGGCCCTGCCGACCCCTCATATCTCATGTACACCAAGATATTAATAGTTGCATACCATCCAATCTAGTGTACAGATGGGGAGTGTGTAGTCCAGAGAAGAGAGGTGGCCTTCTTCAGGTCACACAGCAAATTGGAGACAGAGCAGTCTAGACCCACTGCCACTGTGCTATTCCCATAATGACCAACTCCAGGTCCCTTTCTTTCCTCAGAAACAGGCAGTGTGGGAACCTCTTTGAGGCTGGGTGAGGTGTATCACCAGGGTCTGAGGCGATTACAGTCTCACAGGCTGGGCCAGATGCCCTAGGCAAGTTGAGCCCAGGGTGTTGCTTTCCAGCAGTCAGGGTTTGATGCTGGCAAAGAACTGCACCACCCTCCCCTAGGCTTCCTGGACGTGTCAGGAATTTCCCTCTTGGACAGCAGCAATGCCAGTGTGTGGCCCAGCCTGCCCTCTTCCACAGAACTGACCTCCACAGCTGTCTCAACCTCAGGGCCAGAGGACATCTGCTCCAGCAGCAGTTCTCATGAGCGGGGTGGTGAGTGGCCATCACCTTCTGAAGTCCTCTGGGAAGGACCCCGGGTTGTTGGGAAGGCTGCCCTCAATTCTTCAGCTGGGCAGAAGCAGGCCATTGGGTTGACAGAGTCACACCAAGGCATTTGTATACTCCATCTCCAATCCCCCATCAAACCTGGAGTGGCAATGGGGGGTGGTCAGTGGGGTTACTGGCCCTAACACCATGGCCCTAGGTTCTTGCAGGCCTCCTCAGCCTGATCTTCTGTGTTGCAGGTGAGGCTACATGGTCTGGGTCAGAGTTTGAGGTCCCCTTCCTGGACAGCCCAGGTGCCCAAGCCCAGGCGGACCACCTGCCTCAGCTGACTCTTCCTGACAGTCTCACCTCTGCAGCCTCACCAGAAGATGGGCTGTCTGCCGAGCTGCTTGAAGCTCAGGCTGAAGAGGAACCAGCAAGCACAGAGGGCCTAGATGCTGGGACGGAGGCTGAGGGGCTAGCCAGCCAGGCCCAGATCTCTACCGCAGAATAACACCCTGGGCTGTGACAAGGCCCCTGGTGACATTTCGTGAGGCCCAGATGTGGGCAGGCAGCCCAGGCTGCACTGTGCGGTCAGCTCCAAGCTGATCCTAGCCCTGTGCCTGATCCCAGCTCTATGTGTTCAGCTTTCTAGGCTGTAGCTCCAAGTGATGTGCAGGGACTTCTGCTGGCAGGGGGCTTCTGTGTCCACTCAGACTCTACTTCTAGTGTCCAAGAGGTAACCTCCCAGCATTTATCCTGCCTGATAGTCCTGGCTTTGGGGGTTTCAAACAAGTCTTTCTGGGGTAGTAGAGGGCTGGGAGCAGCACCCCAAATTGTTTTATAGGAGCTGGGGTAGGAGAGGAAGGATTCTTTGCTGCTTGGGTGGGGCATAAGGCCTCAGTGGGTGGTGAGAGGGGGCCACAGGCCTTGTGGGAGGACGTCTTTTGGCCGTGTACCCTCAGGTCCAGTGCTTGGTCCTGCTCTGGTCACTGGGGCTGCCCAGGAGGCAGCAGGGTCTGGTTATAATCCAATGTGAAGATGAGGTGAGGAAGGAAGGGGTTGCTGTCCAGGGTTGGCCTGGTTGCTTTGATTCTTCCTGCACAGCTCAGCCCACCCCATCTGTACTGGAAGGGACCCTGAAGCCCTGGGACCACCCCCTTTCAAGTCCCAATCACTGAGTCCTCTGTCATGTGTCCTTGTCCGTAGGCTACACTGCCACACTTGGCTCAGGCTGGCCACCATGCTAGTCACGGGAGCGGGAGAGAGGCAGTGTACTTGCCCCCCTCTCCTGGAGGGAGGTGGGTTGGAAATTCTAGGCCCTTCAGCAGAGACCCATTTGTGCCCAGACCACAGTATTTCTTCTTCCTCAGGGCCTACATACCACAGACCTGTATCCCCAATGGCAACTCCTGTTAGCTCCCAAACTTAAACAGTGATCTCTTCTAAATATACAAGGTACCTACCCAGCCTCAATAGTGAATAAAAGTCACAAATTTAAGTTCAACACCCTAAGCAATTTCTCAAAGCCAGTCTACCTGACTAGGTCTATTCACCCACAGTTTCCAACCCCAAGGGGGAATTAAGGGAATAGATTAAGAGTAGATAAAGACCCTTCTGTTCTTTCCTGTTGTAGGGGAGGAAGCTGTTCTCCCCACCCCAGGTGCCTTTGCAGGTTAAGGCTAGGTTAGGCCCTGCACTCCATCCGGGGACGACCCCTCATCACCTGAAGTCCTCTGCTGTGTTGACTGGACTCTCACCTCCCACACTGCTAATTATTTTGAAAGCTGCCTCTGGTCTTGTCTTCTAGCCTGTGCCTAGTTGAAAGTCTCACCTTTACAGGATCATGTGTAATGCTGGTGTACATGCATGGAACTCACAAGCTCTGTCAGCTGCGGGACAAGGAATGCCTGCTCTGGGGGGCACAGACCAACTATATGGAGGGAGGGCCCCAAATCAGCAAACCCTAAAGTTTGAATCAAACCCTTCATTTAAAGCAAACCCTTGTCAAGCCTACCCGAGCAGCTGATACGTGTGCAGAACAGTGAGGCATTGTGTCCTGGATCGTCTGGGAGCCCAATGTCAAGTCTGCAGGAATGCAGGAAGTAGAACAGAACCGCCACAGGACTGTTCTGGGGCCAGCTTCCCTTAACTCTGTAGCCTGGCAGTCTGACCCAAAGTTGCCCTCACCCGAATGTTCTGGCTCTTCCCTTCCTCACTTTTACTTTCCCTTCCCCCGTAAGTTGGAGGATAAAATGGGTATCAATGCTAATATTTCCAGGGAGAACATGAAACCAGAGGTTTCTTTCTTTCTCTGTAATCTGCTATGAAAGAAAATGACAAATGAAAAGAAAATAAATGTGTACTACATTTCGAAATATTTTAACTAAAGCCTTTATTCTATACAACTGTGAAATACAGATTTTTACCCTTTTGGCATTGCAGGACTGTCAAATTTTCTGGAAACTGTATTACGGTTTGACTGGAGGGGAAAGAAATACAATCATGCTGGGGTTCAGATCTATGACAGGAGGGGAATGCAGCCACCCAAGGCTTAGCACACAGGGCACAATGACCCAGCAAAACCCATTTCTTTGCTCAAAGGCCCCTCGTGCAAACACAACTGAGGGCTGGTAAATAAGTTTGGTTTTTTGTTTTGTTTTGTTTTTGCCGTTAATTCACAACTATTGCTAAAAAATGTGCACCAAAAGCGCACTGTTGTATCCAACAGATAGAAAGGACTTTTAAAAAAAAAAGCTGGTTGCTCTCTGAGGAAGGGAGAAAGACCATTTCAGCTTATTGGAAATGTGGCCACGTCTTTGCTCACTTCTTCAAAGTGCAGGTGGCAATGGCCTGTCCAGTTTCCAAAGGAAGCTGACTAGCAGTGAGGGAACCCTGTCTCTGCAGTTGTGCGATCAGAATATCTTAAATAGTAAGGTATGGACTTAGGCCCATCAGCTGCCCCCAGCCGAACCTGTGAAGACGTGGAAAAGAAAAAACCTTCCCTGCCTCCCTCCCTAGTCCCTGCTATGCTGGAGGCAGGCCACACACAAGCTAGGGAGGCAACTGGACTGGAATCAACTGCCCTCTGAAGGCACTTGTGCTTCTGGCTTCATACAGGAGGCTTGTCTTACAGTTTCATGGGGGTGGACCATTGATTTACTCTGAATACAAATGACCTTGGGGAGAATCCAAAGTATTTTCTGCCAAAAGTTGAAGTGTTTATCCCCAATAAGTTACATTCTATACAAGATCCAAATGATTCTATGAAAGTATTAGATTGTTAGAACAGTGAAAAGAACATCTAGATACAGGTACAACAAAAACCTGCATATAAAACTTTGGAAAAACAAATATGTATACTTCCAGGATATGAATATCAAATTAACTCACTATGATCTCCCTTTACTCTGACACCATAAATTTTAGGTAACATTTGAATGAAACTGAAATTTCACCATGGTCTTAAGTTTTAGTGGTGTCATGCTGCTCATCCAGAGCAAGAACCCGTGGTCTCAGCTCGCTTTGTGTAAATAGAACTGGACACAGTAGAGGAAGGAGTGAAACGGCTGCACCTCCCTGGGGTTGCCACAAAGCCAGGACGTCATGGGAGGGTGCAGCATCACTAGGCACGGGCTGCGCAAACTCTGGCCCAGCAGTCCAAGTGCTATGATCCAGCACCTGGAATTTCAACAGATCTTCCTACAAGAACACATCTGAGATGCAATATTAAAAACAAGCCCAACATTAATCTTTTATTATGAAATGGGCTGGTTCTCAAATTGTGCAACAGCAAATTCCCACTAAAAATAACTGTCTTAAATGGTGAAAACAATTTGATTTTTTTTATATGACAAACTTGGAAAAAGCCTTCATATCTATTGCATGAATGGAATGTACTCTTTTAGAAAAGCTACAGAGTGTGTGGGTTTGAGGTTGAAACAAAGACAGTTGTGGCCCGATCGAGGTGTCTCTAACAAGTGCTAACAGACAGATAAGGTCCTTTGAAACAAGGAGGAAGCAAAGTCTGCACTGGCCTGCTGTCAGTCTTCTGTACATCACGAAAGGCATAGTCTGCTTGGGGTTCTTCTGCTCTTGCATTCTGCTTCCCTGGGGACAGCTTAATCTACACATGGAGACTGGTTTCTATATTACATCTCGATTAGTCACTTCAATTGAAAGATAATCTCGGTCCATACCAAATCGGCCATTAGAAGTCTTGCTCCCGTTGGGGCTCAGTGGGCTTCCTAGGACTACTCTTGGGGCCATAGAGGAAGGTCGTAAATGAATACCCAGGAGCATAAGCCCAGCCTTCACGTGGACTTCTGACGGTAATGGAGGGTTAGGTCTCCACCACTCTTCCATATGAAGTGTTTCACTGTTCGAAGGTCCATATTTGGATCCAAAACCTGAATAGCCAAAATTAAGTTTAAAAATTTCAAAGTCTCTAATATCTAAAACCTTTATCATTAACTCAGGGACTCTCATCAGGTGATCCAGCTTGCTCACTCCTCCCCTATGCCTGGTATCCAATTCTTGCTGTCACGGCTTCCATGCATGTGGGAATGAAATTGAGCTTAGTGAGATGTACATCTTTTGTGATTATGCCAGAAACACCAGGCCATCTTTCAGCCATTCGTCTAAGGATACGTTTTGAGTGCATCTTGATTTAAAAAACCATTCTGCCATTTCTCCGCACACCTTCACTCTAAATCATAAACATGGCACATGCTGCTTTGCAAATCAAGAAGACCATGTGTCTTTTTCTTGTCAGAAAAAAAAGCTACCAGCACATCCACATTTGTCTATGTATCCCTTCTCTGAAAATCTCCCCAGCAGTAAAGAGGAGCTTTAGGGTGGGCTTTAGGTGGGAGAGGCCCAGGGCTCCTTAGAGCCCCTCTAAAAGTAGAAGCCCCCCGCCCAAAGGCATGTAACTCTTGATAAGCACCAGCACTGGAAAAATTGGGGCTGCAGTCCTCAAGTCCACTTACCTGGTCCTGGCACAAAAGTTCAATTTTCTCCTCTGCCAACACAGCAATATCCTCTTCTTTTTCCTGTTCTCCTGGTTTTTCATTATTAGAAGAGCTAGTGGTTTGAGACTCATTATCCAAGTTGATAATTTTTTCATAAACATGTTCCATAACTTTTCGGACTTGGAGCATGTCACTAGCAGAGAGTCTGTCTCTGTAAAGAAGCAGTGGCATATTGTGACATCAGGGAAATCACTAGATATTATTTATTCCATATTATTTTTCTTTGATGCGAACATTTTATAAAGATGAAAAATCAATAAATGTTTTTAGTCATTACCTTAATCCATTTTTAGAGCTGCCGAAAGATTTTTTACAGTGTCCTTCTAAGACATAGTTTATGTACAACTAAATGAGATTAATACATGTTCTTAAAACTTACATATACAGGCCAGGCGTGGTGGCTCATGCCTATAATCCCAGCACTTTGGGAGGCCAAGGCAGGTGAATCACTTCAGATCAGGAGTTCAAGACCAGCCTGGCTAACCAACATGGTGAAACCCCGTCTCTACTAAAATACAAAAAATTAGCTGGGCATGGTGGTGCACGCCTGTAATTCCAGCTACTCAGGAGGCAGAGGCTGCAGTGAGCCAAGATCATGCCACTGTACTCTAGCCTGGGCAACAGAGTGAGACTCCATCTCAGAAAAACAAACAAACAAGCAAAAACACTTACATATATATACATAGTAGCCTTCTGGGTTTTATTCCCTTGAATACTTTCCCAGAGCCTGGGCAAACTAAATAATTCTGGAAAGGCAGGCAGCTCCCAATACTTACCAGAGTCCTACACTGCTCAGTTTTCCCTGGGCTTTCCTCCCCACTGCCATGCCTTCAACTAGCACCTGTGGGTAGACAATGCCTGAGTCTAGACCTTGAGTCTCAAACTTCTGTTGTAAACCACAAACCCAACAGCTGGTTGGGTATCTTCAGTTGGATGTCCTACAGGCACTTCAAACTCTCTATGTCCCAAACTAGACTCATCAACACCCTACTTCTGTATCTCTGATAACAGTCAATAACTATTACACCAAAAAACTAAGGCTTACGCTCTGAAAAGCATTTGAACTGCAGTTGTTAAATCTATCTGAAGTGATGTCTAAGACTCACTTTAAAATAATTGTGTGTGTGTGTCTGTGTGGTGTGTGGAGGGAGGTGGGTGGGAGGGCAGGTAGAGGTACAGGTGAAGCAAAATGTTTAGCAAGGTATTGATAATTACTGAAGCTATCTGATTGGACAATGGGAGCTCTTTCTATATAAGTTTGGAAATCTCTGTAACAAAGAGACTTACAAATTTTTTTGATTTTATTTGCTAGAATATACATATTGTTCATAGTTTAGCATTCCATCACTACACTACTAAAATTCTTCTCTTGGGTCTCCCTGGACCATATCCCACATTGGCTCAAAAGTCACTGCATGCTCTATGGCTTGGCATTCAAATCCAACATCAACAAAACCTTTAACAGCCTTTCCAATTTACTTCCTAATATCTTCCTGCTGTGCCTCCATCCCATGCTGCAGATGCATGGGTCCTCACACTACTTTCCACTATCTTATGCATGCTCCCACTTCCACATCCCTGATCACACTGTGTCCTGGACTTGGAATATCTATCTTTTGAATTTCTACCAATCATTACATGTCCAACTCAAATTCCATGTCCTTCAAGAAGCCTTTCTGGGAAGCTCCAGCCACAAGCTCATTTCTTTCTCCCACTCTCATTATTCCTTAAGTATCCATAAAAGCAACTATTATATACAGGTTGGGTCCTAAACTGTGAATTAAGGCAACAGACAAAATGCGTGTTTTATTTATCATTTTTTTCTTAGAGACAAGGTCTCTCTCTGTTGCCCAAGCTGGAGTGCAGTAGCATGATCTTAGCTCACTGCAGCCTCAAACTTCTGACGATCCTCCTGCCTTAGCTTCCTGGCTAGCTTGGACTACAAGTGTGTGCTACCATGCCCAGCTAATTTTTTTACTTATATCTTTTGTAGTGAGGGGGGTCTCACTATGTTGCTCAGGCTGGTCTCAAACTCCTGGCCTCAATTAATCCTCCCACCTCACCCTCCCAAAGTGCTGGGATTATGGGTATCAGCCACTGTGCCTGGCCTTATTTATTTGTGAACACCTGTAGTCGGCCAAAGTTGGTACCTGGTAAGTGGTTTAACTGTATAAACTATGAATATTATAAAATCAACCTTAGATCTGGTATATGCTTCCTTTGCTATAAAAGGAAGGAAAAGGAATTCTCTCAGTAGTTAATTAGATCAATAAAGCATATATTTACTTACTTTTTTAAGGTTTTTGCTCCTGAAGATGCATGAGGTTGGAGGTAGAAAGGAATTTTGTTGAATTTGGGCATATTTTTCTGAAACAGTAAAAGTTAAAAAGGTGTAATAGTTTCTATTAGTTGATAAATGAAAATAATGTTAATAGGAAAACATGACTTGCGAGTAATAATTATCTTACAATTAAAAGTGACTTTCTATGAAATGTATAGTGAGCTATCAAATTACCTAAGTCAGCCTTTGAGAAAATTCATCAGAAAAATATATGTAACATTAGTGGCAATATGAAATTGTAGCATGGCTCTTCTTAGATAACAGTACAAGGTATTAAAGAGAAACAAACTTTATTTTAAATTTTTAAGCCATACAAACCAAAATCTCAATTCTACATTAAAATATTGGGGCTGATACCTAAAGGCCCAAACAAAAACTTAAGTGTCTTGAGAGAAACCCACAGCATTCACCTTTGAGCAAAGCCACATATTCTGTGCTGGTGAGGCCCATCATCCAACTGAAAAGGCCAATCAAAGTCCTCCCATTTTCTTTCCCTCTGACATCAGAGTGAGGTCTGAGGTGTTAAGAAAGAATGGAAACTTCAGCCAAGAACCCAGATGTCTACCATGAAGTAAACCACATTCTTAGATGAAAGATAAAATTACGTGGTCATCTTTTCTCAGGGTATTAATCCCCTCCGAGCCTCCATGTCACATCCTGTCTGGATGTCTCCTCTCAGGAATAAGCCACAGGCCTAAAGTCAGCAATGTGTCCCAGGTGAGTTTCACACTCAAAGAAATTGGTGGCTTATGGGGTGCTCGGGCATAGAGAAGACCATGGAATATCCATCAGGTGTCACACTGGCTTTAAGTCTTAGAGGTATATCCGGGACAGAAAATAAAGTTTCTGAAGATTCTAAAGATTAAATTCCTTTTCATACGGCTTTAGAAAGATATGAAATAGATCCACAGTACATAAGACAGTCTAGAAACAGACCCATGTGTATACAGAAATTTAGTACATGATAAACACAGCATTCCAGATTAGTAGAAAAAGGACAGATTTTTAATAAATTGTGCTAGCACACGAGCTGTCCCTTTGGAAAAAGTCAGAATCCTACTTCACACCAAACAGAAGAATAAATTCTAATAGATTAGAGAGCTAGAAATAAGTATCATAAAAGAACTAAAAGAGAATATAGGAGAATATTTGTGTTACTTTGGAGTAGGAAATACCTAAACAAGACATGAAACTGAGAGCCATCAAGGATCAATTTGATTATATAAAAAGTAAAACTTTTCACCTGGCAAAAGCAAGCAGGAACGAAGTGAAAATTTAATTAAGAGACACAGATAATAGTTAAAGGGTAAATATTCAATACAAAGAACCACCCCACAAATCAGCAAGAAAAATGACCCAATAGAAAAATGGATAAAGAATACAAACAGGTAATTCACAGAAGAAAAACAAATGGCCAATATGAAAAGATGCTTAACTTCACTATTAATTTGTTTTTAATCCACATAAAAATAATGAGATACTGTTTGCCTATTTTTTAGCAAAGATTAAAAGTATCCAGTGTTGGTGCAGGTGTGGGGAAATGGGCACTCATACACTGTTGGTGAGAATGTAAACTAGTACAGCCTTTGTGAGGGCAATTTGGCAGTATCTATCAAAATTTAAAATGTGCATACCCTTGGATCCAGCAATTCCACTTCTAAGAATTTATCCTAAAAAGTACACAAAGATATATGTACAAAGATGTTCACTGCAGCACTGTTTGTAATAGAAAACATTGGAAACAACTTAAATGTCCATTAATAGGGGACTGATTAAATAAATTATGGTACATTTATACAGCAGAATCTTACACAGTCATTAAAAAGGAATGATTCGCATGTACAGACATGAAAAGATGTCCAGGACACATTTTTTTAGGTGAAAAAAAGTTGCAGAACAGTATGTATAAGAGATTTTGTGCAAAATAAAATGAACTGTAGACACATCTATGTACACAAATATTATAGAAAGAAAAAAGTACTGAAGGCTATGCATTAATTTATTATGCATGGGAGGAAGGATAGGGAGTGAATGGGCAAGAATGAATGCTTGGGAAAGAGATGAGGGCTTCATTCATTTATTATTTTATTGAATAAGCATATATATAAAAACCAACAAAGCTAGATACATAAATAATTATCAGTACCACTTCTGCAACTTTGGAACTGCAAGGAAGCAGATGGGGATTCCACTTGGGAGTCTAGCTTTTAGTAAGGTTTAAGATTATACTGTCTAAAGCAGTTCTTAATTTCATGAGTTGCAAAAAAATAAAATAGCCAAGTGGGAGTGGAGGATACTTACATCCACAGTGATGTCAATTACCCATTGTGGCACTGTCTCATTAAGAAGCATCGACTCAGTCTCACCCCCAGAATCTCGGCAGAGCAGCCTAAACATAAGCCATCAAGTAGTAAGTAACCCAACAAGCACAAATGTCAAAATCACTGTCAACAAATATTAGAGGGAGGAACCCTCATGGTTTTCATGTAGGCTAACCCCCACTTGACAGCTGAGGAAATAAAGTACAGCCTGGAAGAATGACTCACTCAGCTAAAAGGGAAAGCAGGCCCTAAAACTCAGGCCCCCAGATTCCAAGGCCGGGCATACACTATAGCTGCTTCTTGGAGTCCTTGGGTGATGACAGGAAACCTGGGTGCAAGCAAAGCACTCAGTAAATGTCCCCAGCTAGTGCCACAGTGCATGGCAGAGACTTTCACATGCAGTAGAAGTCAGAATATTTCTGGTAACCACTCAGGAAACTATCAGAAAGAAAGATAATCCTGCCCTCAAGAATAGGACAAGCATGTCTTATTCTTTCTTTCTTCTGGCAACTATAGACTAGTAAGCTCTCCCCCTGGCTCTACCAGGACCTTGCTGCCAACCTGGAGGTGAACCAGTCCAGCCCTTCCCTGAAGGGCCCCACATGTAACTGTCTGGCACTCCAGGCAATGTCAGTGTCAGCCTCAACAGTTCCCAGGAGCAGCCCAGCTCATCTTGGCTAGACCAGCCTAAGGAAAGTAATGTACTCTGAAGCTCTTCTGTGGGCAGGGAATTCTAGTGGTATCATCTGTTGCTTGACCCTTGCAGTCACACGGGCAAAGTGAAGAAAAGTGAAAATTTCCTACAGAAACCAATAGAGAAGCTGCTTCGAGGCAAAGTATTCTACCTCATTCTAACAGTAGAGGTTCTCCTCCCAGTTAGAATGTGGTCTAACAGCAGCAGACATTTCACTATCTCATGGACATGGGATGCTTCCAATCCCTGGCATCCCTAGAATTTAATAATAAACTATTTCTAGTATCGAAATATTGAGTTTGAGTTGACACTTCTTAGCAAATGGGATACCTTCTCAGGCAGAACCTCTGGTCTTTCTTACCCATACCTGAACAGTGTGCGACCTCCAGCTTCACCAAAGATCACGGGTGTGTGGGGGGGCACTTGAAAATATCCATTTCCCTTCTGCACGCGGTTCTCCTGCTCCCCATTTACTAGGAAAAGATGCAGGTGGTGTTAGTATCAGAGTTAGTGCTAAAAACAGATTCTAAACATTTTACTCCCATAAGCTTCAAACATTGCAAGATTAAATTCAAATGTCCTCTAAGTCCACCAGAGTTAGAAATAAAGGTTAAAAACAAAAGTTAAATTTCTGAAAATAAGAAACACAGCAACTTGTGGTATATTTCATGGAAAAAATGACTGTATTTTCAAGGATTTTAATAAAAAAGGAGACTAATGTTTGAGATTCAGAACAAAAACATAACCAGCTACTTCAGCCACAAGGAAGTCTAGGACAGCCTGTATATAAATGATGATCTAGGGCTTTTTTTTTTTTTTTTTACAAGTTTTTTTTTTTTGAGACAGAGTCTTGATCTGTTGCCAGGCTGGAGTGCAATGGCACGATCTCTGCTCACACCAAGCTCAAAAAAATTTCTTGAGGAAAAAAAATTACATTTATTGGCAGCCATAACTAATGACAGAAGCATTTGTGAAAAAATCCTCAAGGAGTCCACAATTTTGCTTTTATTGTTCTCTGCAGATTTCCTTTCCACTGTTGTTTTTTGAAACAGCGTCTCATTCTGTTGCCCAGGCTGGAGTGCAGTGGTGTGATCACAGATCATTGCAGCCTCAACCTCTCCTGGCTCAAGTGATCCTCCCACCTCAGCCTCCTGAATAGCTGGAACTATAGGCACACACCACCACAGCCGGCTAATTGTTTACATTTCTTGTAGGGACAGGGTCTTGCTATATTGCCCAGCATGGTTTCAAACTCCTGAGAAGCATCAACTCAGTCTCACCCCCAGAATCTCGGCAGAGCAGCCTAAACATAAGCCATCCAGTAGTAAGTAACCCAACAAGCACAAATGTCAAAATCACTGTCAACAAATACTAGAGGCCTCCCAAAGCACTGGGATTATAGGTGTGAGGCCACCACGCCTAGCTCCATTCTGCTTTATAAACTTTTGACCCAGCACAGGTGACACCAACTCAAGTGGCCAATTCATTCATGACACTTTCCTCATTAAACTGCAAGTATCTGACCCCCTGAAATCCTATAGCATTTGTGGAACCTCTCTCCTAGCACCTAATTCTTCTATCTCAGAGTGCTTTCCGTAAGTAACTCTGCCATACCAGAACATCAGCTCCTGAAGGACAGGGACCATACCCATGTGTCTTTAGCACCCCCACCTGAAACTTGGTAAGGGCCCCTGAATAGTAGAGCTGCTCACCATCTGAACAACTCCAGAGTGTCCACTGAGTATATGCTGCAGGTGCTGTGGTCTGAGCACTGGATGAGGAGGTAGCCATGCCCTGCCCTGCCTTCCCCGTGCAGTCTGATGTTAAGGATGACGTGGTTTCTGGTGATGTCTTCCTTATACTCCTCACCCAAAGCCTAGATCCAAGGGGTGCCTGACTATACCACTATTTTGATAACTTAATCCTTATTGCTTATTTGGGTCGCTGAGAGTATCCTATCTAACTGGAAATGATCTGCCCACAGCAACATAGCTGTTAAGCAGCAGAGCCCACCCCAGAACCTAGCTTTCTTGACCCTCTGTGGAAAGATTTTTCCATCAGTTTCTTTGACTCAAAGTCCACGGTACAATTCTGACAGGGATCAAAGTGTGTTAGGTGATGTAAAAGAAAAGCCACCATGGGTGGGACAACAGCACCCTCTCTCTGACAGGAACATCAGAAGACTGGTTTTCAAGGAAGCATGTCATCCTCATGTGAGAGATTTAAATTCCACATATCATCATGGGTGAATCTGACAGCCAGAACAAAGTCCCTGGCAGGAGGTACTCGCCATTGTTGCTCACTCCTGGTAGCCAGCAGAGAATCTTCAGAGGAGTAAGCCTCAGTTGATGGGACTCAGTGATTCCTCAACCAGCTGTAGGTTATACATGAGGATGTGAAATTCTAAGTTCTTGTTTCCCCTTCCTTTGATCAAACTGAGCCAAATGCATATATTCAAAACATGTTCTCCTCTGCTGCTCAGAGGACGTTACTGCCACTGCCTATGGCACACACACCTTTCAGATGTCCTCAATGACATTAATTCTTTACACATGCTTGAGCATATGCCCTGTCACTTCTGAGATGGAATTTGACTTTTTTTTGAAACAGAGTCAAAGTCAGGTAGGCCATGAGACTAGCAAATACCAACATTTCAGCCCAACATGAAGAGTGACTATGCAATGAAAAACCTGGCTTTCTGATGCACCTACCTACCTAGCTTTGGAGGTTAATCCAAAAGATCACAGGTACCTTGAAGAATATTTTGGAAATAAGTCTGTTAAGGTGCCTCATTTTAAGACAAAAGTCATCCGAATATAAATATAGGGTATTTTATTTATCTTGAGCAGTCTCACTAAAAGCCACATCATAAGGTGGTCTGCTCTTTTGGAATCTCAGTCTCAGTTAAGACTGGATGGATGTTCCTACTTTGAGGTGTGGAAGGGCGGACAATAAATTGAGCACACCACAAATATTTTAGCAAACAGTTTAAGTAAGTACCTTTTAAGTAAGTACCTCTAACTTTTTATGCAACTATCTGAATATAAAAACTAACCATGGTTTACTTCATTTTCCTCTTCATCCATTGGATTCACATGTGTTCTAGGCCAATATTCCAGGAGTGCTTGGAGTAAAAGTCCTCCTAAATTCACTGTCAAGAAGTTAATTAAAAAGGGATAAAATGGAAAAGAGAGTTAATTGGCTTTAACCTAAAAAGAGAATAAAAATTCTAAGTTTGTACATATTCTGATGTTAAATTCTTAACCCAATGCCAATGATGTCTAAAATTAAGACTTTAGTCATTTTGCCAATTATGCTAAAATTTTATCTTAGAATGTTTAAAGCAATGATGATATGGAGCAAAGAGATATTCTATATGGTTGCTCAGATATAGCTATTATTTAAAAACAAAAATGAGAATCAGATTCTTTAAAGGGCTATTTCCATATGAAGTTACTAAAATGATTTGTATTCATCAGGTATTCGTACATACCACATTTTTAGGACATAGTCAACAAAATATAGAGAACTTTTATAAAGATAAGTACTTAGCAAAAAACAGCTCATATTCATGTTCTCTTTAGAAGGGAGGGAAAAAATGAAGGACACTTAAACTCACATTTTGGATCTGACCCATCAGGGCTGCTAAAACCGGCATCTTTTGCAGAAACCCAGGCAGCAAAACAGTCACTTTCATCCAAAGTAATAGTTAACATCTATCAAAAGAAAAAACTTAGTGGCATTCTATTTGAATATATTCTCCAAACAAGTCTCTAAACCTTCATTTGTTTGTACTATTTGATTGAAGTGCTAAGTCATAAATTCAGGAACCAAAATGTGTTTTATGTGATTCAATGCAACTACACAATTTAGTTTCCTGGGATACCAAAGACATTCTGTAACTTTTTAATTTTTTTCTTTTTTAATTTTTTTTTGTTTTTTAAAATTTTGTTTTCTTTTTTATTCCGTTTTGCATTTTGTAAGTTTTAACACAGATTTTTTTTTTCTTTCACACTTAAAAACACAGGACTCTGTAACTAATAATAATTATGAGCTATAATGAAAATCTTCAATTATCCCAAATTATACAAGTATCAACTGCTAACTTACCCCTGTTTTTAAGTCTACTGAGAACCAATTTGGTACATATACCATTTTAAATCTTTTCTTAATTTCATCTTCAAAATCCACTTTGCCCAGATCTTCAACTTTACATGCCTATACATCAAAAGAAAGTATAATGATCAATATTAAGTGGTGAATTCACTTGGTTCTGACTTTGCTATTCAAAATTTTACACATTTTCACGTGTCTTAACAGTCTAAAATACATTTCAAAAAGAATGTGGTCCTTTTTTTAAATAACAATCTGCTGCTATAAAAATTTTAAATTAAAAAAGCACAAAATATTATTTGGGGAGAAACTGTAATTTAATTGTGCTGATACTAATATACCACCTCATCTTAACAGCAACGTGGCTCTTTCGAGGGTCCCAGTTGTCGGCCATCTTCTCAAAGGCGGACTGCTTAATTTTCCCACATCTCATCGTTCCTTGATGCTACATGGAGACCATTACTCCACCATCTCCGTGTAAAAACTTACTTCTCTGAGGCCCATGTCATTCAGCAGCAGTAAACTGTACACCTTTCCTTCACTGCCATCTAGCAACCTGCCACTCTCCCTCATTTACTGGAGACTTGAGCCCTGGGCTCACTGTCTCACAGTCCATCTCAATTAAATCTCTCTTCTACCTTTGACCTTGCCACCTTCCCCATTACCCTCAGCACATGATTCTGACTTCTTTTTCTTAAAACAAAGAAAAGCCTTGACAGAATCCCCTTAACTTTCTCTATCATTCTCCCTGGTGCAAGGAAAACGGTATCCCTTCTGACTGTGCTCCAGTCCCCCTCACCTCTTGCTTCTTGGGATGACCTTGTATTGTCATCTACCCATGAATGTCTCTACTGGCTTCTCCCTAGGAGCAATGAAATATGCTCAAATTTCTTACATCTGAAAAATACCCAAATACCCAAACAAAACCAAACAAAATCAAAAGCTTCCTTTGGCCCTCTGACTCCTACCTCTTCTCCAGCTTCTGCCTCTTCCTGCCTACCCTTCCAATCAAATTTCTTCAAAGATTATCCAGTCAAATTTTCTGTTTCTTCACCTTCAAATCACTACTCAACGCACTCCATCTGGCTTTTGCCCTTAAGACTCTAACCAGAGGCCACCCTCTTTATTTAAATCCATGTGCATGTTACAGTCACATCTTAAATCAACTCACAGCAGGTTAATGCCACTAACCACAAGCTCCTTCCTGAAATACTCAATTTGTTCTTGAGCTGCCATTGGCTCTTGGTTTTCTTACTCCCCCGCAACTTTTTAAAATCATATACTATTGTGGCCTCCTCTTTTTCCAACATCCCTGAAAAACTGATGACTTAGTTTCTTCTCAGTCTACATATGTCCCTTGGAAACTCTGACATTTCCTATGACATCAACTGTAATCCACAAGCTGATGACTGCTGAGCCTTTTTCTCCAGCCCAGTTCTTTAACTGTGCTTGAGACTGTACAGCTGTCTGCCCACCATACATCTCTATTCAGATATCCCACAGAAACTCAAATTCAACATCTTTCTCAGCATATCCTTTTCTCCTGATAACCTGTTTTTCATCTTACATTCCCTACATCACTTCTATTCAACAAACTGTCCAATCAAGAAACCTGGGACTCATTCTTGCTTCTTCCTTTCCTCATACTCCTTTCATTAAATTATCACTCCTGTGGCCAGGCACGGTGGCTCACACCTGTAATCTCAGCACTTTGGGAGGCCAAGGCGGGTGGATCATGAGGTCAGGAGATTGAGACCATCCTGGTCAACATGGTGAAACCCTGTCTCTACTAAAAATACAAAAATTAGCCCGATGTGGTGGTGCATGCATGTAGTCCCAGCTACTCGGGAGGCTGAGGCAGGAGAATTGCTCCAACCAGGGAGTTGGAGGTTGCAGTGAGCTGAGATCGTGCCACTGCACTCCAGCCTGGGCAACAGAGTGAGACTCCATATCAAAAAAAAAAAAAAAAAAGTTATCACTCTTGTTCACAGGCCTAAACATTTTCCTAATCATTCTATTTTTTCCATCTCCCTTGTTCCCACCCTAGTCTAGACAAATATCACCTTTCACCTGTTTTAGTGCAACAGCCTCCTATTACGTACCAGACACTGTGCTTCTCAACATCACCAATAATAGGCACCCTCGACATTTTAGGAATGAAGAAACCATTTTAGAGATGTTCCCTAGCATATTCCCTAGGTCACTTGGTGAGTACTTGGCAGAGCCAAGGTTAGAATGCAGTTCTGTCCAACCCACAAGCCAATGTTCCTAAAAAACTCCTGACTGTCCCACACTGTTCAGCCATGTCTATTACACCAGATCATTTGATATCAAAACTTCAAGGTCTGGATATGGGAAGCTGCTAGGTACACAGAAATGCCTATCATGATGTGTGCTAGCCCCATCTAAGTAGAAGGACCTCCCATTCAGATGGCAGGACTCTACTCAGGCCTCAGTTAATCAGACCAAGAGTGGGCAACAGACCCATATACAGAAAACCTGATAGGTCAACTCTCAAAGAGTAGCTGGCCTGATCAGATTCTCTTGGGTATTCTGGAGATAATTACGTCCTGGGCAGCATGAGGTGAAGTCTAGCCACAGGACAGAGTTAGGGACACATTTGTGGTAGAGTATCAAAGTGAAGAATCAAGAATTCCTGCTGCTCAGTTCCTTAGGGCTGTTCTGGATCCTCCCAGTCCCCAAAGGAACTCTCTCTGAAATCAACATGAGTTTCTACCCCGACCCCCAACAGGCATCTCTCTATTGTAAAGAAAAACTAATCAGATTTTTGAAGCTTGCTGCAACTAAACTTTCTACTCAAAGAACTAAAGCCTCTCATTCTGAAGCAATGCTCACCAAACAACTGTTTCATAATGGACTTCCCACACAGATGTCCCACCAGGAGCAAAACCGGTAGTCAAGTCAAGGTTTCTGTTCACAGACAGGCCCTTTTTCCTAACAAGAAACTTGCCTGTCTTATTCTTTAGATCATTAAGTAAGTGAATCTCTTTTCTTTATAACCAGGAGCTTAACCAAAATACCAGCTCTTTTCAATTCTTCCTTTATAATATGCTCAACATCTGTCTCGCCCTTTATTTTTATTTATTTATTTATTTAACCTTTCCTATGGTGCTCATGTCTCTTCCTTTAGATCTCTAATCATGATGTCTTCCAGCTTTTAGTCTCCCATTACACACACTAACTACTACTGCTCTCAACATGAGATTTTCCTGCTCTAAAATTATCTAAGGTTCTTCTGGGAGTACAACAGAAAGGCCAACTTTGGGTACTACAGCTTAAGACTCTTTGGGAAATAACCTATATGTCATTTTTCAACCTTACACCCCCTATTACTTCCTTATATTTACTCTGGTCTCCAAATAAACAAAACTGCTCACCTTGCCCCAAATAAGCACATACCATCCTTCTTCTGTGCCTCTGCCATTCATTTCCTTTTCCTGAAATGCTCTTCCTCCTACCCCCATTATTCATCTACTAGAAATCTTTAAGTCCTTGTTCAAGTGATTTCTCCACCACAAAGCTCTCCTGACTTCCCTCATCCATAAGCTATCCTGAAATCTGTTCCTTCTTTATCTATAAAGTTTTCCCACTCCACTTGTCCCTCCTACCAAAGGGGATCAAAGTAAAGACTTTTTCATCATTTATGACCCTTAAGCATGGTTCTTTGCACATGATAGTCATTCAATCTAAGAAATATCTGTTGAACAAATGAACAAGTATACCAACAACACTAAGAGACTGGTCAGAATGATAAAAGTAGACTAACTTTTTAATCTGCCTACAAACACTTCAGTGCTATTTGGAATGTGATTGAATAGCTTCATGCATTTCAACTGTCCCACAGGGAGTTATTGTAACACGACCCAGAGTTGTAACTAACACTCATAGTGATGTCTATAAATCCTAAGAAACAGCCAACCTTATTTTGTGCACTCCAGTGTGTCTCATCTAGGGTGATTTTACACCATTCTTCCTCCCTCCAAACATCTGGCAACATGTGGAGATACCTGTGGTTGCCACACCGTGGGGGAGGGAGGGGTATTACTGGCAACTAGTGGGTAGAGGCTAGAGAGGTTCTAAACATCCTACAATGCATGGAATAGCCCCTACCTGCCCCCTCCCCCCACCAAATAATTATCTGGCTTAAGATGTCAATAGTGACAAGGATGAGACTTTTAAGGTAAGGCAGCATATAAGATTGTCTGCAATACACTAACCAGAGAAAATGATTCCATTTAAACAGTTTATTTACTTAAAAAGATGAACTATGACCTTATCTGATATTCACACAAGAAAGTATACACCACCCCATAAAGTATTACTGCAATTACATTTTAATTTATATTATCACATACAAAAAATAAAAAATAAAGGGGGTACACAATCTAACAACCTATATTTAACCCAAAAAACATACTCACCTTCAATACATCCCAATATGCCACATTATTATTGGTATCTTTGGTTAATATATGTCTCTTATCATTAAGAATGTGGCACTGAATAATACTAGCACCCCCTAATGGGAAAAAAAAACAAACAAACACACAATTGGTAAAACAATCCTCCTACATTTAAATTCACAGTGTGGTAACAATTGTTAACTGGTATGTAACAGGAACACAAACTGTACTAGCTACCAG
Source organism: Mandrillus leucophaeus (assembly GCF_000951045.1). Taxonomy (NCBI): domain Eukaryota; kingdom Metazoa; phylum Chordata; class Mammalia; order Primates; family Cercopithecidae; genus Mandrillus; species Mandrillus leucophaeus. The sequence continues at coordinate 420,607 of NW_012106419.1, forward strand.
AAAGGAAAAGGAAAACCAAAAGACTATATGATTATATCTAAAGCAATTCAAGGGCCATAAATTATTTATGTCCATTTATAAACATTCAAAGAAAAACTGTCTGATTTTAATAATACATTATGGATTAAAGGGCTCTTCATGTCAAGGGGGTACTAGTGGAAAATTGTTGAGAGACAACAGCTTTATCCACTGGGAAAAGTCAAAATGATGACAGGAAATCTCTGCATTAGTCTCATTTTGCATTAACTTTTGCTTCCCATCTTTTGCTTCCTGAATGAATATTCTAAAGGTTTAACAGCATGAACAAATGAATGTGCCACACAAAATTCTAATCCTAAACTCTGACATTAAACGTACGCTGCTTTTTTGCCATAATCAGCTGCAGCATGTAGAATTTGAGGATCATGTCTGTCCTTTTCCACCTCATACCTAAGTACAATATTAAATCCTATATATTTTACAAAGTGGCTACTGGTTTTATCACGGCTATTCTCATGTTAGGCAAATAAACTGACTCAAGAAAGTCCACTTTAAAAGTCACTAACAGCATTTTTTAAAATAACTTTTTCTGGCTGGGCGTGGTGGCTCATGCCCATAATCCCAATACTTTGGGAGGCTGAGGCATGCAGATCATTTGAGGTCAGGAGTTTGAGACCAGCCTGGCCAACAAGATGAAACCCCATCTCTACTAAAAATATACAAAGTAGCTGGGCGTGGTGGCTCACACCTGTAATCGCAACTGCTTGGGAGGATGAGGCAAGATAATGGCTTGAACCTGGGAGGCAGGGGTTGTAGTGAGCCGAGATCCTGTCACTGCAGTCCAGCCTGGGCGACAGAGCAAGACTCCATCTCAAAAAAAAAAAAACAAAAAAAAACCGAAAACCAAAAAAAACCTCTTTTTCTTATATTAAAAATAAACCAGTGTATTATCTTTTGTTTACATCAGAATTATATTTAAAGCAAGGTCACTGTCTTCATTTTTGTCAATCTCTAAGTAACCACTGCTAACTTCAATAAAGGGTACAGTACCTTCCATTTTCTTACCTTTAATAACCTGGTCAGGTTGTGTACAAAGAGGTGTTATAGGATTTGTACAGTCATTGTCATAATCTCCAGAGGCTCTAAAATTATGAATTCCCTTCAAAGTCTAAAATAACAAAATTTATTATTGGATCATTTTACGCTCTACAAGCTTTGCCAGCCTGTTTAAAGTGGCAAGAAAAATAAAGTCAAAAAACAAACAAGAAAACCTCAACAACCACTACATCAACCGAAAAATATCTGATCACAATACAATTATCTATCATCATTTAAAAAGAAACAAATATTAAGAAGGGAATATTGTCTTTGGGAGAGAAAACTATGCACGAAAGTAGGAGTACTCTTCCAGGAAAATTATGTTGGTCATAAATTGGCATGATGAAATTAATACAAGATAAACAACATTTAAAAAATAAGTACACAGAAAGAACACTTGACCTGCATGTCAACAGGAATAAATGCAAACACTTTCTCTTTTGTAACCTACAGATAGTGTGGTAAGTAAGAAAACTTAAGTCTTTTAATTAAGATTTAAGAATTAACAGTGAGCTTTGGATGACTTCTGTTTATCCTCTATTTCTATCCCTGTTCTTCATGCTATGAGGAAAAAGAAAACTAATTTGAAAGCACAATTTTCTGCTTTCTCTTATGTTTAAACGAATTTGAATCCTGGTGAGTTTCCCTGCCTTGTTGGTACTTGGGCTGCCTATCTTCAAATGTAGCTTCATGAGGTCAGAGGATGTACTAAGACTTACTGGTTTTATCAGGCAACTGTGTCTATTCTAAGGACATGGAACAAGTATCTTGGCTCTGGACAAAGAAGTCAGAATGGTCATTTTGATTATTATCTTAATTTTAGTATGATCTTTAGGATTCTACCTGCATTCACAGGGCTTTCAGGTTTTTGCCCCTGCCCAAAAGCATGCTAGAGTTAGGGCCACACTGAGCATTTGCAACCGGTGTCTACAGGTCTGTGATAACAAAATACATGTTTATAAACCTTTGCCAGGTTAATGGCTCACTTACCCATTTATTTACTGTAGACTTAGTTGTTGCAACCCAAATTGCAGGAGGAGGATCAGCTGATCTATCAAGCTCCATCTGAAAACAAAGCACAAAAATATTGCTTTGTGGAATGTCAACTCTTCTGAACTGCCAGGACTGGATACGTTATTAACTCCTTCATTCAACAACTGTATGTGACTATACCTGGACGTGTGAAAAACTAAGGATAAACAGAAAAATGAGAGTCTTTTTCTTTGCTAAATAAATTCACAGCCCTATAAAAGTGTAATGGGTAATTTTTCACCTAAAACAGTGGCTAATAATTTTAAGTGTGGTCAATTTGAGGGACTTGAATGGATACAGTCAAAAGGATAAAGACTTTCCATAATTTTTTCTTTTTGTTACTCCAGTTTTTATATTCTTTTTTTTAATAACAAGAAAATAAATTTCTTTTTACTTTGAAAATGTCTGAAGTAAAAAACATCCTAACAACATAGTAAAAGTGAAAATAACCCTTGCCTAAGGATGGGATGCCTGGGAATAGCTTACTGTCTATTCTTCTGTATGTGAAATACTGCACATATAAGAATATGTTTATGTGCATGTATATATTACACAAGTGGAATCACTCTACATTCATCCACTATTCTTCCCACATCAGGAAACTACAGGTTTGCAGTGGTGGGGACAGGGCAGGACTCCTAGCTAGCAACAGTCCTCCTCAGTTAAGATGATATTCCTCATAACATGTAATCATGTTTGTGCCAAATTCTTTCAGTCTTTTCCCCACAGCCAAGATTCCGGCAAGAGATCCAGGCAGCCGTAGAACTCATAATACAGAGTGTTTCTCCTCCAAGCTTGTCTCCCCATCAGCCTGCTGCCTGCACGCATGTTGTATATGTATGATTATTAATTCAGCTCTGACTCCTTGCTTCTCTAAAGGATTACTGGTTTGGTCCATTAGGATATGCCATCTATTTTAAAGAACTGTACTTGGCCAGTTTTGTCTGAGCTCTTAGACTGCAGACATCCTCCCAACCTTCACATTTGACCTTCATTCCTCTTTTCAGCCCTTCCTCCTATACAGCGGTCTGAGGTTTCAGATATCACTTAGTTTCGCAGAGAATGGGTATCTGCAGTTCTGTTTCTCATTTTCCTTTTAGGTGATTTCTGAGAAAAGGGAGTAGTAGTATTTTTCTGCCTTCATTTTAAAATTTGGAAACTTCTGGCTGGGTGTCGTGGCTCACGCCTGTAATCCCAGCACTTTGGGAGGCCAAGGCGGGCAGATCATGAGGTCAGGAGATGGAGACCATCCTGGCTAATACGGTGAAACCCCGTCTCTACTAAAACAAAAAAAAAATTAGCCGGGCGTGGTGGCGGGCGCCTGTAGTCCCAGCTACTCGGGAGGCTGAGGCAGGAGAATGACCTCCTGGGAGGCGGAGCTTGCAGTGAGCCAAGACTGTGCCACTGCACTCCAGCCTGGGTGACAGAGCGAGGCTCCGTCTCAAAAAAAAAAAAAAAAAATTTGGAAACTTCCTCACAGTTGTTTTAATGTGAAATTCTGTGACTATCGGTGAGGTTGAACATGTCGACTGGCCATTTTTCAGTCTAGGATTCATTTTCAGCAGGTGTCCATATGGATGGCCTCCAAAGACTTTCTCAAGAACCCTTTGACCCACATGACAGATCCTGATGGTCAGGGCTGCTCTGAGGCAGTGGTGGTTTGGAGTATGAAGCAGCCTGCTCCCTCTTCTCTTTGAGGAGAGTACTCTTTCACTTCCTTACTCCTGAGACCATGGACACATTTCCTGACCTTCCTCTGCTTTGTCGTCTGCTCACAGATAACCTTAACTCCTCATATTTCTCCTTCTAAGAACTGCTCAGGAAAGCCAGGCAAGCTCAGAAGCAAGTATGAGACAATTTCACTACAATCCATCAGTGGGAGAGTCACACATCACTGATGCACCAAGAAGTCACACTTTCTTCTACAGGCGACTTACAAAACTGTTTAAAAAAAAAAAAAAAAAGCAAAACACAAAACTGCCCCAGAGTATCTCATACCGACACTCTTCCATCCAGACAGATGGCTACTCTTCCTTGTCCTGTTAAGTTCTGCTCATAATGGAATATCTTTTTTACAAACCACCCCCCACCGGCAGTTGAGTCATGTTTTAATATAGCTTTTGCTCTATTTGACTAACACACGTAACAACCTTAATTATAAAACTAAAATATTAATATATGATATACCTTAAGAACTGGTGCTTTTTCTTCACAAATTAGCACCCGAATGTCAGGGTTTCTTAGGTCTGTACAATAAATCTTCCTGTCCCTTCCACCAGAATACACATGTGTGAAGGCATCATTGACTTGCAGCGCCCAAACACCTTCATCATGGACTCGGTATGTTGCTATACATCTCTGCTGGCCAAGGGACCAAAGGCGAATTGTCCCATCAGAACTGCCAGAAAGGCACTACAAACAAAGAAAGGTAAAGTTAGAACTTGCCATAAAGTTCCTGCTTTCTTGTGCTTTGCACCTGACTTCTCCTGAGTCCACACTGTCAAATACACAACTCTAATAACTGTGTTTCTGCCTCGGATAAAGGCTTGACAACCATGCACCACAGGCTAAAGTAACCTAATTCACTTAATTTGGGGAAAATTACTTATTTTTCCCAAATATGTAATTAGGGTCGTTTTGTTGATCAATTCACTAATCTGTAAGTAAAAGTTTCTTTTCTCCTCATCTCTTTTTCCTAAATACATAGTTATGGTTGTTTTGTTGATCAATTCACTCATGTAAATATGCCACGTTGTTGGTGGTAATTTTACATTTAGTCTATAGTTGCCAATAGGGAAAATGGATGGAAGAGAAACTAGATGAATGATACCTATTAATTATGCTTAGAGATACTCCAGCAGGAGAAATCACTGAGCAAGAACTGCCTTTGTCCTCTCTTCCTGGCCACTTGCTGATTTCTGGTCAATCCTGTAGACAAGCCCTATTTGCATTATCTACTACTAAGAGACATAGAGTTTGAAAGCAGTGGAAACAAAGGTAGTAGTCTGCACTAGGCCCATGGGTCTCAAAGTGTGGTTCTAGCAGCATCAGTGTCCCCTGGGAACTTGTTAAAATATAAATTATTGGGTCTTATTCAGAGCTAACAAGGCAGAAACTCTGTTGGAACCCAGCAATTGGTGCTTTAACAGGCTCTCCAAGCGATTCTGATGTTCTCTAGGTTTGACAAACACTGCACTAGGCCAGCAAGCTTTTTGAAGCCCTGGGTTACACCGCTGTCTCATGGCTCTGGATTCCTGATGAGGCCAGGTCTCTTGGATTCTACTGACAGGAGTCGGAAACAAAATCTTGTCTCAGCCTTACCATTCACTCTTTGTGCTGGACAACTTCCATATGAGGAGCCTCAGGTGAGTTAACACTGGCAATTCTGACAATTTCTGATGGCTCAAGAGAGTCAACTACATAGAAGCTGCTGGCACACAAATGAGGGCTGAGCACACTGTGAGTGCAGCGGAAAAAGACTGAATTAGACACCCTGCATCCACACTCAGCATGTTACTGTGGTGACTTGAAGAAGAGGATAAATACTTGATTTCCTCGGGAAAAAGAATGGCCCGGAGGAAAAAGCAATTGCTGCCACTGGAGTATGAAGTTAAGTAAGCAAAGAGCTTCAAAGAAGGAAAGACAGTTGTGGTCTTGGAGATTTGGAAGGTGCCCAAATACATGAGGCCTTCAGAAATAAAAATTCACTGGCCTGCCCCATGACTTTAAGGGCCCCTGAGAACTCTAAGCATGTTTAATTAAATGAACACATACTAGGAAACTCCCCCACAAGATGCCAGGAGCATCAGTAGTTTAATAACGTATTCCAGCTAGTTGACAAGGGAACCAAGAAACTAACCAATAAAGACACTGTCAGCAGTAAGGTTAAAGCAAATCTGCAACATGTGTGAGTGAGAAATGTGGCAATCGGATTGTGTAGGGGCCAAGGAGGGGCTCCCCATTCCAGGAAGAGGTGTTACTCTGAGGTGGCAAACTTTCAGTAAAGCTTTGATCCCTCAGATCCTAGACTATGCATCTACAGAGTAAGGTCTGACAACTTAAAGAGGATAAGGAAAGTAAGATATGATGGGTTAGAAATCCTCGTGGCCTGGGGCAACTTGTAACAGGAAAGGATAAGTCTCAACTAAGGGTGCACAGTTGGAAGCAGATAAGGAAACACAGTTGTATCAACGCTGATATAGAACGCAAAGTAATCTCTGATGGTAGGTAGTATTCTAAGACTACAGAAAAGCAGGCCCCCCAACAAAACAACCACTTTAATAAATATTGTGAAAATGGCCATACTGCCCAAGGTAATTTACAGATTCAATGCCATCCCCATTAAGCTA